>NC_081573.1:16572638-16705697 GCF_022355385.1 Mustela nigripes | reverse complement strand
GTGATCTGTCTGTCAAATAAATAAATAAAATCTTAAAAAAAAAAAAATAGCCAGGATATGAAAGAAGCCCAAGTGTCCACTGATTGTGAAAGGAAAAAGAATAATTCATACAATGAATTATTATTCCACCACAATAAAAGAATGAAATCTTGCCATTTGCAAGGACATGGAGGGAGCTAGAGAGTGTAATGCTAAGTGAAATAAGTTATAGACAAATACCATATGATTTCACTCATATGTGGAGTTTAAGTGAGCAAAGGGGAAAAACAAACACAAGCCAAGAAACAGAATATTAACTATAAACAAGAAACTGACGGTTACCAGAGAGTAAGAGGTTTGGGTGGGGGAAGAGGAGAATAAATTGTTGGAAACAGGTGATGGGAATTAAGGAGTGCATGTGTGATAAGCGCCCCCATGAGATTATAATAAAAAAACTACATTCTCAAAGACTTTTCAATTATGTGATGTTACAGTACCACTTAAACGAAAATATGGATATATGTGTGTATATGAATCTACATGTTTATATATGTATATAAGTACAACCAATATACTCAGCACTCAATAAAATGTACTATTTGTGTGGGCCAGGGTTGCTCAGTCTGCTAAGCAACCCACTCTTGGTTTCCCTCCGTCTTGGTCTCAGGATCCAGGATCCAACCCTGCCTCCTGCTCCACGCAAAAAACGAGAGTAGGCTTGAGACTCTCTTTCTCTCCCGCTGCCCCTCTCCCTCCCCCATTTGTGATTTGTGCGCACTTGCGCTCTCGCTCTCTCTCTTTCTCTCTCATAAATCTTTTAAAATAAATAAAAATGTACTATTAGCTATATTAATTTTAAAAAATTGGGAGTGCAAGGAAAATATTTTCTAAGAGAAACAAGAGGTTTCAGGTAGGAGCGCCTGGGTGGCTCAGTGGGTTAAAGCCTCTGCCTTCGTTTCAGGTCAGGTCATGATCCCAGGGTCTTGGGATGGAGCCCCGCATCGGGCTCTCTGCTCAGCAGGGAGCCTGCTTCCCCCTCTCTCTCTGCCTGCCTCTCTGCCTACTTGTAATCTCTGTCAAATAAATAAATAAAATCTTTAAAAAAAAAAAAGGTTTCAGGTAACTTGATGAGTCTTTGTTAGGCCTTCACCAAGAAAGAAAAAAAATCAAGTCTGAAAAAATAAAGCATTTCGGAGATAAAGAGAAAATACTAAGTCACCTTAAACCTAAGTTTTAATTGTCACAACAATTATTTCCTCCTCCAACGGAGACCTTTTTTGGAGAAGGATAGAGACGGGGAAGGAGACAGCAGACCATTCTAGGGACCCGGATGAGAAAGTCAACTGGTTACACCTGCCACACGTCACCCCTAGCCATGAGAGGAAACCAGAGCTTCCAAATCAATCTCAGGGTCAGAGAGAAGAGTCAAGGCCTTCACCGTCAAGGGCCAGAGGCTTCTTGTCTTTGCTCCCATATATGATTATGTGTGACACAGTCACCAACACAATCTCCCCAAATTCACACAGTGCTGCTCAGTTGCACACCCACTACTAGACACAAATCACACCCTGCGTCACAACACCCTCCCTTCCCTTCCCACACAGCGCTCCACAGTTACAATACCCACGGCGGCTCAGTCACACAGCTCATTATGCTAGCACAAAAAGTGGAATACCAGGTCACACAGTCACAAGGGCATAACCACTACAGGGAACACAGTCACAGGTAACCCCCAACCACAGTGTTACACACGGTCACACATGAACAATCATACCACGGGGACTCACAGCGTTATGATACGCTAATCCACCCCCGCACACACGGTATCACACACATTCACAGTCGCACAATACACACATCACTTGACAGTCACAAAATTACACCACCGCCCCTCCTCAGCCCCTTCTGCCCTAACAGACTTACTTAACACCCAGTCTCGGTCCCGGCGCCAGGCTCTGGGCTTTTTTCAACCCCTGCCTCCTCTGCAACGTATTTGTGGCCAAAGCGCGCAGCTGAAAGACCGCAGCTCTCGTCTAAATACCGCTCAGCTCAAAGCCGCCCGCCTCCCTGTGGGGAGGAGCGATGGACGCGCAATGCCTCCTGGGAAAATTAGTTAAGCTCCGCACTAGCTATGGAGAAGGTAGCGGGCTTGAGTCGTGCGGGAGAGTCCGCCCGACCCTCGCCCACCCTGAACTGCGCCCGGAAATGTTTCGGTCTTACACCTTGGCTCCTACTTGGAGTGAGCCCGACATGCTTGGACTGAGTTTATTAAACCCCAAGGCACACCACTGCCCTCTCCCAAAGGTAGAGTTAAAAGACGTAGATTATTAAACTGCGTCCTCTGACTCAGGGAGACAGTCCCACAAACTGGCGCAGGAAAAAAAGCGCGAAAAGCGCGCTCGAACCCCTGGAACTTATGGGAAATGTAGTCTGTAGTCAGAAAAGCGGAGGACCGGCCAATACCGACAGTTTCTGTCCGGTACTGAGCCCGGCCGAGCCCAGGAGACCTCTGGGAGTGCTAGCCAGCCCAAGGAGTGCGCAGGCGCAGACTTTGTGGCTCGCCATAGTCGTCTTTGTCTGCGGGTGAGTGCGGTTTCGGCCTCGCAAGGCGCAGATCTGGGCGTGGGGCCTGGGGTTCTGGGCTCAGAATGCGGTTAGGGAGGCTGTCGGGGAGGATTCTTAGAACCCGCGATAGGGCTGGGGTAGCTGAAGGGGAGGAATCGCTTTCTGTGACGTGAGCAGTGTTCAAAGCCTGCGCGGATGGGGGCAGGGGCACAGGAGGAAACTGGGGCGAGTTCGCGGGTGGGTTATGGAGGGTGGGAGAAGGTTGTAGGGGTATAACTGGCGTGAGAATTGTGTGGTTCCAAGTTTGTGAGGATGGATGGCATGGTGAGCTTTATGGGGTAGCAACCTCAATCTCACTTTTCTCGTTTCTAAAATAATGATAAAGACGTATCTTTCCGGAGTATCCATTTTTCTGAAAGAAAGGAAAATAGCTAAGACATCAAGAGAGAATAATTTTTAAAGCAATTTTTATATAAAGGCAGGCTCATTGTGGAGTAGGAAACAAAATCAGGATTAACAATTTTTTAAAGTAAATATTTCCGAAAAACTTGTTACTGAATTACTAGACTCCCCCTGTGCATGGACTTTTCGTAATTCTTTGGAGGAACTTTGTTGAGGCAGCTTTGAGAAGCCCTGGACTAAGGAGGAGCTTTAAGAGCTAGTTTCTAGTAGTGTAGACAGCACAGAATTGTGAAGGATGTTATCCTGTCTTTGGTGCATAGATAACAAGTAACTGATTTAAGACCTCTTTGTTTCTTAGCGACATGGCAGTGACTCGTAATTTGACCAGGTTTTCCCCAGACCAAATGGCCTTTGTAAATGTAATGAAACAAATTTTCTTCTATCGAGAACGACACTTTCTTTCAGTATTCTATCACACTTAACATAACTTTCAATAAAATGAAAAAGTATCACGGTACAAAAACTCAAATATGCACAAATAATATCTTTGGTATATACAAAAAGTAATCAGTAATATTTATGAAGACAGTACTTTATTTACAATAGCAACAAATCAGACGAAGCACCTTGGGATAAACAAGAAATATATAAAATCCATATAACACTAAACCCAAAAGACGACTTGAGCAAATGGAAATACATGTTATATCTTAGATTTTAAAAGTCTGCAAGGTTATTTTGTTTCGTGAAGAAAGCTAAGTGCCTCTTTGGTAATATGTAATATACTACCTTTTTATTAAGTGGGAATAAGAATGTGTATTTCTAGTTGCATAAAAAAACTTCTGAAGTTTACACAGAAAATAAAAAAGGTTGATGAGGAGGGAAATTGAACAGCTAGGGCAAGGCTTAGAAACACATTTTTGCTTGCCTCTTTGTAGATTCCCATTTTTAACTGGAATGGAGAAATGAGGTTTCTGTGTTCACTCCATTACTTTTCAGTTGTTTAGCACTGTCTCATTTTTGAATGTTTCCTTGACTTCCAATATACTACTCATTTGAATAATTCCAGTCAAAACCAAGGAATAACCATTCCCTCAAAAAAAGCTCTATTAGCAACTTTTGTTTCTGTTTGTCCCTTAATTATTAGTGTTCCTAATTTTCTCACTTTTATATATATATATATATATATATATATATATATATTATTTATTTATTAGCCCTCTATGAACAAAATTCCATTGCTTTGGCCTCACGTGTTAGGTGACTAACAAATGTCCATTCCTGTTTGAGCCAAATCCTGAGCTACTTACTCATATAGCCAAATTAACTAATGGACAGCTCCACCTTTATGTTGCCCAGGAACTTCAAACTCTTTATGCCCAAAATGTTAGCACTGATATCTCCTGCCTCCATCCAGTTCCCCTTTGTATTATCTGTTTTGTCAGTTCATAACACTGTCCAGCCAGATTCGAAGCCTTTTATATTTGAGTAAGGGAAGAGCTTTTGAGTAAGTCTGATTCTTGTCTGTCATAACCCATTACAAATTGGAGGCCCAGATTTCTTACACAAAATAAATGATAAATATGTATGTTTGCTGAATCAGTGAAGGACCATGTAATTACAGAGCATTTATAATATTTAATTCCTCCTAGAGTAACATATAACCTAGGTAAAGTATTAGGCAGCTAAAAATTTTAAGAGCTCTGATCATGAAGAATACATGAATAACTTCCTTTACATTTTATCCATATCATTTAAGGTTGATGACTTCAGATTTATGAGAACAGTGTTTTTATAGGGGAAAATGATCAAAACTGTGACTATTCAGTCAGGAGCAAGGCCACAAGTGGTACCTATTCCAAGATACCTGTTAAGGTTGTAATTCTGTAGAACTCTTAACAACTCAGTCTTGTAATTTCTCTGTATCGCCTAAATCCCTGAAAATGATGTTTCCCATTTCTGAAATGTGTGGAGCCTTTTTAAAAAAAAATTATTTATTTATTAGAGAGCACACACACACACAAGCAGGGGGAAGGGACAGAGGGAGAGGAAGAAGCAGGCTCCCCAAAGAGCAGGGAGCCCGATGTAGACTCAATTCCAGGACTCTGAGATCATGACCTGAGCTGAAGGCTGGTGCTTAATCGAATGAGCCACCCAGGCACCCCTGTGTGGGGCCTTTAAATGGCATGATGGCTTTGGCCTGGGATGCAGAGTATAAATACTCTATTTTTCCATGTGCACACATGTATGCGTATGCACCAGCTTCTCAGCCAAAGAGTCATTATTACTTTGTTCTTTTTCACAGGCCCTCTTCCTCGTGCATCCACAGGAACTGCACTTGCCTTGTCCTTTAAAACTTCCAGGAGTCCTATGGCCTCAACCTGAATTATGGGATGCTGCTTTGACCCTCAACAATAATGTCCAAGTCCTGTGTCACTGTGTTGGAAGTTTAAGGTGCCAGTTTAACAAGATCAATGGATGTCTGAGAGAGAAATGTGAAGGAGGTGCTATCCAGGTGAGTAAGAAAGAACCCACCAGGTATCAATGGGATAAAGGCTCATTAGAGTTACTCAACCTGCAACCTCTGAAAATTTTTTTGAGGCCATTGTCTTATCAGCCCTTATCTTTTGGAGTAACAATTGCTGAAATTCTTTAGATATCTAAATAACATTTCCAGATACACTTGCTTATCAGTGCTTTTTTTCTCTCAGATTCTAGGGGACTGGTTGCCCCTCTAACCTCTCTTCTGGATGCCAGCCTCTTCATTTATAGTCTCAGTTTGATAAATTTTACAACTTACACGTTGTGTTCTCCCTTTCACTAACATTCTTCATTTTTTACTTCTCTTTAGATATCTAGACTCCTTCCCTTAAGCATTCAGTCATCTTGCCAAGGATTACAAGATCTGTATCTGTCAAATCTTAGCATGTAGATTCTTTTCTTTAAAATTAAACTTACTCCAGATGCCTTGGCAGCTTAGGCGGTTATCATCCAACTCTTGATTTTGGCTCGGGTTATGGTCTCAGGGTCATGGGATAGGACCAGCATTGGACTCCATGCTGGACATGGAGCCTGCCTGGGAGGGAGTTTCCTCTCTCTCCCTCTCCCCGCCCATCCCCTGCTTGCTCTTTCTCTCTTAGAAAAAAAAAATTCTAATAAAATTTAACTTTCTGTCATTTCTCCCTACTTCCATTGTTATATTTCTCAGAGTTGAATTTTACCCTCTTATCCTATTTTGTTTTTTAAAATTAATTTATTTAATTTAAATAAATAGAGATTTTATTTATTTATTTATTTATTTATTTGACAAAGAGAGACACAGCGAGAGAGGGAACACAAGCAGAGGCAGTGGGAGAGGGAGAAGCAGGCTTCCCACTGAGCAGGGAGCCCTATGTGGGGCCTGATCCCAGGACGCTGGGATCATGACCTGTGCCGAAGGCAGACACTTAATGACTGAGCCACCCAGGTTCCCCTATCCTATTTCTTATTCTCTTCCTACCTCCAGCTATCATAGCACAACATTTCTCCCCCTCTTCCTTTTTGACAATATAAGCAGGCTCAGAAATTTGTCCTGACATCCTATGAATTCACCTCTCTGTTACTTTTAAAAATAAGTAATAATATTCTCTTTAAAATCCAATACAGGGGCGCCTGGGTGGCTCCATAGGTTAAAGCCTCTGCCATCTGCTCAGGTCATGATCCCAAGGTCCTGGAATCGAGCCCTGCATCGGGCTCTCTGCTCATCAGGGAGCCTGCTTCCTCCTCTCTCTCTGCCTGCTTCTCTGCCTACTTGTGATCTCTATCAAATAAATAAAATCTTTAAAAAAAATAAATTTTAAAAAATCCAATACATATACTCAATAGAAAAGTAAAATAATGGATATGTCTTCTCAATCCTGGCCCTTACTTCTCCTTTTCTGTTCCCCAGAAGCAGCCACTATTAACTGTGTATTCTTCTAAATGTGTTTATGAGTATACAAGGAGGCTTTCAAGCAGAACAATAACATGATTTAACTGTGACAAGAATAAACAGCTGTTGCTGTGTTGAGAAGAGTTACAAAGAGGTGAAGGCAAAAGTAGAACAATGAGGAGCCTGTTAAATAGTCCAGTCAAGGCATGATGTGGCTTACACTTTGGTGGTCCTAGTGAGTGAGGATTATGAGAAATGGCCAGATCCTAACCATATTTTGAAGATAAAGCCAACAGGATGTGGAGATGTAATAGGTGTGTGATCTAGGAGACAGTTGTTCAAGGCTTGAGCAACTGGGAAAATGAGGTTGCTATTTAATGAGATGAGAAGAATTTAGAGGGAGTTCATTTGGGAGAACAGGAGTTTGGTCTGGGGCAGGGTAAAACAGACCCCTGTTAGATATCCAAGTGCAGATTTTGAGTGGAGAGTGGATATGTGAATCAGTTGAGGGAAGAGGTCCAGACTAGTGTTTAAATATTTTCAAAATATTATATCAGAATGCACAAATGTCAAGCAAACTCTTAACTATATTATGTGGAGGGGCGCCTTAGTGGCTCAGTGGGTTGGGGCCTCTGCCTTCAGCTCAGGTTATGATCCCAGCATAATGGAATCGAGCCCCAAGTTGGGGGTCTCTGCTTAGTGGGGAGCCTGCTTCCTCCTCTTTCTCTCTGCCTGCTTCTCTGCCCACTTGTGATCTCGGTCTGCCAAATAAATAAATAAAATCTTTAAAAAAAAAACATGTTCTGTGGAAATGGTGACCTGTTAGAGCAGGGGTTGGCAAACTATATACTAGTACGTGCTTTTGTGAATATCGAAACATGGCCATCTATGGTGCATCTTGTCCATTCATTTTTTTATTGTCTGTGACTACTTTCTGCTACCACAAATGCTTGAGTTGAGCCAGGCATCGGCAGATACATGATATTGTAAAGCATGCAACTAAAAAGTGTATCAGTCATGGTAAAGCTAAGTGACTATAATAAACCCTAAATGTACTGCTTTAAGGAATGTAAGAATTGATTTCCTGGTCATATAACAGTTAAGGTGGTGAGTAATGAAGAGCTGCATGGTGGCTTTGGTCTTTGCGGTTCTTTAAGGATCAAGATTTCTTCCAGGTTGTCTCTTTTATCATTCACTTGTGGTTGAAACAGGATCAACAGTGCATTCCTGGTCACAGCCAGGTGGAGGAGGAAGAAATCATCATATAGGGCCAAGAGGTCAATAAACTTTTTCTGTAAAGGTCCAGATAGTAAATATGTAAGGCTTTGTAGACCATAGGATTTCTGCTGCGACTACCCAGATCAGACATAACAGCACAAAAGTAGTTTGCTTAGCATTAGATTATCTTGATTTCTATTTTGAAAATATTTTTAAACCACAAGTTAAATGCTATTGAAAGAACCATTTTGCCTAGTTTTCAGATGATGTTGCTTAGTTCAGTTCAGAATTTTACAGTATGAGGGGCACCTGGGTGGCTAGGTCAGTTAAGGGTCCGACTCTTGATGTTGGCTCAGATCTTGATCTTGTGGTGAGTTCGAGCCCTGCGTTGGGCTCCACACTCAGTAAAGAGCCAACTTAAGATTCTCACTCTTTCTTTCCCCCTTAGCTCGCTCTGTTTTGCTCTCTAAAATAAATCTTTAAAAAAAATTTACAGTATTGGGATGCCTGGGTGGCTCAGTTGGTTAAGCGGCTGCCTTCGGCTCAGGTCATGATCCCAGCATTCTGGGATCGAGTCCCGCATCGGGCTCCTTGCTCGGCAGGGAGCCTGCTTCTCCCTCTGCCTCTGCCTGCCATTCTGTCTGCCTGTGCTCGCTCTCTCCCCCTCTCTCTCTCTGATAAATAAATAAAATCTTTAAAAAAAAAAATTTACAGTATGAAAAACTCAATTCTGATCAATATGTATGAAGTATATTGATGTCATCCCTATAAAACTTCAAGGAGTTTTAGTTACCAAGATGTTATTCCTGTCTTCTTTTCCCTTTTTTTTCTTTGAAGATTTTTTTTCTTTGAAAGATTTTATTTATTTATTTGACGAGAGCGATCACAAGTAGGCAGAGAGGCAGGCAGAGAGAGGGGGAAGCAGGCTCCCCGCTGAGCAGAGAGCCTGATGTGGGGCTCAATCCCAGGACCCTGGGATCGTGACCTGAGCCAAAGGCAGAGGCTTAACCCACTGAGCCACCCAGGGACCCCTATAGTTTTTTTAATAGTTCTTTTTATTTTAGTTGTATTTATTGAGAGGAACAATATGGTTAGTATGGGTTCTCATATTTAATATTATGCATTCTATTTTAAATTTGACCTCATCTTTTTTATCCTTTACTATAGTATCTTTGATTTCCTTGTCTTGGATATAAATGTCTTTCCTTCTGAAAATTTGGAAAGCTTATTATATTTTATTATTTTATAATATTCTCTTGGTTGCCTTTACATTTGTAACTTTCTTAGTCTTCATCCTTCATTTCTTTAGCCCCCGCTAAGGAGTTATATGTATTTTATACATTAGTTTGTTTTCAGTCTCCCTCCTCTCTTTACCACACAGTTGGTGATTGCGATTATTATTCTAGTTTTAAACAGGATCAGCCGCATTCTTCTTACCTTCCCATCATATATATGAAATTGCATCTTTGTCTTTTTTTTTTTTTTTTAAGATTTTATTTATTTATTTGACAGAGAACACAAGTAGGCAGAAAGGCAGGCAGAGAGAGAGGAGGAAGCAGGCTCCCTGCTGAGCAGAGAGCCCGATGCGGGACTCGATCCCAGGACCCTGAGATCATGACCTGAGCCGAAGGCAGCGGCTTAACCCACTGAGCCACCCAGGCGCCCTGTCTTTTTTTTTTTTTTAAAGATTTTGTTTATTTATTTATTTGACAGACAGAGATCACAAGTAGGCAGAGAGGCAGGCAGAGAGAGAGGAGGAAGCAGGCTCTCTGCAGAGAGCCCGATGTGGGGCTCGATTCCAGGACTCTGGGATCATGACCTGAGCCGAAGGCAGAGGCCTTAACCCACTGAGCCACCCAGGCGCCCCGTATCTTTGTCTTTGATTGTGCAGTAATCCATCTATCAAAGTCCTATCCATGGTTTCCCCTTGAACTTCATTTTTTATTAAAATGTATCATTATCGGGACGCCTGGGTGGCTCAGTGGGTTAAAGCCTCTGCCTTTGGCTCAGGTCATGAACCCAGTGTCCTGGGATCGAGACCCACATCGGGTTGTCTGCTCCGCAGAGAGCCTGCTTCCTCCTCTCTCTCTCTCTCTCTGCCTGCCTCTCTGCCTACTTGTGATCTCTGTCTGTCAAATAAATAAATAAAATCTTAAAAAAATAATAATAATAAATAAAATAAAATGTATCATTATCACTTTCAGCCCAGTCTCTCTAATCTCTCTACTCCCATATCATATTATAGCTTCCAGAACAACAGGATCCTAACTACATACTCTTTTATATTTCTACTTCATGTTTAAGACACACATTAGAGCTCATTGAGAGAAAGGCCAGTATTTTATCCTTTGGATCTGCAGTCCTTAAGCACAAGCAAAATGATTATTAAATAATCAGTGATTGTTACAGAGCTTCAAGTATGGATTTATATTTTCAGCTTTATTGAGGTTTAATTTACATAAAAGTATATTATTTGATAAATTTGGTAATTGTATAGTCAAAAAACGTACACCGAAACAAACATGCAGAACAGATTCATCAACAGTTCTTTGTACCCTTTTGCAGTTGAACCATGCCCCCCCAATCCCTGGTGATCACTAATTGGCTTTATGTACAATAGCTTGCTATTTCTAGAATTTCAATATAAATGTGGTCATGTACTGCTTAATCGTTAACATTTAATTTAACTTTTTTGAAATTACTTCATATTGTATAGATTAATATTTCATTCCTTTTTATTGCTATTATTATAAGTATGGACATAATTTGTCTATCCATCAGTTGATAGACATTTAGATTATTTCCATTTTGGGCTATTATGAATAATGCCGTTATGAACATATTAAGTCTTTGTGCAAACATTCATATTAATTTTTCTTAAGTAAATGACTAGGAGTGGGATTGGTACATAGAATAGTAAGTGTATATTTAACTTTAAAAAACACTCAGATTGTGCTCCTAAGTAGTTGAACTATTTTTCATCCCCACCTACTACTCCCATCATTCAGAGTTCTAGTTGCTTCACAGTCTCACACTTGGTTTGGTAGTTTTTTAGCTTTAGCCATATTAGTGGGTGTGTAATGGATCTCACTGAGTTGTTTTTTTGTTTTTTTAAGATTTTATTTATTTATTGGAGAGAGAGACAGAGGGAGAATGAACAGGGGGTAGGGGCATAGTGACAAGCAGACTCCCCACTGATCAGGGAGACTGAGATGGGACTTGATCCCAGAATCCTGAGGTCATGACTTGAGCAAAAGGCAGACACTTAACCCACTAAACCTTGCTGGCACCCCTTACTGGGATTTTAATAGGCATTTCTGATCACTAGTTAAAATGAACGTCTAATATACTTCATCCATATATCTGATGTTGTAAAATGTCTGTTCTAGTCTTTTGCCCATTTTAAAAACTAGATTGTTTATCTTTTTGAGTTTTTTGTTAACTGTGTTTTTGAAGGGCATTAGTTTGTTTGTTTTTAAGATTTTTATTTATTTGACAGAGAGAGACACAATGAGAGAGGGAACACAAGCAGAGGGAGTGGAAGAGGGAGAAGCAGGCTTCCCACTGAGCAGAGAGCCCTATTTGGGGCTCGATCCCAGGACCCTGGGACTCTGGGATCATGACCTGAGCCGAAGGCAGACACTTAAGGACTGAGCCACCCAGGCACCCCTGAAGGGCATTAGTTTTTAATTTTGATGAAGTCTACCATTTTTTCTTTGTATATGAATAGTTTTAACACTTATTTGAGGTCTTTGTTTCAGTTTGAGTGAGTTTTTACATATGGCATAAAGGTTGAGGGCTTTTGTTTTCTAATTATGTAAATTATAGCATTGATATGAGGGATAATGTACTACTAGAGTCAGTTCTTGCAATGGTTTATAAGAAATTCAGGAGAGGCACCGGCTGGCTCAGTCCATAGAGCATGGGACTATGATCTCAGGTTTGTAAGTTTGAGCCCCACTTTGGGTGCATCAGGGTCCCTGCTCAGCAGGAAGCCTGCTTCTCCCTCTCCCATTCCTCCTGCTTGCGTTCCCCCCTCTCTCTCTCTCTCTCTCTGTCAAATAAATAAATAAATAAATTTCTAAAAGATTGCTTAAAAATAAAATCTTTAAGATAAAATCTTTCAAAAAAAGAAAAAATGAAGCTAAAATTTTGAGAGGGATAAGACAGATTAGGATCACATGGAAGATTTCCACTTAGTGGACAGGAAGCAATTATAAAATAAAAAGTTTCAAGGGAGGACAAGAAAACAGCTCTTCACAAAAGAGCTTTGGTGCCACTTATTTCAGGCATAATGAAAGGAAAGGAAAGGAAAACTGAAATTGATGGCAGTAACAGTTTCTGTATCTAGAAATGATAGTATCAATCATCAAAATACTGCAGTAAAGCAGATTTCAAAGCAAAAATGACTGTTTTCTGGCCTATTTTCCTTTTTTTCACTAAATCTATGTGTACTTTGTTTAGCCATGTGAAACTCCATTGCAACCAGATAAAAAGAGCAAAGTCTATAGTTACTGTACAATTATAGGTCAGTTCAAGTTGAAAGGCTCAAGTCAAGGACATCTCTATAGATATAACGAATTGGGGCCTTTAAAAGTGAAATAGGGGGTACCTGGCTGACTCAGTCAGAGCAGTGTACAACTCTTGATCTCAGGATTATGAGTTCGAGTCCCACGTGGGGTGTAGACATTAAATAAATAAATTTTTTTTTTTTAATGTGAAATAGGATTATAGTTTTATTTGCTCCATCCTTCCTGCCCCACATAGGCAACACTTTGATCTCATTTAACTGAGTCTACCGGTGTTTATTCCCACATTTTATACAGCTATTTTGCCTACTTTTGATTTAACCATTTTAAAACAATATCAGCTTGGGAGCAACTGGCTGGCTTAGTTGGTAGGGCATGTCACTCATGATCTCAGGGTTGTAAGTTTGAGCCTGACAATGGGTGGAGAAATTACATAAAAATAAAATACTTTAGGGGCACCTGGGTGGTACAGTTGGTTAAGTGTCCAACTCTTGGTTTCAGCTCAGGTAGGGATCGCAGGGTTCTGAGATCAAGCCCCCTGTCGGGCTCTACATTCAGTGTGGAGTCTGCTTAAGTTTCTTTTCTCCCTATGCCCCTCCCCATCTTTTCTTTCTCTCTAAAATAAATAAAATAAAATCTTTTAAAATACATCATTTATATATATAGTCAGATTGTTAACATGCAGGGATCCAGAAAATTTCCTGCATTCATTTTCCTTTGTATTTTCTCTGGAACTCCTTTAAGGAAATGTTGAACCTCCTCAATACCTCTACTAACCCACAAATTTCCAGTCATTATTTCTTTCTCCCTTTGTTCTTTGCATTCTTCCTTTTTTGATTCTGGGAGATTTCCTGGACTTTTTTCCCTCAAAGCTATTGAATTTTTTAGGTCAACATAATATTGTTTATTTGCAAAAAGCATTTCTGTAGGGGCGCCTGGGTGGCTCAGTGGGTTAAAGCCTCTGCCTTTGGCTCAGGTCATGATCTCAGGGTCCTAGGATCGAGCCCTGCATCAGGCTCCCTGCTCACTGGGGAGCCTGCTTCCCTCTCTCTCTCTTTGCCTGCCTCTCTGCCTACTTGTGATCTCTGTCAAATAAATAAATAAGATCTTTAAAAAAATACTTCTTTATAGAAGTTAATATGTCAGTGCTATACAACCTTTTAGCTTTCTGTAATACTAATTATAATATTGTATATGTGTTCTTTTGTTCCTTTTCTTGTTTTGTTTGTTTGTTTGTTTTGTTTTGTTTTTTCCTGTTTGTTTTGATCTATCTTTCACCTTAGGGCTTTCATCAAATTTTTGTGATCTTTAGTGCTATATTAATATTTAACAATGAGGTACCTGAAATATTACTGTAATCTGTGTGCAAGGTTGGGGCTTATAAAATGGTGGGCTTTGCTGTGCATCATTCAGTCAGATATTTAGATGTTTCTTTTATATGACTCCATATGTTAATATCTATAAATGTTTTCATGGTCTTCTCATTTGCCTGACACCAGCAACCACCAGCACTTCTAACAAGCAGCAGTAGAAAGGGGTTGGGGCCCTAGTCTGCATATGAACTTTTACTCATTACCTTCTTTTTTTTTTTTTTTTTTTAAGATTTTATTTATTTATTTGACAGAGAGAGATCACAAGTACACTGAGAGGCAGGCAGAGAGAGAGAGAGAGAGGGAAGCAGGCTCCCTGCTGAGCAGAGAGCCCAATGCCGGGACTCCATCCCAGGACCCCGAGATCATGACCTGAGCCGAAGGCAGCGTCTTAACCCACTGAGCCACCCAGGCGCCCTCATTACCTTCTTTTTAATATGTTACTGTGATCTTCTATGCCTGTCATCACTAAATTTGGAGCATCCCATTTATACCATTAGTTGCTGCTTTTATAATTTTTATAAGTCTCCCCTTCCATTTTCACCCAGTCTCTCCAGTTACAGAGCCTTTGTGTTGCCAGCTGTGTCCCAAATAACCTTGGTTCTAGGTGTCAGCCCCTTCTGCTGGCTTTCTATTTAAGTCATTCGATTCTGCTGTTAATTTACAGTTATTTGCTTTCTTTTCAAAATTTCCTAAAACTTTTCATCCACTGATATCTCCTCAACCTCTTAATGTTTATGAGCATATGCCCTTCATCTCTTAACTGTTATTTAATGGAGTTTCAGAAAGATACAGAATCTTATTTAATCACACATCCTTTTTTAATAATAATTCTTTTCATTTCCCTTCATTCCCTTCAATTCCCTTCATCCTATATAATAAAAGCAGTTTAAGCTACATGTATCTATGAATGTTATTTGTATCTATGCTTTCTTTTATAATGGTAGACTAGGTTTGAAATGAGTCTATTTTATAATACCACATTTCTGAAATTATATTAATAATACTGGGGAAAAAATCACAAGTAGAGTGATACTGATGATGATAACAGCTATTTTATTGAATTTTTACTACATGCTAGGCATGGTATGTTATTAGCTCTTTTCAATGATTCTTTTGTTGTTTGTTCTGTTTTGTATTCCCTTTTAGAAAAGGTCTGGGAAATATATGTCAATAAACACAACATGGAAGACATGTGAATTAAGTTTCCTCCTTCTCCATGGAAATACAGCTAAGAAGAAATTCAGAAAACCTGGGTAACAGAAAAGTATTTCCTCTAAACACAGACACTAATTTTTTAAGATTATATCTCTGTGTATGGGGTTCAGTTTAAGGAAGTTTAGAACATAGTTTATACTTCAGTGTAAGAGAAGTGATCTAAGAAAGATCGATTAAGAATACAATGATGTTATATATTTCATTCCAATCTGTAATTGTCTAGTCTCAGTATAAACAGTGCAAAGTCTTTCATCATAAATTCAACTTCATTAGCCACCTGAGGATTAATATTGGAGAGAAATCACATGAATTTGATGAATGTGGAAAAGTTTTATCTATGTCAAATGTCAAGAAATACTGAGGAATTCTTGTTGGAAAAAATATCTGTGCATGATAAGAATGTTGGAAAGCCTTCAGCCTGAAGCAGATCTCCTTCAGCATGATCAGATTCATAGTAGAGAGAAACCTCATGAATGCAATGAATGTGGAAAAACCTTTAGCCTGAAGCAAAACCTCATAGAGCATAAGAAAATGCATACTGGAGAAAAATCACATGAATGTACTGAATGTGGTAAAGTATTCTCTCGAGTCTCATCCCTTACTCTACATTTGAGAAGTCATACAGGAAAGAAACCATATAAATGTAATAAATGTGGAAAAGCCTTCAGCCGGAAAAGAAACTTCCTTTCTCACCAGAAACATCATACTGGAGAGAAACTTTATGAATGTGGGAAAGCTTCTATTCAGATGCCAGGTCTCATTAAACATCAGAGAAATAATACTGGAAACAAACCCTATGCATGTAAGGAATGTGGAAAAGCCTTCAGTGGCAAATCATATCTCACTGAGCATGAGAAAATTCATACGGGAGAGAAACCATTTGAATGTAATCAATGTGGAAGAGCCTTTAGCCAGAAGCAATACCTCATTAAACATCAGAATATCCACAGTGGAAAGAAACCCTTTAAATGTAACGAATGTGGAAAAGCCTTTAGCCAGAAGGAAAACCTCATCATCCATCAAAGAATACATACTGGAGAGAAACCATATGAATGCAAAGGGTGTGGGAAAGCTTTCATTCAGAAGTCTAGCCTCATTAGACACCAGAGAAGTCATACAGGAGAGAAACCCTATATATGTAAAGAATGTGGGAAAGCCTTCAGTGGCAAATCAAATCTCACTGAGCATGAGAAAATTCATATTGGAGAGAAACCCTATAAATGTAATGAATGTGGAACAATCTTTAGGCAGAAGCAATACCTCATTAAACATCACAATATTCATACAGGAGAGAAACCTTATGAATGTAATAAATGTGGAAAAGCCTTCTCTCGAATCACATCACTCATTGTACATGTGAGAATTCATACGGGTGATAAACCTTATGAATGTAAAATATGCGGGAAAGCCTTCTGTCAAAGCTCATCTCTTACTGTTCATATGAGAAGCCATACAGGTGAGAAGCCCTATGGTTGCAATGAATGTGGGAAAGCCTTCTCTCAGTTCTCAACTCTTGCTCTGCATATGAGAATCCATACTGGAGAAAAACCTTACCAGTGTAGTGAATGTGGGAAAGCTTTTAGCCAGAAGTCACATCATATTAGACACCAGAGAATTCATACTCACTAAAAGCTCTACGAATGCCTTGAATTTAGGAAAACTTTCATCAGAACTCACACTTTAAGGGTATACTGAAAATTCGTTTTACAATAAAGCGACGTGAATGTGGAAAATACTTCAACAACTCAAAATTTAAATACTAACAATTTTAGTAAGTATTGTAATATCATGAAAACCTCTATTCCCAGAACTCCCACAACAGACACTGTTAATGATGTACTTTTAGGAGCGATCTCATTAAGTACGGATCCAGTCATGAGCGCTAAGCAACATGGTTCTGGAAGGCCTCCCTGATGCATGAAGAGGTATAAAGATTTGACACTGAGAGACAAAATTGTCATTTTAAAAGTGTTTCACTACATATGTAATCAGAATTATTTGTTCTTGATTCATTTGTAGAAATCAGAGATTGGGACAGAATATTGTATTCAGAAACATGCATGCGTTTATAGGGAATTGTTAATTGATAGAGGTGTTTTCAAGGTTGGTAGGGAAATTAAATCATGGATGATTCAAAAAATGGTCTCAGGGTAACTGACTCTTCATGTGGAAAAATAATAGATCTCTGCTGTGGTAATACCTTAAAGTATTTATTATGAAATCCAAAAGTATCGAAGACTAAAATGCAAAAAGCAAAACTTCGTAATATAAGAATTTTGTAGGAGAATGTTTTAAAACCTTCGTGGAGTAGGAGGGAATTTCTAAAATAGATTCCAGGATACTCTCAAGTATACATGCATATCCCCAAGAAACCAATACATGTGTCTAGGGAGTCATGTATCTTTATGTTGAAGCATGAATTACATTAGCAAAAAAACTGGAAACAAATGTCTGTTGCTTGTGAAATGGATAAATAAAATGTGTTATAGGCACATAGCAGAATATTCTCTAGTAGTTAAGTATAACAGGTGATGTATATTTAAATATATTAACAGAGAAAGACCTGAAAAGTCATGTAGAGTTAAAACAACGAAGGGATAAATATAATCATAACTGTGAACTTGAATTAAATCAACACTAGCAAACACTAGTATTAAGTGTTGATTATGGATAAACATTTTTATGTAAAACTAAAGAATAGATTGGAAAGATACACACTCGAATTCCCAAAGGTGATTGCCTCTAGAAAGAATGGTAGTGGGAAAGAAATGGGACCAACCGTGGTAGTTAGATACTTCAGTTTTGTATCTAAATGTCTATCATAGGGGCGCCTGGGTGGCTCAGTTGGTTAAATACCTATCATTAAAAAAATTCTAAGTAAATATAACAAAATGTTAGTTACCTCTGGGTTGTGGTAATATATGTGTTCTTTTCTTTGTGATATTTCTGAAAATAAAAAAACATAGAGGTAAGAAAGCTGTACATGGAGTATATGTAATAATAGACTCCCAATCCCAGATAGATATTAATATTTTATAGGAAATATTTCTAAAATCATATCTTTACTGTAAGTCATTTCTTAAAATTGGGATGGTAGCTTAATTTAAATTTACTCTTGCATGTGACATCACTGATCTGTGTGATCTCTACTTAAAATTATAGCATGAATGTGCTACAGGTTGGTTGAGTTACACACATTTAAGGATCATGCCATTTAATAATACATGCACAGACTTGATATTAAGAATTGGTTTCTGCTGAAAATATTTATCAGAAACTTTAAAAGTACACATAACCAGAATTGGCATTAAGGATTTGGTGTTTTAAAATGAGGAAACCAAGTTACCCTTAAATTTTTAAATATGCCACTGAGTAAAATGTCAACTCTTGCATTTCACCTTCAGTTTTAACCTCACTTTTTTTTTCTATTCTGCTAGATATACTCAACCAATCCCCCATTTGTTTCCTTGCAGAAAATGGTGCTAAAAAAGGAGATCTGAGACCTAAACAATATTCTTATATTTGAAGCAAATCTTTTTGAGGGTTTTTGTTTACTTGGTCCCTTTCCACAACAGCTTGACATATAAAAAGTTGTTAGTGCTCTTTTCGAATAGTGATAAAAATGTGTAGCCAACATTCAAAGCTTAGGCATATTTCAAATATATCAGTTTCTTTTAAATTCAAAATAATGAAATGCTAATAGAACCATACCACTACACTGCTTGTTAGTGGTTTTGATGGTTGGTCTTGAGATAAGATTATAAATGCCAGGGAACTGATTTGTCTGGGGTAACATACCCAAATAACATGTATATCTACATGAATCTAAATTATCCTCTATTTTCTTCCATTCCTCAGTAAGCATTTCTCTCATATTTCTTAAGTGTTTTTGATTGCCTTTGAGCTTGTACAGCTTTGAAGTCACCAGAGCAACTAAGAACTCTCAGTTCAGACTAAACTAGGATTACCTTTTGGTGCCTATAGTTAGCTAGTGCCAGGGTGCAACAATGATTAGGATCATCACATAGAGTAAGATGAGTAATATCTGTGATACTGTATACTTTAAATTTACTCTGACATTCCCCTGTTGATTCAACTTTTTGGTAGTTACTTGTCACCACAAACAACACTATGGTAAATACTCTCAAAATCAGACTTAAATTTCAGATGTTTTTATTTCTGGGGGATAGGTTACAGGCAAGACATTGTTAGATCAAAGGACATAGGCTATTTTTTTAACTTTTATAGATGCTATCATTTTCAAAAACACAACTCTCCTTTAACCCTGCAACGGATGGTAACATACTACTTAAATTCATGTAACCACTTGCTCCTAGATTTGCTTCTTTGTTAATTTTCATATTGTTAGCTCTTTAATAGACATTAGGAATTGTCTAATTTTTGTTATAAAAATGATTTTTCCATAAAAATGCTCTAAATTTCTGTGTAACCAGATATGTATTAATTTTTTCTAAGCTTATGGGTTGGTTAAGAAGATACTTTAACCTCTAGATTGTCTATTTCTTAGGTTTTCTTGCAAGTTGTTTATTATTTGCTTTTTTCAATATGTAAATATTAATCCATTTAGAACTTAATTTTTAATGTCATTTGAAATGAGGATTCCTTGTTATTTTCTTCTGGATGGGTTTCCAGTTATACAAGCACAATTTGTTAAAATAACCCATCTACTTAGCAGCCAGTCACACAGTTCTGACACCAACTTGTGGTGTCCACCAGCAGCAATCATGGATTTGAACCAGCAATCAAAGAGAACAGGCTTTAACCCAGTTTATTATTAGCCTTGCCCTGACCAAAACAAACAAACAAACAAACAAAAACATAACTGCCTTCACAATACTGCAACTGCCCAAGCAAGCAGCACAAGCTTCCAGGGCCTCCGTGTGGCTCAGGGGAGAAAAGGTCAGAATGGGTGTGGTTCACCTAAGCGCTGGAGAACACTAACATTCTCATCCAGGACATCTTATGATAACCCACTACTGCATCCGTGTGGTGTGCCCCCATGCAGCACACCCAGTTGTAAGACTGATACCCACTTGAGCACAGTGAAACTGCTGCCTTGGTTTCCCAAGATTTATGATGCCTTATTTCCATAGGTTATCGATGTCTACATGCCAATTCACAGTTCTCCCCACCACCAACCAGGTACAAATGAGGAATCTACAGTAGCTGTTTTCATCAAGGAAACTGGTAGAAAGTCAAATCTAAGGTCATCTTTCCAGATATGGGTCAGTGGGAGAGGCCTGTTCTTAATTCCTCACCAACTCCATCCTTTTCTATTCAGCTGAAACTCAGCTATATAATCCTTTATCCAGATGATTTTTTCCTCATTCAACTGAAACTGCCTTGTACTTTCATTTATACCAAGACCTATTTCTGTATTCTCTTGTTTCACTAATCTATTTTTCTACTTCTATACTAATACCATATTAATAAGTTGGTTTAACATTAGCCTTACTGTATTTTGATACTGCGTAACAGACCAAGTCCTTGCCGTTTTTCATTGTTTTATTGGCTATTCTAAGTTTTCTTCCTATATAATTGAAGAGTGTGTTCTCAAAATACAAAAACCCTTTGATATTCTAGTTGGAACTGCATTAAATTTATATATTTATTTTGGGAGAAAGGACATTTGGATTTTAAGGCTTTCTGACCCAAATTGTAGTGTGCCTTTGCATTTGTTCAAACTGTAATCATGTCTTTCAGCATGAGGGTCCTAAATAAAGGGATTTGAATGCCATCCCTGCTTAATATTATATTTTAAAAACTTTGCTAGTTGCGTGAATGAGAAAAGTCCATATTATGGACTAAACGTTTGTAGCCCCCTCAGAATTCATACTTCAAAGCCCTGATCCCTAGTGTGATGGTATTTGGAGATGGGGCTCTTAGGAAGTAATTAGATTTAGATTAGGTCATGAGGGTGGGACACTCATGATGGGAACAGTACCCATATATAGAAGTGGAAGATAGAGATTATAAGAAGAGATTCTTTCTCCATGCATACACTGAGGAAAGGTCATGTGAGTGCAGCACAGTGAGAAAACAGCTGTCTACACCAGGCATTGGACCTTCACCAGGATTTGCCAGCACTTTGATCTTGGGATTTCCCAGCCTCTAGAACTGTAAGAAATAAATGTCTGTTGTTTAAACCACCCAGTCTATGGTATTTTGTTATAATGCCTGAACTCAGACAATCCCTTTCCTGCTTAATTCTCCTGTGCTCCTAGTATATGGTAAGACAAAAGCACTTTTCATTAGGAGAGTAAAATCCCAACTACATTATTAATAAGGTCTAATTTTTAGCAATTTATAAAACTTCCCCTACCTTACTCATTTAAAAATAAAAATTGGTGAAACAGTAAAAGTGAAAAATACAGTTCCGGGGGTGACATCTTGAAAATGTTGAACTAGGAATCATCAAGCTATCATTCCCTTACAGAAACTTAAAAAAGCCAAAAACTTCCTCTGTAGTACCTCTGGAAATTAGTCAGTGGTTTATACAAACAAGCAAATGCCCAAGCAAGTCAAAAGCCATTGTCAAATGTTAGTATCTTTTGTGTCATTTTTATTTTTGTGCCAACCCTCCCTGGCATGGTATTGATAATGGTCTTGAGCGGGTGGCAACCCAGTTTCCCCCTCAAATTGGAGGAAGCAGAGTGGACCATGTTTGTAAATTATTGTGTACATCCATTCTAACCTTTCTTTTTTTTTTTTTTTTTTTTAAAGATTTTATTTATTTATTTGACAGAGAGAAATCACAAGTACACTGAGAGGCAGGCAGAGAGAGAGAGAGAGAGAAGGAAGCAGGCTCCCTGCTGAGCAGAGAGCCCGATGCGGGACTCGATCCCAGGACCCTGAGATCATGACCTGAGCCGAAGGCAGCGGCTTAACCCACTGAGCCACCCAGGCGCCCTATTCTAACCTTTCTTGAGGATGCATGAAGGAAGGATGCAAGTACCATCTGTTTGACAATACTCAAAATGCAGGTGGGGAAAAGGAGTAGGCACTGCTCATAAAACCTACAAGATGGGGGCGCCTGGGTGGCTCAGTGGGTTAAAGCTTCTGTCTTTGGCTCGGGTCATGGTCTCAGGGTCCTGGGATCGACCCCCACATCGGGCTCTCTGCTCGGCAGGGAGCCTGCTTCCCCCTCTCTCTCTCTCTCTCTCTCTGCCTGCCTCTCTGCCTACTTATGATCTCTGTCAAATAAATAAACTCTTAAAAAAAAAAAAAAACCTACAAGACTGCAAATCCACGTCTGAATATAAGACTGGGCAAGTTGAGATGCACAGTCATGGAGCAGGGTGAGGGTCCGTGGAGGGAAAAATTCTAAGAGGAAACACCAGGGATAAGGGTGTTCTGGCTAAATCAACCAAACAGGATTCCTGCTGAAAGCAGGCCAGCATGATCACACAGCACCTGAGAGATGGTGGAGGATGAGGAACCTGATCAGGTATCAGGGGTGATCACGTATTAAGGGTAGAGGGTTCTAGATAAACTGAGGATTCTTACTAAATCTTGAGTTTATAAACAAGTACACAGATAGATCGAGAAGGTTCAGGAGTCTAAAGTTTGGTCCAAGAATCTTTGTCACTGAATTGTTGGCATTTGGGCAAAACAAGACCTTGGGGTTAGTTTTAACTAATGTGTTATTAATGACCCATTTCAGAGACTTCTGGAGACAAATTATACATGTCCATTAGCAATTCAAAAGGATGTCCTGGGGGTGCCTGGGTGGCTCAGTCAGTTAAGTGTTTGCCTTTGGCTCAGGTCATGATCCTGGGGAGTCTGCTTCTCCCTCTTCCTCTCCCCACCCCCCAATTCATGTTCTCTCAACTATCTCCCTCCCTCTCTTTCTCTCTCATAAAAAAAATCTTTAAAAACAAAAACAAAACAAAAGGATGTCCTAGGTAGCAAGAGTTAGTATGGAGGCACTGGTCTCAAGAAGATGCAGGCAAGGGGCACCTGGGTAGCTCAGTGGGTTAAGCCTCTGCCTTCTGCTCAGGTCGTGATCTTGGGGTCCTGGGATCGAGCCCCGCATGGCATCGGGCTCTCTGCACGGCAGGGAGCCTGCTTCCCCCGTCTCTCTCTCTGCCTGTCTCTCTGCCTACTTGTAATCTCTGTCTGTCAAGTAAATAAATTAAATCTTAAAAAAAAAAAAAAAAAGATGCAGGCAAGACTATACTAGTAAACTATGGGTTTCAGAGGGTTACTTCCAGCCAGATTCACTGAATTAACTGAGGAAAAAGCTTGTGAATGTTAGTGGAGAATGCATCTTCCCCCACTCATCTATTCTTCAAGAGAAGAGATTTTTTTTTTCTCCTAAATACTCCTGGCTTCTTGTCCTACTTTTTCTCTTCTAGAGAGGTAAATCCAAATAGTTGATTGGAGAATTTATTGCTCTCTGGTCCAAATTAACCTTTTGTTGCCTGATGGGTGATAACAGATCTTTTTAAACTTTTTTTTTTTTTTTTTTTTTTTTTAACTAGCTGGCATAATGGTAAGCTTGGTCATGAGAGGGTACTGGAGAGATTACAAAAGGAGTGAGTTCTCCTTAGTTCTGGTGTGGCTTCTTTTCCAGGTTTCTGGAAGTAGGTTTTCTTTTCTAAAGTTTTGCCCCATAGTTTACTTCATTACAAACTGCCTCTGAAGGCTTTTCTCTAGCTTTTGGCCACCATGTTTTCTCCATTCTTGACCAAGTCAGAGGCATCACAGCAGATTTTCAAACATGTGTCTATACCCCAACTAGGTCTGTACTCCCTGTATCCTCTTCATAGGCCTATACATGCACACTGGGGGGCTCATGCAAGCAAATATCTGACCTCTGTTCCACATAGCTACCTGGAGCTGTTCTGGCCCAACCCCTTCATGGATATGTGTTAGGTTCCTGCAGAGAAAGTTCTCTACAGCTCCAGGTTCCAGGAGTGTCCACAGTGGTGCCCCAAAGACCCTCTATATGCCTATCTCTTACGCTCTGCTCACTTAACTGCCTAAGGACTATGAATCACATCTGGCCTGAGCAATCCAGCAAACTTCTCTACAAGCTAGTAGTCTTCAATGAAATGTGAACCTCTTCCCTTCCAAGTCTGTCCATCCTTGAGTACTCTGCCTCAGCTCTGGAGTCCCTTTACAGTCCCTTTCCATCTTAATAGTTATAGTACTATTGGTGCTTAATAATTCTTTAAACATCTCCTGTTTTAACTAATGTGTAGTCTCCTGTCTTCACATTGGATCCAAATTAATACAAAGAGTTTGGAAGAAAAGGCATGAGGTGTCCTGGCCCCACTTCTTTTCTCTTCACTATAGAATCTGCCTGTCTGCATAGACCATGTGTTCCCCAATGTTCTGTCTAGATCATGACACGAACTTGGAGATTCAGAGCCTGTTTTTGCTGCTGTCACGATGTTTATTTCTGGAGTCCAAACAAAGCTCATTGGACTCCCACAGTGACCATACTCCAATTTGCCTTGATCTATAATAAAAGTAGAATGTGGACTCCATACATCTTAACTATCCTAAATCTCAGTCAGATAACAATTTATGGGTAAAAGGTGGGGTGATACATATTTGGAAATTCAGAAAGCCCAGCACATAAATGGCCACATGACACACAACACAATATATAAATATTTCAGACTACCCCATACTTTTATGCTTTTTTAAAAAAAGATTTTATTTATTTATTTGACAAAGAGAAATCACAAGTAGGCAGAGAGGCAGGCAGAGAGAGAGGGGGAAGCAGGCTCCCCGCTGAGCAGAGAGCCCAATGCGGGGCTCAATCCCAGGACCCTGAGATCATGACCTGAGGCAGAGACTTAACCCACTGAGCCACTCAGGCACCCCATGCTCTTGACTTTTAGTAATTTCGATAAATAACTTTTGAGAGGAGAAAACTTGCTAACAGGATCTATGAGAATCACTTTCCAGGGGTTCCTGGGTGGCTCAGTCAGTTAAATGTCCAGCTCTTGTTTCAGCTCAGGTCATGATCTCAGGGGCTGTGGGCTCAGCAGGCAGTCTGCTTAAAGATTCTCTCCATCTGCCCCTCCCCCCACTTGTGTGCACACATGTGCATGCTCTCTCTCAAATAAAAACACCTTTAAAAAAAGAAAAAAAGAATCACTTCCCAGACCAGGGGCAACGACTACTAGGAGCCAAGAAGGTTCAAACTATGGGGGAATGGTTTTTATTTGGTATCAGCAGGATGGGAAGAGCTGGAATTGTTATAAGCAAAGACTGAGAATGGTAAGTGAACACTTACTGTCATACTCAAGCCACTACTGCACTTGTCACATTCTGCTCATTCACTCAGTAGAACCCTTGGAAAGTGGATTCAGATTAAGAAGCCAATGATGGTTCTAGTTCACGAGGGTAAATAAGAGCCTCCTGGACACACACCAAATCTACAACTCCACATGGAATAAATCCCTCAAAAAAAAAAAAAATCCAGAAATGAGGTGATTGACCTTGTTTATAGGTATACATCAAGCATCAAGAGAAAACCCATTTCTCTTTTCCTAGGGTGACACATAATCTTCACAAATACCTCAACCCAGCACAGTAGCAAACCATCAGGAGAAAACTCAAATCCTAGCTTCTCCCTAATGAGGGAACGGTTTGGACCACATGTATGGTGCAACAGTATTAACGCTTATACCTGAGGGGCACCTGGGTGGCTTAGTCAGTTAAGCGGTTGGCTTGTGATTTAGGCTCAAAGCCTGTCTCAAGGTCCTGAGATCAAGGACCAAGTTGGGCTCTGTGCTCAGCAGGGAGTCTGCTTGAGAGTTCTCTCTCAGTCTTCCTCTGCCCCTCCCCCTGCTCACTCTCTGGCTCTCAAATAAATAGTCTTTTTTTAAAAAAAGACATATCTGGGGGCCATGTCTCACACCGGGTCTGGTGCGAGCTCAGGCTTGGGGCACTGCGACTCCTGCTAGTGGGGCCAGTATCCAGGTAAGCGCATTTGGTGTGGTGTGTCCTGCTCTCTCCCCTGCGTCTGCAGCTCAGGCTTTGCCTGATCAGCCTGACAAGGGCTTCAGCATTGAAGAGCTACAGAAAGATCTAGAAGAGGTGAAGTGCTGCTGGAAAAGGCCTCTAGAAAAAGAGTACGTGATACCCTTACAGCTGAAAAATCCAAGACAGAGATAGAAACCAAGAACAAGAGGAAGTAGAAATCACAGAGAAAAGCAGAACTTCTTTTTTTTTTAAGATTTTATTTATTTATTTGATAGAGATCACAAGTAGGCAGAGAGGCAGGTAGTGAGAGAGGAAGGGAAGCAGGCTCCCCGCTGAGCAGAGAGCCTGATGAGGGGGGCTCGATCCCAGGACCCTGAGATCATGCCTGAACCAAGGGCAAAGGCTTTAACCCACTGAGCCACCCAGGTGCCCCAAAAGCAGAACTTCTTGACAATGAAAAGCCAACTGCTATGGTTGATCCCATTACAACAGGATATACAGTGAAAATCAATAATTACAGATGGGTTAAGTCAGATAAGTTTGTGAAAATCTATATTACCTTAACTGGGGTTCATCAAGTCCCCACTGAGAATATGCAGGTGCATTTCACAGAGAAGTTATTTGATCTTTTGATAAAGAATCTAAATGCGGGGGCGCCTGGGTGGCTCAGTAGGTTAAGCCGCTGCCTTCAGCTCAGGTCATGATCTCAGGGTCCTGGGATCGAGCCCCGCATCAGGCTCTCTGCTCAGCGGGGAGCCTGCTTCCCTCTCTCTATCTGCCTGTCTCTCCGACTACTTGTGATTTCTCTCGGTCAAATAAATAAATAAAATCTTAAAAAAAAAAAAAAAGAATCTAAATGGGAAGAGTTACTCCACGATTGTGAATAACCACTTAAAACCCATCTCTGTGGAAGGCAGTTCAAAAAAAGTCAAGACAGGGCACCTGGGTGGCTCAGTGGGTTGAGCCGCTGCCTTCAGCTCAGGTCATGGTCTCGGGGTCCTGGGATAGAGTCCTGCATTGGGCTCTCTGCTCAGCATGGAGCCTGCTTCCTCCTCTCTCTCTCTGCCTGCCTCTCTGCCTACTTGTGATCTCTCTCTGTCGAATAAATAAATAAAATCTTTAAAAAAAAAAGTCAAGACAGATACAGTTCTTATGTAGAAAGAAAGCAGAAAACTCACGGTGGGACTACCTTATTCAGATTGAAAAAGAATGCAAAGAAAAAGAAAAGAAGGAAAGAATGCAAAGAGAAAGAAAGAAGGCAAAGTCTTTGCCCTCCTATGACACTGAAACAGATCCTAGTGAGGGACTGATGAATGTTCTAAAGAAATTTATGAAGCTAGAGATGATGATATGAAGCAAACCACTAATAAAGCCTGGGAAGAATCAAGAGAGAAGGAAGCCAAAGGAGACACAGAATTTTAAGACTTTAAAGCCATTTTGGGAACTGTGATGTGGAAATATTGATATTTCCATTGAGGAAACGTTGATGAGCTGCACAGATAAACTTGACAGATAACTACTTACACAGCCTTCTTCTAAGTAAAGGCAGTGAATTCTCCCATTTCCTCCTAGAGGATTTATTTAAATAAAATATGCTTATTAAACACTTCCTCCAAAGATGGTTTCCTTAGTAATCTGGGCATTTTGTTCGAAAAAGGATAATACTGTATTCTTGTGTGAAATGTAAAAAAGCAAGTCACCTCTAATGAAAATGCCGCATTGTGTGTATTTCTGTTTAGCTAAGACAGAGAAAACAAAAGTTCTTTTTTGCCTATAAGTTCTTGATTATCAGCTCTCACCATTTTAAGATTAAGTAAAAATAAAACCTGCATTTTTACATTAAAAAAAAAATGGGGTGCCTGGGTGGCTCAGCAGGTTAAAGCCTCTGCCCTCAGCTCAGGTCATGATCCCAGGGTCCTGGGATCGAGCCCAGTATCGGGCTCTCCGCTCAGCAGGGAGCCTGCTTCCTCCTCTCTCTCTCTCTGCCTGCCTCTCTGCCTACTTGTGATCTCTACTTGTCAAATAAATAAAATCTTTAAAACAACAACAACAAATAAAATAAAAAATAAAAAAAAGACTTATACCTGAGAAATAGTCCCTCAAAATATCTAGCTCTGAAAGCAAATGGTGATTGTATCCGTGAGACCCACAGACTATATCAAACTAAAAAACCATACTTAATAGGCTCAGTCATCCATCCCCTAAAAGCTTAGCACAGAGGTAGAAGACTGAAACTCCCAGTCTTACCACGAAAAAAGCCTATCTGGTCATCTTAAAAGCTGTAGGCTGAGGGGTAGTCTTCTAATTTAGCAAACATCTAGAGGCCAAATACATTTCTCTGCAGAGACTGAGGATACCACCAGACACAATCTTCATGTTGTTCCTCTTCCCTGACACAGGTTAATGGGGACTCCAAGAAAGGAACTTGTGTATACATCTGGCACTCTGACTGTGGTAGATGCTGTCCAGAAGACACAACCCTTGATTGTCTGCTTCTGATTGTCTTGTGGCCAGTGGGGCTATGTTCATTGGTTCAATAAGACAGTAGCAAACTAAGGAACTTAACTGGCTATCCTGCCAGGGCTCTGTTGCAGAGGAAGGACAGAAACACTCATCTCCCCAGTCTTTTCCCGAAAGAGTTGCTGCTGAGGGTGTAGTTCCAATGAGCTTGTATCTAGATGCTAACTGAGATTCTTCCCTTTGGGACACTGATAGGTCTTGGCACACTCTTAAAAACTGGGAGCTATTTAGAAAAAGCTTGGACAAGCATAAAGGTTTAAGAAACAACCAAGGGCTAAGACATGGTTCATCTCCTAAACAAAGCCACTCAAGACTGATTACAGTGGCTGTTTTATCAAATACATAGAAACCAACACAGTGAAGGAAAATGAAGAAACAGAAAAATGTGCTCCAAACAAAAAAGCAAGATCAAAATCGTAGACATAGACCTTAATGAGAAGGACATAATGATCTGTCTAATAGAAAGTTCAAAATCATAGTTATAAAGATGCCCACTAAGGTCAGGAAACAATGCACAAAGTGAGAATTTCAGTAAAGAAAATGAATACTTACTGAATACTTTCAGTAAGAAAGTACTGAACATAAAAGACAGAACAGAAGAATAAAATATAGAACTGAAAAATTCAACAAAGGGATTCAAGAGCAGACTTGCTGAAACCGAAGAATGGATCAGTGAACATAAAGAGAGGGTAACAGAATTGGAGCGCCTGGGTGGCTCAGTGGGTTAGGGCCTCTACCTTCGGCTCGGGTCATGATCCCGGGGACCTGGGATCGAGCAGGGCTCTCTGCTCAGCAGGGAACCTGCTTTCTCCTCTCTGTCTGCCTCTCCGCCTACTTGTGATCTCTGTATGTTAAATAAATAAAATCTTTAAAAAAAAAAAAAAAGAGAGAGAGAGAGGGTAACAGAATTCATCTACTCAGAGAAGCAAAAAGAAAAAAAGAAGAAAAAGGTTTACAAGAGATTTAAGGGGCATCATTAAGTAGAACTACGTTTGCATTATAGGGGCCCAGAGGAGAAGAGTGAGAGAGAAAGGGGCAAATAATTTGTTCAAAGAAATAATAGCTGCAAACTTCCCTAACATGGTGAAAAAACAAACGTCCAGATCCAGCAAGCCCAGAAATTTCCAAAAGAGAACAACTGAAAGAGACCCACACTATGATATATTATAATTAAAATGTCAAAAGTTAGGGGCACCTGGTTGGCTCAGTCAGTTAAGCGTCTGCCTTTGGCTCAGGTCATGATCTCAGGGCCCAGGGATAGAAAGCCCCACATCAGGCTCCCTGCTCAACAGGGAGTCTGCTTCTTCCTCTGCCCCTGCCCACACTCTAGTGCACTCTCTATCTCTCTCTCTCAAATAAATAAAATATTTTAAAATAAGTAAATAAATAAAATGTCAAAAGTTAAAGGCACAGAGAGAATCTTAAAAGCAGTAAAAGAAAAAGAGCTTGTTACGCACAAAGGAATCCCCCTAAGATTATTAGCAGAAACTTTACAGGCCAGAAGAGAGTGGGACAATTAATATACCAAAAAGTGCTGAAAGAAAAGAAAAATCAACCAACCAGGAATACTCTACCCAGCAAAGTTGTCCCAGGATCTCCGGATCCTGAGATCGAGTCCCGCATCGGGCTCTCTGCTCAGCAGGGAGCCTGCTTCCTCCTCTCTCTCTCTCTCTCTCTCTGCCTGCCTCTCTGCCTACTTGTGATCTCTCTCTCTGTCAAATAAATAAATAAATAATCTTTAAAAAAAAAAAAAAAAAGACTGAATTGTCTCCTGTCCTAGATCAGGAACAACACATGACATCCACTCTCCTTACTCCTATTCAATGTCATCCTGGAAGTCCTAACTACCGAAATTTTTAAAAAATTTTTAAAAAGAAGGAGGAGCAGGAGTAGGAAGAGAAGGAGAGGAGGAGGAAAGACATCAAAAATGGAAATAAGAACTAAAACTGTCTCTATAGACATGATTATCTAACTAGAACACTCCAAACAACCTACCAAAAAAAACTAAAATTAATAAATGACATTATCAAGACTGAGTACAAGGTCAACTTATAAACATCAATCTTATTTCTGTATTCCAGCAAGAACAAATGAAAACTAAAATTGTTAATTGTTAAAACTCTGAGGTATAGATATATATTTAAAACCAAGTTCTGTTCGGGCTCTCTGCTCAGCAGGGAGCCTGCTTCCTCTTCTCTCTCTGCCTGCCTCTCTGCCTGCTTGTGATCTCTGTCAAATAAATAAAATCTTAAAAAAAACAAGTTGTGGGAGTCCAGGGAGGCATGCCTGGGTGGCTCAGTCAGTTGAGCATCTGACTTCAGCTCAGGTCATGATCTCACAGTCCTACAATTGAGGCGCATATTAAGCTCCAGGCTCGGCGGGTAGTCTGCTTGGGATTTTCTCCCCCTCTCCCACCTCCTGCTCTACCTGGCCACCCACTCCCCACACCCATCTCCCATAGGCACAGCTAGGACCCTCTTTTTTTTTTTTTTAAGATTTTATTTATTTTATTTGACAGAGAGAGAGATCACAAGTAGGCAGAGAGGCAGGCAGAGACAGAGGGGGAAGCAGGCTCCCTGCTGAGCAGAGAGCCCGATGCGGGACTCGATCCCAGGACACTGAGATCATGACCTGAGCCGAAGGCAGTGGCTTAATCCACTGAGCCACCCAGGCGCCCCCAGCTAGAACCCTCTTACATCCTTCAAATCCCCTTCAGTCGGCCTGACAGAAACTGCTGACATTTCTCAGGATGTCTAGCCCCTCTCCTCCCCTGGAGAGTGAATGAACTCGGTCCTACTTGTTGCTCCACTCTCTGTGCAATTATTTGCTGCCCTCATCACTGGTCAGCCCAACAGCAGGGGAAAAGACTAGAAAATAAGAGGATTAGGGGCACCTGGCTGGCCCAGTCATTACAGCATGGGACTCTCGATCTCATTGAGAGTTCAAGCCCCAGGCCAGGTGTAGAGATTACTAAAAAATAATAAGTTTTTAAAAGAAAAAGAAAAGAAGACGATAGATTCCAAATGCTTGCTAATTATCTAAATATAGTTCTCTGTAATTCTGTATATATTTGAAATGTTTATAATAAATAAAAAGACAACGAGAGGGAGAATGATAAAAATTGAGAGCACAAAATTTCAAAAAAATAAAGAAAATTTCCTAAAACTATACATTATGAATCTCCATATTAAAAAACAGTGTCCTGGGCGCCTGGGTGGCTCAGTGGGTTAAGCCGCTGCCTTCGGCTCAGGTCATGATCTCAGGGTCCTGGGATCGAGTCCCGCATCGGGCTCTCTGCTCAGCAGGGAGCCTGTTTCCTCCTCTCTCTCTCTCTGCCTGCCTCTCTGCCTACTTGTGATCTCTCTCTGTCAAATAAATAAATAAAATCTTTAAAAAAAAAAAAAAAAAACAAACAGTGTCCTTCCAAACAGTTTTTTTTTAAAGATTTTATTTATTTATTTATTTATTTATTTGACAGACAGATATCAAAAGTAGTCAGAGAGGCAGGCAGAGAGAGAGGAAGGGAAGCAGGCTCCCTGCTGAGCAGAGAGTTCGATTGCGGGGCTGGATCCCAGGACCCTGAGATCATGACCGGAGCAGAAAGCAGAGGCTTTAACCCATTGAGCCACCCAGGTGCCCCCAAACAGCTTTTTTTTTTTTTTTAAAGACCCATAATAATGCATATCGTTGTTAAATTTCTTAATTCCGGGGATAAAAAGAACATCTTAAGTAGAGGAAAAAAACCTGTCCTATACAAAAGGACAAGTATCCAAAGGTCACAGAATTCCCAGCATGGACACTATCTTTAAATCTTTAAATAGTACAAGGCATTCAAAATTCTGAGGGAAAAAAATGTTAACCTAGAAGTGTAAAACTAGCTAAATTATTAATCAAGTGAGAAGACAAGATAAAGACATTTTTTTCATGCAGGGACCCAAACACTTTATCCAGGATATTATTGGAGGATGTATTCCACAAAAATGAAGTACAGTTGACCCCTGAACAATACAGGGGTTAGGGGTACGGACCCCATGCAGTCTAAAATCCTCTGTAACTTTTGACTCCCCAAAACTTAACTACTAATAGCCTATTGATGACCAGAAGCCTTACTGATGACAAGCAGCTGATTACACATGTTTTGTACATTATATGTATTATATACGATATTCTTACAAGCTAGAAAAAAGAAAATGCATTTATAGTACCATTCTCTCTCTCTCTCTCTCTCTCTCTCTCTCTATATATATATATATATATATATATATTCTAAATATATATATACTTTTTTTTAATGCATACAGAAGTGGACTCCGGCTGCTCAAATCAGTGTTGTTCAAGGGACAACTGCAGTAGCTCAAGAGAAAGGAAGAGATGATAGATATCAAGGGCAGAAGGAACTCCACACAGTAAAGTAATGTAGGAAAATGCCCAAGAGGATTATAAGATAATATCCCCGGAGAACAGCTAACTAACAGGTATAGACAAAATAAAAAACTTGAGGAATGTCTTCAGAAAAAAAAAAAAAAAAAAAAAAAAAAGCCAAAACAAAAACCTGAATTAGTTTTCCTGTTGCATTTGACTACATAACTCCTCAAGATTACTGAGAGGATATGTAGTGAAGAATTAACTTTCCCCCAAACTTTTGTCTGGGCTCCTAGATGGTAACCTCTAAACCTTTACAATTTACCAAGTGACAGGAGAGTCTCTGTTCATGGTAGGCCCCAGCTCTGATACTTTATGATAACGAGGTGACTTAATGGTGGACCTCTCAACAGTTTATGCTAAGGAGATGACTCAGGGTGGGGACTGGCCACACTGAAAAGCCCAACTGTGTGATTAGACCTTTGGGGCTTTGAGCCATACAAACCCCTAACCTCTAGGGGGTGGAGGGGGCTGGAAATCAACTTTGTTCACATGGATAATGACTCAATCAGTTGTGCCTATGTAACGAAGTCTTGATAAAAACTCTGGACATAGGGGCGCCTGGGTGGCTCAGTGGGTTAAAGCCACTGCCTTCGGCTCAGGTCATGATCTCAGGGTCCTGGGATCGAGTCCCACATCGGGCTCTCTGCTCAGCAGGGAGCCTGCTTCCCCACCACACCCCTCTCTTTCTCTGCCTGCCTCTCCATCTACTTGTGATCTCTCTCTGTCAAATAAATAAATTTTAAAAAAAAGAAAAAAAAAAAAAAACTCTGGACATAGGAGCACCTGGGTGGCTCAGTGGGTTAAAGCCTCTGCCATCCCCTCAGGTCGTGATCTCGGGGTCCTGGGATCAGGCCCTGTGTTGGGCTCTCTGCGCGGCGGGGAGCCTGCTTCGCCCCCCTCTCTCTCTGCCTGCCTCTCTGCCTACTTGTGATCTCTGTCTGTCAAATAAATAAATAAAAAATTTTGAAAAAAAAAAACAAACTCTGGACATAAAAACTTGAGTGGGCTTCCTGGGTTGGCAATACTCCATGAATAATGCCACTCACTGACATCTGAGGGTAATACACCCATGGAGATGCAGAAGGTCTGACATTTCGGACTATCTAAGTCCCAGATTCTGTTGTGTGTCTTTTCTTTTGGCTGGTTCTGATTTGTATTCTTTTGCTACAATACAACTGTAACAATAAGTACAGTGTTTTCCTGAGTTCCAAGACTTGCTACAGCAAGTTATCAAAACTAAGGGCATCTATGGGACTCCACATTTGTAGGCAGCTGTCTAAAAGTGAGGGTAGCCATGGGGAGCCCTGAGCTTGCAGTTGATTACAGAAGTCTAGAGGATTATGCCCTTAACCTCAAGTTTGGGCCCCACTTAGGGCCTTTGTGCTGGCTGTCTTCTGCCTAGAATGGTCTTCTCCCAAATTTCCATGATTCTCTCCCTTCTCCCCTTTCATACCTTTGCCAGATTTGACCTTCACAGTGAGATCATCCCTGACAACTCTATGTCAAGTCGCAACTCTCCTCTCATTCTTTATTGCTTTTTCTATTTTATTGTTTTCTGTACCATTTATTGCCATCTGATCTCATACACAGTTTATGTATTTGATTACTATCTCTTTCAACCCTCTACTCTCTTGCAATACTACATAGAAATCTCAAGGATGGGGGATTCCTGTTCATTTACTGATGTATCTTGAGTGTCTACTGTATAATTAGCACTCAATATATATTCACTGAATAAATGGACGTTATGGTAAAACAGAAAAAAGGCCATTTCATTTATCTTCTTGTAGGACAATAAACTGGGCTAACATTTTTGAATAGCAAGCAACTTTTATCTGTCAAAATCATAAATACATTTAACTTCTGACTCAGCACTTCCAATTTTGGGATTTTTCATAAACTAGTACATACATGCAAAACCATCTACACAAGTGTGTAGTAAGGGCAAGCTTGGGATGCTCAAACCTTACACATTTCAAAGAAAGGACTGGTGCTTGACCAGCTCCTGGCAGACAGCCTCTGAGTACTTGGGATAATCCTTCCTAATAAAGGTGTCTTTGAATCTCTGAAAGCTAAAGCCACACCAGATAGTTTATGTTAACAACGTGATTTATGGTGAATACCTGTTTTTGTATGCCTGGGGTATTGAGCTATGTTGTATCAGTTTGACCTTTGGGGGACTAGAGCCTGAATAGCTAAGGTCATTCATCTGAGTGTTCATCCCCGTGTGACCCACCCGCAACAAAAACTCTGGATGCCAAGGCTCAAGTAAGCGATCCTAGTTGGTAACACTTTGCAGGTGCTGTCACATATCACTGCTGGGAGAATTAAGTTCTCTCTGCGCAACTCCACGATGAAAGACAACTGGAAACTTATGGCTATTCTCTCCTGGGTCCTACCCTATGCTCATTTTTCCTTTGCTGGTTTTTAATCTGTATCCTTTTCCTGTAATAAACCATAACCATGAATATAACAGTTTCTCTGGGTCTTGTAACTCCTTCACCGAATCATCAAACCTTAGAGTGACCTTGGAAACCCTCAAAATAACCAGGATATTGTAAATATGATATTGTAAATATGTTAGCATAAGCCTGGAAATAATCTAATGGTGCTGGGGAAACTGGATATCCACATGCAAAAGAATAAAGTTGGGCCCTACCTTACGCCATATAAAAGAATTAACCTAAAAGGGATAAAGGGCTCACACAAAAAAGCTAAAACTATAATACTCTTGAAAGAAAATATAAGGGAAAATCTTCATGACATTAAATTTGGCAATGATTTTCTGAACATGCCACTGAAAACACAGGCAACATAGGGCTCAGTAGGTTGGGCAATCAACTCCTTATTTCAGCTCAGGTCATGACCTCAGGGTCATGAGACTGAGCCCAACATCGAGCCTTGCACCCGGCTCCATGTCAGGTATGGAGCCTGCTTGGGATTCTCTCTCTCCCTCTCCCTTTACCTCTGCGCCTCCCTTCTCACACACTCATTCACTCTCTCTAAAAAAAAATTTAAAAAGAAAAGCAAAGGCAACAAAACAGTTAAATTGGACTTCCTCAAAATTAAACTTTTGCACAACAAAGGGCACTATCAACAGGGTGAAAAGATAATCTACAGAATGGAAGAAAATATTTGCAAATCATGTACCTGTTCAGAATATATAAAGAACTATAACTCAATAACAATAAAACAACTCAATTAAAAAAATATAGCAAAGAATTGGGGTGCCTGGGTGGCTCAGCAGATTAAACCACTGCCTTCGGCTCAGGTCATGATCTCAGGGTCCTGGGATCAAGCCCCACATGGAGCTCTGTGCTCGGCAGGGAGCCTGCTTCCCCCCCCACCCCCGCCCAACTCTCTCTGCCTGCTTTTCTGCCTACTTGTGATCTCTGTCTGCCAAATAAATAAATAAAATCTTTAAGGGGGAAGGGGGTTGGGGAGAAGGGGGTGGGATTATGGACATTGGGGAGGGTATGTGCTTTGGTGAGTGCTGTGAAGTGTGTAAACCTGGTGATTCACAGACCTGTACCCCTGGGGATAAAAATATATGTTTATAAAAAATAAAAAATTAGGGACGCCTGGGTGGCTCAGTTGGTTGGACGACTGCCTTCGGCTCAGGTCATGATCCCGGAGTCCCGGGATCAAGTCCCGCATCGGACTCCCAGCTCTATGGGGAGTCTGCTTCTCTCTCTGACCTTCTCCTCGTTCATGCTCTCTCTCGCTGTCTCTCTCTCAAGTAAATAAATAAAATCTTTAAAAAAAATAAAATAAAATAAAAAATAAAAAATTAATAAAAAAATATATATATATATAGCAAAGAATTGAATACACACATCACCAAAGAAAGATATATAGATGGCCTATGAGTACACCAAAAAAATGCTCAACATTATTAATCATTAAAAAAATACAAACCAAGGGGCGCCTCGGTAGCTCAGTGGGTTGAGCCTCTGCCTTTGGCTCGGGTCATGATCTTAGGGTCCTGGGATTGAACCCCGAGTCGGGCTCTCTGCTCGGCAGGGAGCCTGCTTCCCCTTCTCTCCCTGCCTGCCTCTCTGCCTACTTGTGATCTCTCTCTGTGTCAAATAAATAAATAGTATCTTTAAAAAAATAAAAAATACAAGCCAAAACTACAGTGAGACACCCTTTATACCCATTAGGATGGCTGTTAGCAAAAAAAAAAAAAAAAAAAAAAACCCAGATTATAACAAGTGTTGGTGAAATATGGATAAATTATGATGAAATACGAAATATGGAGAAATTAGAATCCTTATGCAATGCTGGAGGGAACGTAAATTGGTGCAGCCACTGAGGAGAACAGTATGAGAATTTCTCCTCAAAAAATTAAAAACTTAATTACCATATGATCTAATATTTCTACCTCTAGGTATACACACAAAAAACTGAAAGCTGGGCTTCAAATACATATCTTTACAGCCATGTTCACAGCAGCATTATTCACAGTAGCCAAAGGATGGAAACAACTCAAATGTCCTTCAACAGATAAATGGATAAACAAAATATGGTATAAATATACAGTGAAATATTATTCAGCCTTGAAAATGATTCCTTTTTTTTAAAGATTTTATTTATTTATTTGACTGAGAGAGAGAGAGATCACAAATAGGCAGAGAGGCAGGCAGAGAGAGGGGGAAGCAAGCTCCCTGCTGAGCAGAGAGCCCGATGTGGGACTCGATCCCAGGACCCTGAGATCATGACCTGAGCTGAAGGCAGAGGCTTTAACCCACTGAGCAACCCAGGCATCCAAAATGAATTAAATTCTGATATAGACTATAACAAGGATGGACCATTAAAATATTGCATGCCAAGTTATATAATCCAGACACACAAAAATATTGTGTGGTTTCACTTCCCTGAGCAGAACCTAAAACAGTCAAATTCATAGAGACAGAAAGTAGTATAATGGTTACAGGATGAAGGGAGGGTGGACAGCTAACTATCATTTAATGGGTTCAGAGTTTTAAGTTTAGGGTGATGAAAAATTTCTAGAGATGGATAGTGGTGGTGATTGCACAATAATGGGAATGTACTAATGACACTGAACTGTACATTTTAAAAGGGTTAAAATGATAAATTTTATCTTTTTTTGTAAAGATTTTATTTATTTATTTGACAGGCAGAGATCACAAGTAGGCAGAGAGGCAGGGGGGCGGAGGTGGGAGCAGGCTCCCCACTGAGCAAAGAGCCAGGTGCACAGCTAGATCCCAGGACCCTGGGATCATGACCTGAGCCAAAGGTAGAGGCTTTAACCCACTGAGCCACCCAGGGACCCCATGTTTTTTTTTTTCTTAAGATTTATTTATTTATTTGTCAGAGAGAAAGAGAGAGCAAGCACAGGCAGACAGAGTGGCAGGCAGAGGCAGAGGGAGAAGCAGGCTCCCCACCAAGCAAGGAGCCTGATGTGGGACTTGATTCCAGGACGCTGGGATCACAACCTGAGCCAAAGGCAGCCGCTTAACTGACTGAGCCACCCAGGCATCCCCTATCTTTTCTTTTTTAAAGATTTTATTTATTTGAGAGTAAGGGGATGTCAGAGAGCATGAGAGAGAGGAAGGTCAGAAGGAGAAGCAGACTCCCCACTAAGTAGGGAGCCTGACCTGGGACTTGATCCCAGGATTCCAAGGTGATGAACTGAGCCAAAAGGCAGACATTTAATCAACTGAACCATCCGGGCTCCCCAATGGTAAATTTTAATCTTATGTATAACTTCCATAATAATTAAAAAAAAAATGATTGGCCTATAGTGGAAACAGACTTGTTGCTCATAAGTCAGTAAATGTTGAAGCCATGGTATGGATAAGGGTGTTCAAAAAAAAAAAAAAAAGTACAGATTAAAAGAAGATGACCAAGGACAGAATCGAACTTTAAAAAGATAAGGGGAAAAAATGACAATGAATAAAAACATACTTATTTTCATAAATTTATACATAATATAAAGAATATGTCCCAAAAAAGTACACAGTGAAAAATAAATGCCCTTCTTTGTCTCTACCTACCTTCTTGCCCTCAATGGCTGCCACACAAATCACTTTTATTAGTTTCTCTTGTAAATTTCAGTTCTTTATGCAAATACAAGTATTTATTCTTATCCATTTCCCCCCTTTCTTATACAAAAATTAGAACAGTATAACATAAGGTTCTGCATCTTGTTTTTGTTTTTATTTAATATATTTTGGAGGCTTTTTGTATCAGGCCATAGACAGTGTTCTCAGTTTTTCTTCAATTACATAATGTTGCATTATGCTCAATTATTTATTTATGGCTGATTTTCAATATTGTAAAGACTGCTATATGAATAGTCTTGGATATACATCACCATAGCTATATGATAAAAATCTCAGACTGAGATTGCTCAGTGAGAAGTTAAATGCAATTGGAATTTTTTTTTTTAAAGATTTTATTTATTTATTTGACAGAGAGAGATCACAAGTAGGCAGAGAGGCAGGCAGAGAGAGAGAGAGGCAGAAGCAGGCTCCCTGCCAAGCAGAGAGCCCGATGCGGAACTCGATCCCAGGACCCTGAGATCATGACCTGAGCCGAAGGCAGCGGCTTAACCCACACTGAGCCACCCAGGTGCCCCTGCAATTGGAATTTTGAAAGATGTTACCAAATTGCCTTCCAATAAGTTTGTACCAATCTGCAGGCCTCTAGCAATATAGGTTTTCAAACTGGCGGAATTTTTGCCACTCTAGTCCGTAGGAATCAGTATCTCTATACGGTTTTAATGGAATTTATTTGATTATGAATGAGGTTGAGCATATTTTCATACATTTGAGAACCTATAGACTATGTTCTGTATACTATTTGTTAATCTCTGTTTCCGTTCTTACTTGGTTATTAGTTTTTCAATCAATTTTTTTTGGTGTTCCTTATTTATCGGGGAGGTTAGCCATTTGTTTGCTACATAAAATGCAAATGTTTCCAGTTTGTCACTTTAACTTTTTTTTGTTTTTTTCATTTAGAAGGTATAATTAATCTTAGAATTTGAAGTTAAAAAGGCCTTCTCCCCTCCATGGTTATAAAGTAATTCACTCAAGTTTTCAGTCTTTGTAATTTAAGTTTTCAGTTTTGAATTTTGACCCATTTGAAGTTAACTCTGTATTCATAATCCACTCTCTTTTTCCTAAAAAGTCTATCAGGTTGTTCCTATTACCTTTATTGAAAAGTTCACCTTTTCCCCATTCACCTCAGAGGGTATCTGAGCTGCCCCCTTCACCATACACTAAAATTTTTTATTTGGTTCTATTTTTGGATTCTCTATTCTGTCCCACTGGTCTGTCCAGTCAGATGAACTTTTAGAATTTTTGAACTTTTAGAATATGTTCTGTTATCATAAGATTAGCCCCATGTTTTGCCCCACATTGCTTTTTTTTTTTTTTCTTCCAGCCTATTCTTGCCTTTATTTTCACATTTGAACTTTACTTCTTAAAAAAGTATTTAAGTTGGGGTGCCTGGGTGGCTCAGTGGGTTAAAGCCTCTGCCTTCGGCTCAGGTCATGATCCCAGGGTCCTGGGATCGAGCCCCACATCGAGCCCCACAACGGGCTCTCTGCTCTGCGGGGAGCCTGCTTCCTCCTCTATCTCTGCCTGCCTCTCTGCCTACTTGTGATCTCGGTCTGTCAAGTAAATAAATAAAAATCTTAAAAAAAAAAAATTTAAGTAATCTCTATACTCAATGTTGACTTCAACTCATGACCCCAAAATCAAGAGTCATATGCTCTTCCGACTGAGCCAGCCAGGCACTCCCCTATTTGAAATTTACCTATCTAGAGAAGATATTATTTTCAGAGGGAGGTTAAATTCATAAATTAATTTAAATGACATTTATAACAAAGGATTTCTATTCAAGAAAATGGTATAACTTTTCATTTAAGTCTTTATCTTCATAAGGTTTTAAATTTTTACTTAAATAGGTTTTATTTATTTCTTGCTAAGATTATCCTGAAAAATTTTATCCTATTCCAAGGTTTTGTCTATATATATAAAACTTACATGAATTTTAGACTTTGTTCTTTTATTTAAAATTATGTTGGGCACCTGCCTGGCTTAGTCAGTGGAATATGTGATTCTTGACCTCTGGGTTTTGAGTTCAGGCCTCATGATGGGTGTAGATCACTTAAAAACAAAATCTTCAAAAAAATAAAATATAATAAAACTATGTTAAAGCAACTGTAGTAAATTACTTGGAGAAAATACCTTTGTAATTAGGTGTAATTAGGAGCAACCTATTTTTATAACCAACAAAATCCACCTGGCCTAGGGGTAACCAGAGGTAATTATTAGTTTAACTGAGTAGGCTCCTTGAGAAACTTTAAACTTACATTCCTTGATCTAAGACCAGTTTTTTCTTAAGAAAATGGGAATTCACTTCTCTGACATTTGCGGTGGTCGACACTACCCTTCCCACTTGACTCCTTAGTCCAGAAATTCATAACTCAGCTCGCTTAGACCTACACCCCTCCCTCAGGACACTCAAAAGAACACAAAAGACTGAAATGCTTTGTCTCTAAGGTGTGTACGCTAAGCAAGAGCAAGAACCCCATTAAAAAAGAAAAAAAAAAAAGCTCCTTTCAAACAGCCTTTCTATTTTAAAAAAACAATGCTACTTTTATTTCAATTTCATAAAAATGCTCTTTATTACAATAATAACAATACATTATTATAATAATGCTATTGTTTTTACACAAAAGTCAAGCTTTAGCTCAATTATGTAAACTTTCTCCCATCAAATTAAAAAAAAAAAAAAAAAGTCCTAGGAAAATCTATCCTTGTTACTGTTTTACCATTGTGGCTCAGCCATTACTCTCCGAGATAGCATCCCAGCCATACATACAGTGATACTTATTTAAATAACCCATTACATTCTCTCTCTCTCTCTCTCCCTCTTTCTCTCTCTCGTCCCGTTTCTTCCTCTTTCTACGACCCGCAACATTCTAAATCACACACACCGTGAATCTCACTACTTGCTCCCTGCAAAAGCTGTCTCATCGCCCCATCATCGTCCTCAGGCCCTGACTTTCATACAGAAATTAGTAGCACAGAAAAATACCAGCCCTCTTCGTAACCTCGGAAACCTCTCCCTTCTGGCTTCCACAACCCCGTGTCAAGTTTAGCAGTCCCGCCTTCTCCTCCCCAATCCCACCGTAAGTTTCTAATCGCCTTCTTTTCGGCCACCCCAGCTTTCAGTCTCCGGAGCTCTGGTCCCACAACTCCTCCGCGCTGAGAAACCAACCGCAAGCCAAACTCACGCCCCAACAAAGGCCAAAAAGGCGACCCAGGCCGCCTGCGCATCTTTGGACGCAGAGACACTCCCAAAAGTCTCGTGGGGGTGCAGCGAGGCACAAGCTGTTAAGAAACAAGACGAATTTCAAACCGCCCATCCAACGCTTTCTCCGCTCCGAACTACATTTCCCAGAAGGCTCAATGGAGCGCATTATCTTACCTAAACCAAACTAGCCCTCCTCTTCCTGAGTCCGTATCCTGGGGATAATACGGTGGGTCGGAGAAGGAACCCGATTTCAAACACGTCGGAGTGGCCTTCCTTGGAAGCCACTGCCTAAGGCTGAACCAGGCTCTGCGTGGCCTCCGGTGCGCGGTTCCATGAGGGGGAGCAATCCTTTAAGCAAGCGGGGCTGCAGCTAACCCCTGATAGAAAACCAGGCAACCGGGAGCCATGTTGCTCGCCGCAGGTAACTTTTTGACTACATTTCCCAGAAGGCTCCATAGCGTCATTGAGATTCTCGCGTGAATTCAGCCTGAAAGTCACGCGCTGGAGGGACCCACAGGTCTGCAACTGTTGCAGCACTTGTGGGGCGTGCTACTGTTTTTGGAAGCTTGGAAGGCCTGAGGTGAGGATCCGCAGGAGAGGGCGGAGCCGGAGGCTCGGCTTTGTACTGCGGGGTAAGTTAGATTGAAACTATAGGATTGTATCTGGTGGTATGTGGTGAATAATCGTGTGCTTGTGACTATCTGTTCCTATGGTGAGTGTGTGCTTCCAGTGATTACCAGTGTGCAGCCCAGTCTGGGAGCCCGTGACTGTGCTGGTATGATTGGAGGGGACCCGGTGGTGTGTGTATGTGATTTGGGAACACGTGCGGCATTGTGTATGAGGTTGTGGGGAGTGTGTGACTCGGTGGATGTGATACAGCGTTTGTCCCCGTAAGGGTGTGCGATCGTGCGACATTGACGGTGTGCTGCAGATTACAGGTGGGGGTACATGTGAATATTATGTGGTTTTATCTGTGGTTAATGTGACTGTGACTGTGCGACGATCTGCAGGTGTCATGTGCTTGTGGCAGTGTGGTTGTGACTGAATGTCCTCTTGGTAAATGTGTGATCGTGCTCATGTGACCATTTGAGGCCCTGGGTGTGTGGTCCTGTTCCTTTAGTGGTGGGTACCTCTACCTCTATGTCCCCGTGGTGTTCGTGTGATTATGATTGGGTGACTGGATAAACGTTATGAGTTTTTTTCATTTAGTGGTCTACCTAAGTATCATAGTGTATTTTTCCCTCATTTTAAAACTTTCACAATTGCTATCATATTGTCTCTTTTCTTTTGTTTTTATTTGTAGAACTATGCTTTGGGGAATTATCATATATAGTAGTTGTTCATTTGTTTTCTTTGCTATATTATATTCTGTCCTTCGAAGTATACCAGTTATTCATCCCTTCAACTAACCATAGGCGTTTGAGCTATTTCTAGTTTCTGACTTTATAAACAGTGCTGCCACAGCATTCTTTTACAGAGGATACAGGTACATGAATTCATCTACCTGACAATGGAGTTTCTGGGTCATATGACATCTTGCACTTTACTAAATAGTACCAAAATGATTACCTAAATGGGTGCACAAATTTATGCTTGCACAGCAATGTTTGAAACATCTCATTGCTCCATGTCCCTAACAAAACATGGCTCTGATAGTTTTTTTAAAACACTTTATGACATATAGCATATATAAAGTACACAAATCTTAAGAATAGAGCTCTATCACAATTTCCTAAATGAACATTAAGAACTTTGCCAGCACTCGAGAAGATTACTTCATGCCCCTTCCCAGTTATTTCTCCCACAATCCCTGTTCAGAAGTCACCACCAATTACCCATTCCTGAACTTTTATATAAATGGAATTGTATAGCATGTGCTCTTTTATGCCTGGTTTCTTCCACTTTATTTCTGAGATTCATCCATGTTGTTGTACTTAGTTCTCATTACATATGGGGATATATTGTAATTTATTAATTGCTTACACTATTGATGGACACATGATGATTAACAGTTTTTTACTGTATTGCTGCTATGAACATTTTATGTTTTTGGTGAACATGTAAACACTTTTCTCTTGGCTAAATACTTAGGAGTGGAATTGCTAGATCATACAGTGGGCATATATTTGATAGAGACTACCAATCTGTCATGTGGTTGTACCAATTCATCCAGCAATATATGAGAGTTTCAGCTGCTCCTCATCATCTCTGTTTGATATTGTCAGTCTTTTATTTTAACTATTCTGGTGGTTGTATAGTGGAATTTCATTGCACTCTTACTTTTGTTTCCTGATGGGTAATGATGTTCAGCACCTTTTCAGAGTTTTATTGGCCATTTGGATATCCTGTTTCTTAAAGTGTCTGTTTAGGTCTTTTTGCCCACTGTCCTTTAAAAATTTTTTTTCTTCATTTTAAAAAAACTTTATTTTCATATCAAAAATATAGTGTAAAGAATTCCCATATATTCTTCACTCAGGTGCCCTTGGTACAGTGATAAAAATTGGAAAAATTTACATGGATATAAGACTTTTGACTAACTTACAGACCTTATCGAAATTTTGCTAATTGTCTTCTCAGCAACCTCTTCTTTTCCAGGATCCAACAGCAGATTCCCACATTGATTTAATTGTCTCATCTCTTCCTATCAGACATCGTTCTAAACTGTTCTTTATCTTTCATGACCTTGATACTTCTGAAGAGTACTGGCCAGTTATTTTGTAGAATGTCTTTCAATTTATATTTGTCTGCTTTTTCCTCATAGTTAAATTTAGACCAGACTTTTTTGGCTAAAAGATCACAGAAATTATGTTTCTATTCTTCTCAGTGTGTTCTATAATGCTATCAATATATTTCTTACTGGTAGGTTAACTATGATCACTTGGTTAAGGTGGTATCTGCCAAGTTTCTCCTTCGTAAAACTACCATTTTTCTCTTTTTAATTAATAAGTATCTTGTGCAGAGATGCTTTGAGACTATGCAAAAATACTGTTCTCATGGGGGTTTCTGGATGACTCAGTCAGAGAACATGTGACTCTTGATCTTGGGATCATGAGTTTGAGCCCCATGTTCAGGGTATAGAGATTACTTAAATAAACTTTAAAACAAAATACTATTCTCATCAAATTTTCACCCATTAATTTTACCATCCATGGATCATTCTTGTCTGTAACAATTATTACTGTGATGTTTATCTAATGGTGATCTTCTCTTTTGATCATTCTTTCTATACTTATTAATTTAAATTCTGTAAAGAGCTATCCTTTAGGGACGCCTGGGTGGCTCAGTTGGTTAAGCGGCTGCCTTCGGCTCAGGTCATGATCCCAGCGTTCTGGGATCGAGTCCCGCATGGGGCTCCTTGCTCGGCAGGGAGCCTGCTTCTCCCTCTGCCTCTGCCTGCCATTCTGTCTGCCTGTGCTTGCTCTCTCACCCTCTCTCTCTGATAAATAAATAAAATCTAAAAAAAAAAAAAATTATATAAAAAAAGAGCTATCCTTTATTCCTTGTGTGTTTATTCAACTATTTATTAACTCCTGGGTATTTATTGTACTCTGTGAGTTTTAACCCATTATTATTGTTATATATTTTGTTGTTCAAATTGTCCCAGATTTGGCCATTAGGAACTCCTTCAAATTAGTTCCTGTGTCCTTTTAACATGGCATCATTTTTGAGTACTTTCTTATGCTTATGTGTATCTTTTCCCATTTTCCTAGGTTTTTAGCCCTTTGTCCTTTGTGATTAGTGCTTTTTTTTTTTTTTTTTTTTTTGTATCTCGAAAAGAAATCTTTATATCCAAGTTCCTGAAGATATTCTATTTTCTTTCAGAAGCTTTATAGGTTTGGCATTCGTATTTAAGTCTGTGGTCCACCTTGAATCAGTTTTTGTGTATGGTATTATTGAAAACACCATCCTTGGCCATCTGAAATATAGGAGGCTTTTATCATAAGTCAGATGACATAGATGTGGCCCTCTTTCTGGACTACATTCTGTTTTATTATCTTTTGTCAGTGGCACTGTCTTGAAATCTATAGTATTAGTCCTTCAACTTTTTTTCTTTTCTTTTTCAAGACTGTCTTGGTTTTTGTAAGTCCTTTTAAGTGATGTCAGAATCAACTTGTTGGGGTGTCTGGGTGGCTCAGTCATTAAGCAGCTGCCTTCGGCTCAGGTCATGATCCCAGGGTCCTGGGATCGAGCCCCACATCCTGCTCCCTGCTTGGAAGGAAGCCTGCTTCTCTCTCTCCCACTCCCCCTGCTTGGGTTCTCTCTATTGCTGTGTCTCTCTATGTCAAATAAATTAAGTCTTTTAAAAAAAAGAATCAACTTGTTAATTCTCACCAAAAAATGAAAAGTCCTTTTTGGGGTTTTGTGTGTGATTCTATATGTTGAATTGGGGAGAACTGCCATCCTATCAATATTGAATCTTCCAATTAATAAATATGGTGTATGTCTACATTTTTTAAGGTCTTTAATTTCTCCCAATGGTTTGTTGTAGTTTTTCATGCACATCTTTTGTTAGATTTGTACCTGGGTATTTGACATTTATTGTTGAAATTGTACATGGTTTTTAAATTTTTCTTTCATTTTCCAGTTGTCTGTTTCTAGAAGTATGGTTATTTTTTGTATATCGTCCTTGTATCTAGCATCTACAAAACACCCACTGTATATGCTATTTATCAAGTTGAGGAAGTTCTCTTTCTCATTTGCTAAGATTTTTACAATTATGAGGGCTGAAATTGGCAAATGCATTTTCTCAATCATATTTTTTTACTGTTATCATTAATGTGGTAAATTATCTTAAGTTTCCTATCTTGAACCAGCCTTTCATTCCTGCAGTAAAACCTATTTGTCTGTAATGTATTAAACTTTTCAAGAATTTGACTGGGTTAGATCTGATATTTTATAGTATTTCTGCATGTATGTTCATGAGAAATACTGGCCCATAATTTTTTTTTCTTTAATGTCTTTGTTTTCTCATCAGGCTTATATTAGCCTCATAAAATGAGTTGGGAGGAATTCACTGTTTTTCTATTCACTACATATAAGACTAAAGGTTTTCCTTAAATTTGGAAGAATTTGCTGGTGAAGGTGTCTGGGCCTGAAATTTTCTTGATAGGAAGATTTTTATTTACTTATTTTATTATTACTTTTTAAAGATTTTGTTTATTTATTCGACAGAGACACACACAGTGAGAGAGGGAACACAAGCAGGGGGAATGGGAGAGGGAGAAGCAGGCTTCCCTTCAAGCAGGGAGCCAGATGCCGGGCTCGATCCCAGGACCCTGCGATCATGACCTGAGCCACCCAGGTGCCCTAGTTTACTTATTAATTTAGAGAGGCCTAAGCAGGGGGAGGAGCAAAGGGGGAGAGAGTAGAGGGGGAGTGCCAAGCAGAATCCCAAGAATCCCAAGCAGACTCCATGCTGAGCACAGAGCCCCACACTGGGGCTCAATCTCAGGACCCTGAGATCATGAGCTCAGCTGAAACCAAGAGCCAAATGCCTAACTGACTGAGCCACCCATGCACCCTGGAAAAAAATTTTTTTTTAAGATTTATTTATTTGACAGACAGAGATCACAAGTAGGCAGAGAGGCAGGCAGAGAGAGAGGAGGAAGCAGGCTCCCTGCTGAGCAGAGAGCCCAATGCCCCGATCCCAGGACCTTGGCAGAGGCTATAACCCACTGAGCCACCCAGGTACCCCTCACCCTGGAAAATTTTTAAACTGGAATCAATTGACTTCTTCAGATGTTTCAGGTTTTTTGTTTTGTCCACTTTGGAATTTTTTTTTTAAAAGAATTTATGTGTTTCATATAAGCTTTTAAATTTAATAGCATAAAGTTATTAGTATTCTTTGATTATGTTTTTATTTTTTATTTTTTTAAAGATTTTATTTATTTATTTGACAGAAAGAGAGATCACAGGTAGGCAGAGAGGCAGGCAGAGAGAGAGGAGGAAGCAGGCTCCCCACCAAGGAGAGAGCCTGATGCGGGGCTTGATCCCAGGATCCTGGGATCATGATCTGAGCCGAAGGCAGAGGCTTTAACCCTCTGAGCCACCCAGGCGCCCCTCCTTTTTACTTCTTATTTAAACTCTTACTGAGGCTTTTTATCAGTTAATCAGTTCAGATATTAATTATTTTGCAATCTCTTTTCTTCTTCAGAGGCTCCACTTACATATATGGTTCATATTTTAGTTATGTCACTTCTGTTCTTTCTGTTTTGTTTTTCCTCTGCACTTAGTATGGGGTTTTTTTGTTTTTGTTTTTGTTTGTTTTTTGTTTTTGACTTGTCTTTGAGTTCAGTAGTTCTGTCTTTTGCTTGTCTGGTCTCACGTTAATGCCATACAGTGACTTCTTAATTTCTTTTTTTTTTAAGTTTATTTTATTTTATTATTATTTTTAAAGATTTTATTTAGTTGTCAGAGGTGGGAGAGAGCACACAAAAAGGGGGAGCAGGAGGCAGAGGGAGAAACAGACTCCCTGCTGAGCAAGGAGCCCAATGCGGGACTCGATCCCAGAATCCTGGGATCATAACCTGAGCTGAAGACAGATACTTAACCAACTGAGCCAGCCAGGCATTCCTATTTTATTTAGTTTTTTTGGTAATCTCTATACCCTATATGCAGCTCAAACTCACAACCCCAAGATCAAGAGTTGCATGCTCTTCTCCCTGAGCCAGCCAGGTGCCCCAACTTCCTGACTTCTTAATTTACTGATCTAGTTTGTCTATTTGATTCTTTTTTATAGACTTCAGTTCTGTTTAATTCTTTCATTTTATCCATTTGCCTATATTTTAAATTTTTTTAACATTTTAATTATAGCTATTTTAAATTATTTGTTTGCCAGTTCTAATATCTGAATTGTCCATAGTTCTGCTTCTGTTTTCTGGTTTTCTCTCCAGTCTAGCAATTTTTACTTGGATGATAGATACAGTGTCTAAAACAATCCTGGAGGCAACCACTACCTACGTCTAGCCTTCTCATTATATAAGAAAAATTAGTGCTTTTCAGATCTCTGTTAACTAACAGACAAATGCAATTATTAACATACAGGAAATTTTCAGGATATGTTGGAAATAATTTAGACATTTTATTAAAAGACCGGCTTATTTGTAAGAGTACAAAATTCTCAAAAATGTTATTTATTAGATTTCAAAGGACTCTCTTGTCTGTAGTATTATCTTTTGGTAGTGCTCCATACCCGAGGTATGGTTATTTTGCAAGCATATTCCAGTCTTGGCCACAGAGATCATTGGCTTTACAAGGGAGGAACAGATCTCTAGATGGCAAGAATTCAGCCAGAGAGGATATGCTCTGAGGGTTGGGAGTGTAACAAACAGTATGGACTATTGAAGTAAGAATGTTCCTGCCCATTCTACCTGGAAGATGCAGCACTTGAGGATGTCCATTATGAGAAACCAGAAAGGGGGACTTAAAGTGAGAAGTATGGGAGAAGGAGTCCTGTTTCCAGGTCTTCCTAGATTACTGTTGATTCTTTAGTATCTAGCACAATGCCTGGCACACAATAGATTATGTTGGTTTATTTTTTAAAAAGTACTAAGAGCTTAATAAATAGTAATAATAATAAATATATTAAAGGAGTGCTTTCAGATTTTAAAGAAGAGACATTTGTGAATTACTTTGGTTTTTGTTTCCTGAAATAGATATATCCCTGAGGGAATGCAGTGGATGTTTGGGGGTAGAAGTACCCATTAAATAATTGATAACAAGGTTCTACTTCCTGGGCAGTGGATTTTACATGCAATTACTCTTTTTAAAGATTTTATTTATTTACTTGAGAGCAAGTGTGCACAAGGAGGGTGGAGCAGGGAATGGGGGTGGGGAGGGGCTGGAAGGAGCAGGGGAGAGGAGCAGAGGGACAGGGAGAAGCAGACTCCCCACTGAGCAGGGAGCCTAATTTGGGACTCAATCCCAGGACCCTGGGATTGTGACCTGGGCCAAAGGCAGATGCTTAACCAACTGAGACACCTAAATCTAATACATATCAATAAAAAAAAAAAACACCACATTGTATTAAACATTTCAGTATTGATCTCAAATTCATTTACTCCCCCTTAAACAATTTAGACTTTTATTAGTATTTTAGTATAACATTCTTTAGGACATTGTAAACATCTTAAACATACAAAATATATGCAATTATTACGGATTCTATTACTTAAAACATTCTAAAGCATCAATGATAAAGATTTAGTCAATTTCTACACTTTTAAATTTCTTCCTATTGCTATGCTTATTTAAATGTGTTCCTAAAGTTTTTGTAATATTGCTTTGTTTGCTTTTCTGGATTTCACTTTTCTTAAGATAAGATTCATTAACCCCCAAAAGTCTTCTCAAACTGGGCAAGATTAGAGGATCTGGTTCTTCAACGAGTTGTTTCTTGGTCAGGACCTGAGACCTGATTGTACAATCCAAGATCATTAACAGCTGTTTTGAAAGTGTATATCCCAACTAAAATGTATATGAACAACTTTTAGGAGTTATTCAGAATTCATATAAAGGTAAATGATCTATATACAAGGATATTTATTATTTATTACAGTATTATTTGTTATAATGAAAGGAACCAATTCAAATGGTCCTGGGCAGCAGATTGGTTAAATGAATTAAAGTGTATCCATTTAATGAAATAAATGTAGCTAAGGGAATTAGGTAGCTCTGAATGTACTAGTTGGGATCCAAGTCAAGACACATTAAGTAAAAATAGCAATATGTGTAACAGCGAGTATAATATGCTATCATTTGTGTAAAAAAAAATTGTATCTTAGTGTGTATATGTACTCTGTATTCTCCAAACCATATCAGATTATTGAAATCTGTCCTCCTCCAGTCAGACTAAGGTCTCTAGAATATGGGATAATGAAAGATTTTTCTCACTGATTCCCCTCACTGAAAGATTTTTCATTTTTCTCACTGATACCCCTCAAGTGTTTGTGTGGAGTGAGCAGAGGGAAATGATCACTCTGGGAGCTATGAGGCAAGTCGGATCTTACGTAGCTTCTTTTGTCTTCTCCAGCTTTGCCCTTTTCCAAGAAGAGCCCAGAGGACAACCAGCCTTTTTCTGCAAATACCAAAGCCATGGCTCAGGTGAGATGCTGTTTCCTTTTTGCTCAAATAGAATCATTTTACCCCTAGTAATATGTAAATATTTGCTTCCCTCATCATGATATTTTTGGCGCATAAAAAAGAAAACAACTTTCAGACAGTTTAGTTAAAAGCAATGTCAATATCAAAGTTTTCTTACCCTTGCTCTAAAGAAAAAGGTCTCCAGTATGTCAATTAAAAGAATGTCTTTCAAGGAAAGGAAAAATGAAGCGGGGGGAATCAGAGAGGGAGACAAATTATGAGACACTCTGGACTCCGGGAATCAAACTGAGGGTTTTAGAGGGGAGGGCAGTAGGGGAATGGGTGAGCCCAGTGATAGCTATTAAGGAGGGCACATATTGCATGGACCACTGGGTGTTACATGCAAACAATGAATCATGGAACAATACATCAAAAAACAATGATGTACTGTATGGTGTCTAACATAACGTAATAGAAAAATATTTTAAGATGTCTCTCTTGGGGGCACATGGGTGGCTCAGTGGGTCAAAGCCTCTGCCTTCGGCTCAGGTCATGATCCCAGGGTCCTGGGATCAAGCCCCGCATTGGGCTCTCTGCTCCTCGGGGAGCCTGCTTCCTCCTCTCTCTCGGCCTGCCACTCTGCCTACTTGTGATCTCTGTCAAATAAATAAATAAAATCTTTAAAAAAAAAAAGTCTCTTGGTGGAGATATTTATAGAAAAACGAAGTGGTTCTATAACCATTGTTGGAAAAAACAAAGCCTGCTTGAAGATTTTTATACTCTTAAATTACATGTAACAGAGGACCAAGTGGTTGGATAACAAGTCTCTGTGAAGAGATCTTAATCAGATTAAAATCCATCAGAAAATTGCTTATGGATTCCTTCAAGAATCCTTATTTGTTCCTACAAAGAGACTGTTAATTACATAATGTAGAAATGGTCTGGCTGAGACCAGGTTTGGAAAAAACTTTTACCCTGGTTAACATGGTCCCCATTCAGGAACCTGATCCCCATTTCTTCATAAACAACCCCAGGGCCCTTCTCGGTTCTGTATTCTTTTAAGCAATTTACACACTCATTTAGTAAGTCCTTCAGCATCTTCTGTCTTAGACTTCTGCCAGAAATCTTGATAGAACAGAAATCTGTTCTCCATTTGTTAATGAATCTAATTTGCTTGGGCAGTGATTAGATAGGATGGAGATAAGTAATTAGGGGCACCTCATAGGGAAAAGCCCTGACCACCACAGACCTAGGTTTTCAAAGAGGAAAACATAAGGAATGGTTTTGCTTGATTTCAGTCATAATATGTGGGAAAATCTCCTGGTGTATGGGCCTTTCACATTTGGGGATATGACTTCTGGTTAGTAGAAAGCTCTGACACTTCACCAGATCATCCATGATAAATAGACTTCAGTAATGTGTGAATTTGGATCATCTTCCATCACTTTCCCATAGCACAAGAACAAAGGGAATTTGGAACAACGGGTAGTTATGAGTAAAATTGGGCCAATCTGAGGAGCTCTTTAAAAATCACCTTCAACCCTGGGGATAAAAATATATGTTTATAAAAAATAAAAAATTTTAAAAAAATAAATAAAAATAAATAAATAAAAAATCACCTTCAACCTCAGTGTCTAAAAACAAAAGAAAACTTGTTTTATATCCAATAATAGAATATTATTCAATGAAAAAAAAAATGCTTATAAAAAGAATTTGTTGAGGCGCCTGGGTGGCTCAGTAGTTAGGCCTCTGCCCTCGGCTTGGGTCATGATCTCAGGGTCCTGGGATGGAGGCCCGCACTGGGCTCTCTGCTCATTGGGGATCTTGCTTCCCCCTATCTCTCTGCCTGCCTCTCTGCCTACTTGTGATCTCTCACTCTCTGTCAAATAAATAAATAAAATCTTTAAAAAAAAAAAACTTGTTGTAACAAGGAATTAGCTCTTATTATATAATAGTGTGATATGAGAAAGGGTCAGTCTTAAATTTCATACAAATTTAATTTTCTAAGATAAAATGTTTTTTAAAGTCATTTTATGCATTTTACAAGTGAAGTAGTGCTATTCCAATCTTGCCCCATCTCCAGTCCTACCCCTAAAAGGCAACTCAACTGTCTTAAATATGGTTTAATTGCTATCTTTTGCTGAATCAGTTTTACTCTCTTGACTTACTACAGAGTGGAAGGGACATTATAGTCTTGTATTGCACCCTTCATTTCCTCTGATTGTTATTAATTATATTACAGTTTGTTGTCAAATTAGTAATATACAGAATATTATGACTGCAAATATTGCTCTTTGCTAAGCCAGCTTATACCGCTGTCCTATTACAACCTTTCATTTTTCCTGGAGTTAATTGCTTTTTTTCCCCATTTGCTTAGTTGTCCATGTTTTCCCTCTGGTCAGACATATCATTTGTTTTGAGTGTGGAGACTGCCACCCCCCTTTCCCCTTTTCCTGCTCCCAACTGGTCTGATTACTCTCTGGACCTGCTGCATACCTTTCCCAAGACTTCCCCTTTTTTGTTTACCTGAGACGCCTATCTCTTGAGTACTACGTCTTCCTCTTTTTTGGTTTATTCCCATCCTTTTGGTGTAGCACTTCTGGTAGTTTCCTAAGAAATTGTGCTGCAGTCCTTTTATGTCTAAAAATATCTTTTTCAACCCTCACAACAGAATGATAGTTATATAATCTAGGTCAGAATTTCTTTTCTCCATCACCAATTGAAGAATTGTTCTTGTCATTTCTTATTTTTAGTAGTGTTCTTGAGAACCTCATTGCCTTTCTGACTCTTCATGTCTTTTATATGATCTATGGTCTGGGTACTTTTAATATCCTCGCTTTATCCCTTATTCTGAAATTTTACTCCTAGCTATTGGGGAAAAGATGAGAGAGAAAGAGGATCACATGTGTTGATGACTTATTGTATGGGAAGTATTATACTAGCCATTTGTATATACTATCTCATGTAATTGGGATACCCCTCTTAACAGGATTTTGTACCTTCCCAGTTTTATCAGGGGGAAACAGAATGAACATGGAAACACAAGACCATTCTGGCTGATAGGTTCCCAGTCCTCCAGTTGTGTCCCAAACATCTAGCCCCACTCTATATGCTTGTTGTTTTTCATTTCTACCTTTATTCTTTTCTCCTCCCTTCACAAAAAAACCCACATTTTTTTATTAATCAAGTCATATACATGGTTGTTGTTCCAGGAGTCAGTGATGTTCAGTGATGTGTCCATAGACTTCTCTCAGGAGGAGTGGGAATGCCTGAATGATGATCAGAGAGATTTATACAGAGATGTGATGTTGGAGAATTACAGCCACCTGGTTTCAATGGGTAAGGACGTCTGTCCATAATAATTCAGATTCTGCCCTTAGAAGATCTACTTTCTCCCGAGTGAAATACCCACCTTTCAAGTAGGTATTTCGACATCCTGTGCTTCGAAGAATGTTTTTAATATTGTAGCATTAGAAAAAAGAGCTGTGTTGAGTTATGGGGGAACTGTCAAGTCCTCTGTTATGTTTCATAAATCTGATATACCTTTCTTTGACTCTTTCTTAATGAAGGGACTAAATTTAAATCCTGGGATATTCTCATCATAAACTTATCTCGTTACTTCTTTTGTAAGCAGGACATTCTGTTTCTAAACCAGATGTGATCTCCTTCTTGGAGCAGGGGAAGGAGCCCTGGTTGGTTGACAGAGAACTAACAAGAGACCAGTGGCCAGGTAAGTGAGGCATAGCAGGTAATGAGTTGGTCAGTGGAAGGACTGCACCTTTGAGGTGCTATCTGGGAATCTCCCCTTAAAAGCTTTAGGCCCCTTGTATGCAAGTAAGCCTTTTCAGCATGAGCTTTCAAATGAACTTTACCTTTTCCCCTTACTTCACCTTCTACATGCTTTTCTCCTCTTATACCTCTTTCCAGTTCCTCTTATTCTTGCCCAGTTTTAACCAGTCAGTGACCTCCTCTACCCCCTCTAATGATATTCCTTTCTGTCCATATTTTGGATCTAATTCCTCATCACTTCTCATCTTCTTTTGTATTTAATCTTAAAAAAGCACCTCTGTCTCCTGACATAGATTTTTATTCTAAAGTGACAAAGGCTTATTTTCTTTAGGGTTTTTTAGATAAAGTAGCTCATACTTATAACACACTTATACTTAAAACAAACTTTTCATACTTATAACATTTACTTTTTTTTTTAATGTATGAGGTACTCTGCTAGATACTGCAGAGATTAAAAAAGGAATAAGCAATTTCAGAATGTATAGCTTAATAGGGGCATGAGAGGACATCTATATATAATTTCTATAAAGTAGAACCATCATAAGAGAGGTTGGGAGTAGGGAGCTCAGAAAAAATAAGGGATTAAGATATAGAAATTAATCTGTATAGATGTCATAGAGGGAGATTTGAGTGTGCCTGTCATTAACTTTAGAATGTTGGAAATAAAGGCTCTGTGCCTCCACTGAGAACTTAGAGCTGGCAATGATAAACAGAATTGGTATAAAGGAGTTTAAACAGGAGAGCACATTCATTCATTCAGTGTATGTTTACTGAGTACCTGTTGTATGCCTAGCACTATTCCCAACACTGATACTACAGCAATGAATGCAGAATCTCTATTCCCAGAGCTTACTCTCCTATGCGGAGAGAGGTACAAAAATAAATGAATATATGTCATGTAATAGTAAGTGCTAAAAAGGAAGAGTAGAGAAAGGGGATAGAGGATGCTATTTTATAGGATAGGGAAAGAGAAACTTTTCCAGTTAGGTGACATTTTGACAGAAACTCAAAGAAGTACAGCAGTAAATTATTGTATGTGATTACTGGAAGGAAGAACATTCCAGAGGGAGGAAGCCAGACAGTAAAAGATCATGAAGCAGGTGTGCATTGGCTTTATTCAGGGAGCAGCCAGGAGATCAGTGCTTTGCCATGGTTGTTTAAGTATTTTGGATAAATCCAAGACTCCATGTCATTTTACCTTTGCATAATCTCAGTATATAGTTCTAAAAAATATGGACATTTTTTTCCCATATGTAACTTTAATGCCTTTATCATCCCTAATAAATTTCTTGGTATACTGGATTGTTTTCATGTCATTATATTGAATACTAGTGAGAATGGGTATTTTCATCCTAATGGTGCTATTGTCTTTAACTTGCTCACTACTGAGTTTTACCCTTTTCATCTACTACTATTCTTGTTTTTTTCACTCAGTTTTTATGGATTTTATGAAATAAAAAATCATTTACCCATTTCCAGAAGGTGCTTTTACTTTTTTAATTTTAATTTGCGTTGGCGTCTTTAGTATGTATTTTCAATATGTTTGTAGCTCCTTAGTGATTATTTTGATTTCCAATTTTAGAAAATTGATGGTCCTCTACAAATTTTATAATACTTTATTCTGTTTTTTAAAATCTTCTATAATTTGTTTTATACCATTTAAACCCTTTTTAAGTTTCTTTTGCAATAAGGTATAAATTGAAAGTCTAAATCAATTAACCTTCCTCCCTCACACACACACACACACACACACACACATTTTAGCGCCACATCATCATTTAGCTGATTCATCATTGTTTTATCTGCCTATTCTATAATAAGTTCTGATTTATGTTAGTTTGTATTTCAGGGCCTCTTTGTCTATTTCTTTTATTCATCTGTCCACTTACAACTAGAGAGATAGATATGCCTTGAAGTTACTATTTTGTCATTATCACAAATAATGTAACAAACTGCAGGTATACATTCCAACAGTGAACTTTCATGGAACCATTACCCAGGTCAAGAACTACAGCACTACCAACACAGATCTCTTTGTATCCACAATATCTTCATGTCCTTTCATAGTTTTACTATCTAAGAGTATCGTCCACCATACAGTTTAGTTTTACTTGAGTTTGAATTTTTTTTTAATTTATTTTTATTTGACAGATAGAGATCACAAGAAGGCAGAGAAGCAGGCAGAGAGGGAGGAGGAAGCAGGCTCCCTGCTGAGCAGAGAGCCGGATGTGGGGCTTGATCCCAGGACCCTGGGATCATGACCTGAGCCAAAGGCAGAGGCTTTAACCCACTGAGCCAGCCAGGCACCCCAAGTTTGAATTTTATATACATGGAATCGTTACTATATATGTTCTTTTAAGTCTTTTTTCTTGAGCATTTCGCTTTTAAGATTCATATGTAGTGTTGATTTAGTCAGAATCGATTCATTTCATTATATGAATATACCACAGTTTATTTAACAGTTCTATTGTTCATAGACATTTGGTTACAGTTTTTGACCATTACAATCAGCTACTCTAAACATTATTTGTGTTTTAGGACTAGGAGAGGAGTGGATCTTAATACATCATGTCTTCAGCTGCCAAATTTTCAACTTTTCTTTTAAGTTAACTAATTTACAATCCCACCAGCAGTATATGAGAGCTCTTATGATTGCACATTTCCTAACATATGGTATTGTCATGCTTGGGTTTTTTCCAATTGATGAATGTATAGTATAGTCCAGTGTGGTTTTAGTTTGCATCTCCCTTTTTACTGATAAGTATAACACATGTCATATCATTGGTCTCTTGAAATTCTTCTTTAGTAAATTGCCTATTCAGGAATTTTTAAAAGGTCTTTCTGTTGAATTCTTTCTATGTTTCTTAATGATGTGTAAGGATTCTCTATATATTTTGCTTATACATACATTCAGTGTTCTAAAATTGTAAATATCTTCTCCCATTCTGAAATGTCTTTTAGCTCTGTGGTTTCATTTGTAAACAGAAGTTCTTAATTTTAGTCAAATTTATCAGTCTTTTGTGCTTCACACTCATTAGATCGTATGTGACAAATTCTTCCTCAGCTTGTTTTTGATTCTTATATAACCAAAATCACATTATCTGTATTTTTTTTGTTGTTGTTCTCTTTAAGAAGTCTTTGCTTACCATAAGACCATGAATAGAACATATTCTCTATTATTTGGGGTTGTAATTAGACATTAGAACATATGGATCATCCTTAGTATCTATTACTTTTTAATCCTTTTTTTTTTCCAATTTATACTGCCTTTCCATGGAATTCCTTGACTTATTTTGTATTAGCTCACTAATACATTCTTCAGCTATGACCATTTGGCTCTTCATAGTTATTTATTTTTTTAAAAAAATACTGTAGGGGTGTCGGGGTGGCTCAGTTGGTTAAGCCTTTGCTTTCAGCTCAGGTCATAATCCCTGGGTTCTGGGATCAAGTTCCACCTCAGGCTCCTTGCTCAATGGGGAGCCTGCTTCTCCCTCTGCCTGCCACTCCCCCTGCTTGTGCGTGCTCTCTCTCTCTTTCTCTCTGACAAATAAATTTAAAAAAATTTCTTTTAAGATTTTATTTATTTATTTGAGAGAGAGACAGTGAGAGAGAGCATGAGCAAGAAGAAGGTCAGAGAGAGAAGCAGACTCCCCGTGGAGCTGGGAGCCTGATGTGGGACTCGATCCTGGGACTCCAGGATCATGACCTGAGCCGAAGGCAGTCGTCCAACCAAGTGAGCCACCCAGGCACCCCTAAATAAAATATTTTAAATAAATATAAATAAATAAAAACTATATACAAAAGGGGCCTTTGGGTGGCAAAGTCAGTTAGGCATCCAACTCAATTTCAGCTTGGGTCATGATCTCAGGGTCCTGGATCAAGCCCGGCATCTGGCTCTGGGCTCAGACAGGAGTCTGCTAAAGTTTCTCTGTCCCTCTCTCTCTCTTTCTGCCATTCCCAATACACACACTGTCTTTCAAATCAATAGAATATATATAACATAATGAACATAAAATTAAAAGGTAAGAATATATAAATCTCTAGACTTGCATAAGCAAGAAATTTACTAGGAAATATACCTAGGAATGTAATTGCTAGGTCTTGGCATATATACTTGCTCAGCTTTACTAGGTAATACCAAACCATTTTCCAAGTGTTTCTATCACTGTCTTTCCCTGTAAGTGATACTGAAAGATTTTTTTTTTTTTAAAGATTATTTATTTATTTATTTGTAAGAGAGAGTGAGAGCGAGCACAGGCAGACAGAGTGGAAGGCAGAGTCAGAGGGAGAAGCAGGCTCCCTGCGGAGCAAGGAGCCCGATGTGGGACTTGATCCCAGGACGCTGGGATCATGACCTGAGCCGAAGGCAGCTGCTTAACCAACTGAGCCACCCAGGCGTCCCAAGATTTTTTTTTTTTAATGATCTGATGAGTATAAAATCTTATTTCATTGTTTTAAATTAAATTTTCCTGGTTACTATTAAAGATGATTGCCTTTCCTTATTTGGTCATTATTGCCCCTTCTGTGTAACGCCATTTTGATCATTTTTGCATTAGGGTATTTGTCCTTTTCCTAAGATGGAAGGAACTTTTTTTTTTTTTTTTAAAGATTTTATTTATTTGACAGAGATCACAAGTAGACAGAGAGGCAGGCAGAGAGAGAGAGAGGGAAGCAGGCTCCCCGCTGAGCAGAGAGCCCGATGCAGGCCTCGATCCCAGGACCCTGAGATCATGACCTGAGCTGAAGGCAGTGGCTTAACCCACTGAGCCACCCAGGTGCCCAGATGGAAGGAACTTCTTACATATTTTGTAGATACTAGTTTTTGGTCAATAACCTATTTTGTAGACATCTTTTCCTGTTGTAGGTTCTGTATTTATTTTATGATATCTTTTGATGAATAGTAATTCTATATGTTAGTGTGTTAAATTATATTTTTAATGGTTAAGTTATATATAGTTTATAAAACAGTCTACTTTTTTTTGCTATATGCTTCATATTTTGGGGTCTTTTTAAAAAAATTTTTTCCTTTTAAACATTTTATTTTTAGGGATGCCTGGGTGGCTCAGTTGGTTAAAGCCTCTGCCTTCAGCTCAGGTCATGATCCCAGGGTCCTGGGATCGAGGCCTGCATCGGGCTCTCTGCTCAGCGGGGAGCCTGCTTCCCCCTCTCTCTCCCTCCCCCTGCCTCTCTGCCTACTTGTGATCTCTCTCTGTCAAATAAATAAATAAAATCTTAAAAAAAAGAGAGAGATTTTATTTTTAAGTAATCTTTATACCCAATGTGGAGCTCAAATTCACATCCCTGAGGATCAAGAGTTAGATCTTCTACTGACTGAACCAGCCAAGTACCCCCATATCTTTGAATCTTAAATCTTTCCTCCTATTTGTTCTTTGAAGAATTTTTATGTTTTGACTTTCTTATTAAAGCCCTATTAACATAACCAAAATTGATTTTTATAAATGGTTTGAGGTAGAGATCAGTTGTAATTTTTTCCCATATGAAAACAAATTATCTTTCCCTCATTGAATGAAAAGTCCATCCATTTTCCACTGATCCACCAATCCACAGATTCCTTCTGTACATATTAAAATTATGTGTATATTTAGGTTTCTCTTATCATATTGGCCTTTTTATCTATCCCTGTCCTAATTAGTCTTACTTATATAGAAAGTCCTGATCTCTGACAAGATAGAATCCTCCACCCTTTCCTTCAGAAGTGTTTGGTTATATTTTGTCTTCCATATAAATTTTAAAACTTACATTAAGTAAGTTTCATTAAAAATGTTTTTTGATGGGACGCCTGGGTGGCTCAGTTGGTTAAGCAGCTCAGATCATGATCCCAGCATCCTGGGATCGAGTCCCACATCGGGCTCCTTGCTCAGCAGGGAGCCTGCTTTTCCCTCTGCCTCTGCTTGCCTGTGCTCGCTTTCTCGCTCTCCCTCTGACAAATAAATAAGTAAAATCTTAAAAAAAAAATGTTTTTTAGCGGGTACCTGAATGGCTTAGTCAGTTAAGCATCCGACTCTTGATTTTAGCTAAGGTGATGATCTCAGAGCTGTGAGATTGAGCCCTACATCTGGTTCCCTGCTAGGCATGGAATCTGCTTATATTCTCTCTCTCTCTCTCTCCCCCTCCCTCACCCTTTGCCCCTCCCCCACTTAAAAAAACTTTTTTTCCCCCAAAATGCATCCATGAATAAGACTCTCCCATCCAAGTACTAACCAGACCCGACCATGAATAAAACTCTCAACAAAGTGGGTATAGAGGGAATGTACTTCAACATAATAAAGGCTATATGACAAGCCCACAGCTAACATACTCAACCGAAAGCTTTTCTTCTCTAAGATCAGGAATAAGAGGGACGTCTGGGTGGCTCATTGGGTTAAAGCGTCTGCCTTCGGCTCAGGTCATGGTCTCAGGGTCCTGGGATCGAGCCCCGTATCCGGCTCTCTGCTCAGTGGGGAGCCTGCTTCCTCCTCTCACTCTCTCTGTCTGCCTCTCTGCCTACTTGTAATCTCTGTCTGTCAAAAATAAATAAATAAATAAATCTTTAAAAAAAAAAAAAAGATCAGGAATACTCTCACCACTTTTATTAGCATAGTACTACTCTCACCACTTTTATTAGCATAGTACCAGAAGTCTTAGCCAGAATAATTAGGCAAGAAAAAGAAAGCAAAGGCATCCAAATTAGAAGGAAGAAGTAAATCTCTATTTGCAGGTGACATGATACTTATATAGAAAACTCTAAAGATCAACTCCTCAAAAAAACTATTAAAATTAGTAAGTGAGTGAAGTGTGTAAACCTGGCAGTTCACAGGACTGTTCCCCTGGGGCTAATAATACATTATATGTTAATAAAAATTTAAAAAAAGAAAAAGGCATATAATACTACCAACTCAAGGCAACTATTGATCGTATTTTAGTATATTTCCTTTCCAGTTTTTCAGTGATCTTTTCTTACCCTTGAATTTGCAAGTTTTTAGCCTACTTTTAAAATTTAAGATAGGGTGGCTCAGTGGATTAAAGCCTCTGCCCTCGGCTCGGGTCATGATCCCGGGGTCCTGGGAAGCAGGGAGCCTGCTTCCTCCTCTCTCTCTGCCTGCCTCTCTCCCTACTTGTGATCTCTGTCTGTCAAATAAATAAATAAAATTTAAAAATAAATAAATAAATAAAAATAAATAAAATTTAAGATAATATAACTATTTCCCCAGGATATCAAAATTTCTATCCTATCATTACTTTAATGGCTATAATATTTCTTCAAACCATTAATAAACTTAACAAATGCCTTAAATTAATAAATGAATTAAGTGAAGGCCCAGAATACAAAATCAATATACAAAAATCAGTTGCATTTCTATATGCTAATAATCAATACTCAGAGAAATTAAGATAGTTCCACTTAAAATTACATCAAAAAGAATAAAATACCAAGGAATAAATTTAACCAAAGAGGTGAAAGACCTATACACTGAAAACTGTAAGACACTGATGAAAGAAAGTAAAAAGATACAAATAAATAGATATTTCTGTTCATGGGTTCAAAGAATTAATGTTGTTATAATGTCCATACTACCCAAAGCAAGTTACAGATTCAGTGAAATCCCTATCAAAATCCAGTGGCAATTCATAGAAATAGAACAATCATAAAGTTGTATAGAACCACAAAAGAACCAAATAGCCAAAACAATCTTAAGAATGAAGCTGGAGGCCCCACACTTCCTGATTTCAGACTATATTAAAACCTATCAAAACCAAAACAGTATGGTACTGGCATAAAAACAGACACATCAATTGATGGAACCAAATAACCCAGAAATAAACCAACACACATATGGTTAATTAATTTATGACAAAGGAGCCAAGAATATACAGTGGGGAAAGGACAGTCTCTTCAATAAATGGTGTTGAGGAAACTGGACAGCCACATGCAAAAGAATGAAACTAGACCTCTATCTTACACCATACCCAAAAATCAGCTCAAAATGGATTAAGCACCTGAACATAAGACTTGAAACCACAAAACTTCTGGAAGAAAATATAGGCAATAAGCTCCTAAATCCTTGATATCGGTCTTGGTGATGATTTTTTTGAATTTGACATCAAAACAAAAACAACAAAAGCAAAAATAAACAAGTGGGACCACATCAAACCCAAAGTCTTCTGCACAGCAAAGGAAATTGTCAATGAAACGAAAAGGTAACCTACATTATGTGACAAAATGTTTGCAGATCATATATCTGATAAGGGGGTAATATCTAAAATATATATGCAGATCCCATAAACTCTTCAGCAAAAAATCCAATTAAAATATAGAGGATAAGGGGTACCTGGGTGACTCAGTGGGTTAAAGCCTCTGCCTTTGACTCAGGTCATGATCCCAGAGTCCTGGGATCGAGCCCTGCATTGGGCGCTCTGCTCAGCGGGCAACCTGCTTCCACCTCTCTCTCTCTGCCTGCCTCTCTGCCTACTTGTGATCTCCACCTGTCAAATAAATAAATAAAATCTTTAAAATATAGAGGATATAAAAAGAAACATGAAAATTTTAGAATTGAAAAATACAGTGGCCAAAATTTTTAAAACTCACTAGATAAGCTCAATAGAATGGAAATAATGAAGAAATCAGTGACCTTGAAGGTAAGTCACAAGAAATTGGTTCACATAAATAACAATACAGATTGAAAATTCAAAAAGAATGTAGCCTCAGAGGCATGTGAGAGAATAACAGAGGCTTAACATGTGTCATTGAAGTCCCAGAAGGACAAAGTTCAGGACTGAAAAACTATTTGAAGAAATACTGGCTTACCAAATTTGGTAAAAGATACAACACAGCAATTCAGGAATCTCAACCACCCCAAAGATAAACAAAGAAATCCATACCAGACACATAGTAATCAAATTGCTGAAAATGGATGACCAAAAAGTAATGAAAGAACCGTAGAAAAAATAATTCATTATTTATAGGGAAACAATTACCCGAATGACTGGATTTCTCTTTCTCTTAGTAAATCACAGAGGCCAGAAGAAAGTGGAACAGTATTTTATTGTGCTAAAGAACTGTTAACCTAGAATTCCAAATCCAGCAAAAATGTTTCAGGAATGAAGATGAAATTAAGAAAAGCGATACTGTAAAAGGTTCATGGCAACTGAGACTCACCTGAGGGTCCCTGTGAAACCAGGCAGTAGTGAGGAGACTGGCTAATGAGAGAGAATTTATACCATTTTAACATCTTTTTTTTTAAGACTTTATTAATTTATTTGACAGAGATCACAAGTAGGCAGAGAGGCAGGCAGAGAGAGAGGAGGAAGCAGGCTCCCCCGCTTAGCAGAGAGCTGGATGCGGGGCTTGATCCCAGAACCCTGAGATCATGACCTGAGCCGAAGTCAGAGGCTTTAACCCACTGAGCCACCCAGGCACCCCACCATTTTAACATCTTAAAGGAGTAAGCACTTGTTAAGTCTAGGACAGCTGTCCTTTGAGAATGCACGTCCAGTGCTTTCAGATAATGTTGTCTTTCAGGAAGTCGGCAATCCATATTTCCATATTAAATTTGATACCTCAAGGCTAATAACTAATTCAAAACTTTAGAGAACTGCTGGGGGCTACATCAAACACAAAGGCATGAATAGGATACAACCGGATTCATCAGGTTTTTACTTCTGTGGACTTGTCTTTTTCTTTGAATCTCAGAAATTCTGCCAAGATATATCTGGTTAAAACTCTTCATAAATTCTGCTTGATACATAAAGGAGTTCTGGGATTACTAACCATTTTGTTCAACCCTGGAAATGTTTCATTGTTAGATCTGCATCATTGCATCATCCAGAACTCATATTTTACATTTATTTGATTTTCTGTATAATTTTCTTTCCCCATGACTCCTACTACTTTTTTGTCATTATTTGTATCCTTTCTGAGAGGTTTTTTTTTTCATGAATTCTTGTTTCAGTGATAATTGGCTTTTCACTGTGGAATTTGAAAATTTTAGCATACACCTTCCTTTATCCTCCAAGTATCATGATTTTTAAATGATTATTCAGTTCAGTTGATGACTATTTAAAGTGTCTTTTATTATTGAGCTCTGTAGTCACATTTCACTTCCTCTGTGACTTGTTCTTTTCCATGCAATTAATCCTTGTCTTAACTGAGAGTTGCTTAGTTTTCTCAATATCTCTCATTAATCTCTTTTCAGACACATCAGATAACTGGTTTATTTATTTATTTATTTATTTATTTTTTAAAGATTTTTATTTATTTATTTGACAGAGAGAAATCACAAGCAGACGGAGAGGCAAGTAGAGAGAGAGGAAGGGAAGCAGGCTCCCTGCTGAGCAGAGAGCCCGATGCGGGACTCGATCCCAGGACCCTGAGATCATGACCTGAGCTGAAGGCAGCGGCTTAACCCACTGAGCCACCCAGGCGCCCCTGGTTTATTTTTTAAGAGACATTTCTCCTCTACCCTCTGTTCTGTCCCAACTGAGACTGTTACATAGCTATCGTTTTAGAATTTCTCTTCATTATCCCACTGATTCTCTTCACCATGCTCCTTTGAATTTCTTTTTTTTTTTTTTTTAAGATTTTATTTATTTATTTGACAGACAGAGATCACAAGTAGGCAGAGAAGCAGGCAGAGAGAGAGGAAGAAGCAGGCTCCCTGCTGAGCAGAGAGCCTGATGCGGGGCTGGATCCCAGGACCCTGGGATCATGACCTGAGCCGAAAGCAGAGGCTTTAACCCACTGAGCCACCCAGGCACCCTCTTTTTTTTTTTTTTTTTTTAAGATTTTATTTATTCATTTGACAGAGCTCACAAGTAGGTAGAGAGGCAGGCAGAGAGAGAGGAAGGGAAGCAGTCTCCCCGCTGAGCAGAGAGCCCGACGGGGGCACAGGAGGGGGCTCGATCCCAGGACTCTGGGACTGTGACCTGAGCTGGAGGCAGAGGCTTTAACCCACTGAGCCACCCAGGCGCTCTCCTTTGAATTTCTTTTGATTTGCTTCTGTATTGGGTTATCTTGGATACATTTATATACCTTGACTCTTGGATCTCTTGCCATCCTCTTGCTTGGTTTATTCCTTCATTATTCTGAGGCACATGTTCAAAACCAATCAAGGAACGTATTCAAGAAAAGTAAATAGTGTATTTTATGAAATCTTATATGTCTGAAAATGTTTTCATTCCACCCTCATTTTTCATTGATATTTGCTGGAGATGTAGTTTTAGGTTGAAAAATTTAACTTCAAAATTTTGATGGCATTGTCCCATGGATTTTTGAAATTAGCATCTAGTATCATTGAGAAATCCAAAACACATTCAGGATCTTAAGTCTTTTATGTGATCTGTTTAATCTCTTTGGAAACTTTTGGAATTTATTTATAACAGTCTAATATTTCAAGTTGAGGTATATAATGTTGATTTTATTCTTTCACTTGGGCACTCACTGAGACATTTTATTCTGGAAACAAAATATCTGAGGTTTTCTTGTATTATTTTCTTATTACTTATTCCTCATTATCTTCTCTGTTCTCTGTGTTTCAGACTTTGTTCACTTTTTATTTCCAGTGCCTGGCACCATGTCTGACACATATTATGGGCTCATTAAATTTTTTGAGTGATTAAACACTCGTAATTCAGATCTTGATTTCTTGTCTTAGCTCTAGAATTTCTTTTTTTTTCTATTTTTCGTATTTTTTGTTGTACTTTCTGTGAGATTTTTATTAAGTTCTAATTCTTATTAGTTGTTCTTTGAATATTTTTTTCTGACATTATTCTCTTATGAGATTGTTTTTAGAAGCATTATTTTTCTGAATTTAAAAAATTTTCTCCATTGTCTCTCTTTCCTGAGTTTTTTTCTTTGTTCATTTTAATCTCATGTTTAAGATTTTTCCTGAAATTGTTAATGACTCAAGGCTGTCTCTTCATATAAAACGGTTGTAGAAAAAAGCTGATCTGAGCTTGTTTATATCTGAGGATGTGTAGATTTATTGGTGGTAGTCACTGTAGCATGATCTGCATAGAACAGTTCAGTGGCTCACACCACCTACAGATCTTTTAGGTTTGTTTTCTCCAGAATGGAATCCTCTACTGTCTTTCTAGGAATCAATAAAATGAGCTTGATTGCCAGATTTTGAAAGTTTACTGAGGATATCAGCCTGGGGATCAGCCTGCTGTATAGGGTAGATTTGACAATCTGAGGTCTATCTGTTTCTTACAGATTTTCAATTAATCTTCCTTTTTCAGCCCACCATGCACCCTACTTTCAAAGATAACCTGTTGCTTGTAGTTCTTGGAAATAAGTAGATTGTATAGTAGGACCAATCTGCAACCTAGGTTTCAAGGTGTTTATTTGACACTTTATTTATTTATTTATTTATTTATTTATTTATTTATTTATTTTTGGCACTTTCTTACTATTACCTCTACTCTAGCTTCCAAAATTTTGTTGCTGCTCTTCCCTCTCCTATTCTTTGTCCTCATGGAGTTTCTTCTTTCATTTAATCTCATCACTATCACTTTAATGGGACTTGAAGGAACAGTAAAATAAATGTATATATTCACTGTGTGGTGTTTGAAAAGAGTATGTCCTTTTTTTCTAGAGGAATTTTTTAATACATCTTTTATTAAGGAGTATATATTCAAATACTTGCTGATCAAGTCCGTTAATAAATATTTGTTGATCTTCCAGTATGTAACTTAGAACTTACTGTAACATTCATACTTCCAGTATGTAACTTAGAACTTATAACTGTGCTTAGAACTGGATACACATCGATGAAGGCAATAGACATTTTACTTTTAAAATGAAGTTAACACAAAGACCTTAACACCTATTCAGGGAAAAAGATATTAAGTGAACCTGACTAAATATGTAATTACAAATTGTGATTACAAGGAGGGTATAATTTGGTCCTGGAATCAGGGAAGGCCTCAAAAAGTATGACCTTTAGAGATTTGGAAAATGGGCAGTAGTTATCAAGGCCAATGGGGGGGGGGGGGGGGAATCTACGAGACTTAAGGAAAAATTCCTGGAAAGACCCGAAGAGGAACTAAAAACGGAGCATCTGAAGACCTGCAAAGTGGGGCCAACATGATGATGGAGCTTAGCAACCAAAAGGGAGCATAGCTTGAGATATGTTTGAAGAGGCAGGCAGCAACTGGATCATTCAGAGCTTTATAGACCATGTTCAGCAGTTTGGCTTTTATTGCAGGAGAAATTATCATAAGGGATGGATTCAGGATTGTAAACCTCAAGTGGGGAAACTAAAAAAGAAAGAGGCTGTCCTGATAGTTCAAGAGATGTATTAGATATTTTACTGACAATAGGAGGAAGAGTTTCAAGATGTATTTAGGAGCAAGATTAGGGGATATTTGCTGAATAATTATATGAGAGAAGAGACAATGTACGCGAATGATTTTCTTTTTTTTTTGGTCCATAGTGTGGTCTTCAAAACACTTCACTTGCCTAATATCCCCATTTTTGTATAGAGATTCTTTTGTATTATCTCTCAAATATTAAACACTTACTTTATGACAAATACTTTAATAATTATTTACAATCCTCACGATGATTATAAGAGTTATTACTTCTATTGTATAAATAGAGAATTGAGGGCTCAAAAAAATGAACAACTTTGGCCAAGAAAACAAAGCTTGTAGTTAACTTGAGTGTGAGTTCAAAATTCATGACTTAATCTGGTAACTCTGAACTTCCAGTAGAACACTGCCGTTATAGTCTCTTCCTTCTCTTAAAACCCACAAATGTCCTTCCTGTCAGGTGGTCAGAACTCTTAGTGCTTACATACTTGTTAAGTACTTTTCTCTTCTCCTGACTAAGATCAGCATCACAGAATTCCAAGCCATAAAGTATTTTCATCAAACCCCAAACATATTCCTTATTTAGCTCCAAAAGAACCCTCTTTATCTACCACTCATACTAGATTCATTCGTGCTTCCCATCTAGATTGCCACCCTCTATTTCCTTATCATTTGTTAAAGAGACTCCAGTTGCAGAATCTAGACCAGTGCTGTCCCAATAGAACTTCCAGTGATGATGGAAATGTCCTATGTTTGTCATTTCCAACATAGTAGTCACTAGCCACAGTTGGCCACAGGAAATGTGGATAGTGCCACTGAGGAATTAAATTTGAATTTTTATTTAATTTTAATTATGTTAAATTTAAATACACACATATGGTCATGGCTACTGTAATAGACAACGTAAATCTAACCAGGGGCTGGCAACATTTCCTAAAGGGCCAGGTAATAAATATTTTTAAGTTTGTAGTTAATGTGGTCTCCATTGCTACTACTCACTTCTGCCATTGTAGCTTAAAAGCAGTCATAGACAACGTGTAAATAAGTGTAGCTGTCTTCCAATAAACCTTTACTTACAAAAATTGTTGCAGTGCTACAGGCCTTAGTTTGCCAACCCCTGGGAATTTTTTCTTAGACATATTCATTTAATCCTGATAATAACTCTATTAAGTAGGCATGATCATTTCCCTTATTTTACAGTTCATCTGTGGGATGCTCTTATAGCTGTGTGTGCATATGCTGTGAGATTTTATACATGTATTTATGATAAAAGTCATTTTGTAACAAGGGAGATAACACTTAAGTCATCTTTATGTTCAGGAAGTTCCCCTAAGTAGTTCTGACCAATAGCAATGTTTGGAAACCAATGGCTTACTTAGTGCCCTCATCTTACTATATGATCTGTCCTTGCTCTTTTCTTGTCTATTTTTTTAAAGTTCATTTTAATTCTTCCCTTTTAATTGAAGTTTTATTTCTCCCAAACAAGAAAAATATGAGTGATTACTTTCATATTTTCTTTCAGTCCTGGAATCAAGATGTGAGACCAAGAAATTATTTCTGAAGAAGGAAATTTATGAAATAGAGTCAGCGCAGTGGGAAATAATGGAAAGACTTACAAGACATGACCTTCAGTGCTCTAGTTTCAGAGATGATTGGGAATGTAATGGCCAGTTTGAGAAACAACATGGCTCTCAGGAGGGACACTTCAGTCAACTGATACTCACCCATGAAGGAATGCCCACTTTCAGTCAGCATCCATCCTTTACATTACAGCAAATCCTTAATAATAAAGAGAAATATTGTGCAACTAAGGAATATAGGAAAACCTTTAGACATGACTCACAACTTAGTACACATCAGATCATTCATACCATTGAGAAACCCTATGAATGTAAGGAATGTGGAAAGGCCTTTAGACATCCCTCAAGACTCAGTCATCATCAGAAAATTCATACTGGCAAGAAACCCTTTGAATGTAAGGAATGTGGGAAAACATTTATTTGTGGTTCAGACCTTACTCGACATCACAGAATTCACACTGGTGAGAAACCGTATGAATGCAAGGAATGTGGAAAGGCCTTTAGTAGTGGCTCAAACTTCACTCGACATCAGAGAATTCACACTGGTGAAAAGCCCTATGAATGTAAAGAATGTGGGAAGGCTTTTAGTAGTGGCTCAAACTTTACTCAACATCAGAGAATTCATACAGGGGAGAAACCCTATGAATGTAAGGAATGTGGCAATGCCTTTAGTCAGAGCTCACAACTTATTAAACATCAGAGAATTCATACAGGTGAGAAACCCTACGAATGTAAGGAATGTGAAAAGGCTTTTCGTTCTGGTTCAGACCTTACTCGACATCAGAGAATTCATACTGGTGAAAAGCCCTATGAATGTAAGATATGTGGGAAAGCCTATTCTCAGAGTTCACAACTTATTAGTCATCATAGAATTCATAGTGGTGAGAAACCATATGAATATAGGGAATGTGGAAAGACCTTTAATTATGGCTCACAACTTATTCAACATCAAAATTTGTACTGGTGATGAACCATAGAATATATGAAATCTGCAGGAAGGCTTTTAATTATAGCTCAAAACTATTCAATATTAGAGAACTTATCTTGATAATAATCCCTTTAAATAGGATAATGTAGAAACATCTTATTTGTTGATTCTAGCTTATTCAACCTGAGAAAAATCATGTAGGAGAAACATCCTATGAGTAGAATATATTTTGGAAGCCCTTTGATAAAAGCATATATTTCTTTCGACATTAGATAATTCAAGCTAGCAAATACTGAAAGTCATAACACTTTTGACACCTTTTTAACCTTATTTTAAACCTCAGAATTCATGTTAAATATAATCCTAATTTTCACTTTCCCCTAGATTGTCTATAGTTGCTATGTTCTTAATATTTTAACCCATCTTAAATTATGTGACTGTGAAGTTCGGTTTCTTTACATCACAGTTTGTAAGACACCTTTAAGACCTTAAAGAAGTGATCTCTTTATTCTAAGATGGCTTATTCTTTTTGTTTTTACAAAACTTAGGCTTTCTTCTTGTAAAACATCGATGAACAACTTTCAACAGAGTAAGGAGAGATCTTTTCATAGCTTCCTAGTGTTTCCTTATGTTGCTGTGATACCATTTTATCAAATTCCTATTGATAGACATTGTAGTTTCCCAGCGATTTTGCCATTATTCATGGTATCCTGATGGAAATTCTCCCCAGGCATATATTTGTATCATGTATTTTAATTGCAGAAATAATGCATAAACATATTTTCCTTTTAAGATATTTAAAAATTGCAAATAAGGCAAACATACCCACGGACTACCATCCTTGTACCCATTCCCCATTCTGAAGGATAGTCATTATGTGTTTAGTATTTATTCTTCCTGAGCATTTTTCTGTTTTTATACATATTTGTCTCAATAGAAATTATAAAATGGGAATAATTACACCTACCTCAAAATTTTGTGTGAGGATCAAATAAAGACACATAAAGTGCTTAGAACTGTGCCTGTCATATAATAAATACCCACTGAATGTTGGTCATTATTTTATTCATGATTGTCATTAGTGTTATTTTTTGAAAAACAACAGTTTCTACAGACCTTGCTGAACATCAGGCAGGACATAAAATAGAAGAAAGACACACTCAGGGTAATGAATTCAAGAAATTTTCCATCATCACTTACTTCCTATGGAACATGAAATAATCCTAAGTGTTGGCGGTGAAAGTAATGTGTGTAGCATGTGGGAAGGACTTCACTCAGACTGGCAACCTTTTTACTACATCATATAATGCCTAACATAAAAACAAGAGTATAAACAAACCACTGTGACACTGATGAAAAAGTATGAAAAGACAAACAGCATTATGTTTGAAAAATGGATAAATACACAAAACAACGCTTAATAGTTACTGATTGAAGATGTTATATTAGGGTGCCTGACTGGCTTACTAAATGGGGCATGCAACTCTTGGTCTCAGCGCTGTGAGTTCAAGCCCCAAGTTGGTTGTGGCGATTACTTAAAAATAAAATCTTGAAAAAAAGTAAAAATAAAAGGGCACCTGGGTGGACTCAGATAGTTAAGCATCTCTGGGTCCTGGGATCGAGGACCACATTGGACTCCCAGCTCAGGGATGAGTCTGCTGCTCCCCCCACCCATGCTCGCTCTCTCTGTCTCTCTCTCAAATGAATGAATAAAATCTTTAAATTTTTTTTAAAATAAATAAATAATAAAAATAAAATGTTAAATACAGTGCTTCTTTTTGGTACATTTGAAAACCTACACTATTTTTTAGGAAAATAAAAATTACAGCATTGACTCAAAGAGAACTCTTGCAAGATTTATAAGCACACAGAAAAAAAGAAATTTAATGTGATATAGTAGCTATTACTGCTAATGAAGCATCAAACCAAATTCTTTTCAGGCAAAACATCAACTGGTTTGGGGTTGTTGTTTGTTTGTTTGTTTATAGAGGGAGAGAGTTGGGTACAGATAGAGAATCACAAACAGGCTCCACACCTAGTGTAAGCACAAGTTGGGGCTCAGTCTCACAACCCTGAGATCATGACCTGCGCCAAAAACTAGAGTTGGACACTTAACCACCAAGTGTCTCTAAAACATCAGGTGTTTCACTATTTGTTATACAGAGTTAGACATCTCATACTCAGATATAATCTTACGTTAGCACCATCTTAGGACACCCAAAAAGGAAAGCTATTTTTTTGTGTCATCCATGAAGATACAAGCAAGCATACTAAAGAAACGAACAAATTATAGGTACCAATTAGAAGAATAATAGAAATGAGCCTGGTTGTGACAGTAGCTAAGGATGATACCTAGTCCCCAGTTGCAACTAACCGACGTGAGGAAACAGGCATTTTGCCAGCTCTTCTTTTTGAGAGAACCCAGATGTTTTATGTTTTATTTATCTTTTTAGTGTGTGATAGCTCTTGGGTTTTTTTTTTTTTAAGATTTTATTTATTTGAGAGAGAGTGAGAGAGCACAAACTGGAGGTGGGGGGAGGAGCAGACAAAGAGGAAAAAGCAGGCTCAAGAACCTGATGTGGGGCTGGATCCCAGGACCCTGGGATCATGACCTGAGCCAAAGGCAGATACTTAACTGACTCAGCCACCCAGGCGCCCCAATAGCTCTTGATTATTAAGTGATAGCTCAGATTTTTATTTAAAGACACCATGAGGGCCAAAAGAGTTATATGGACTGCACAAACAGCCCATGAATTACTTTTGTTCTGGAGGCTAGAGCAGTGAATTTTTAATAGTGCAGACACCTTGGTCCCAAGGAAATTTAAGTGGAGAAATGGTACAAAACAAGATAATTTGCCCAGAATTTCTTAGATATGAACAGAATTTCTTAGATTAAAATATTTCCAGGGGAAGTCTGTCCTTCCATTCCCCACTTCCTTTTTTCTTAGATCCCCTATTAGAGGGTTTGGGTTTTTTTTTTTAATATTGAGTTATTTTATTTGTTACAGGCGTATGCCCATAAAATATTTTATAATCAATTTAAGAAAAGTTGAGTGGGGATCCCTGGGTGGCTCATCGGTTGAGCGTCCAACCCTTGATTTCAGCTCAGGCCATAATCTCAAGATTGTGAGACCAAGCCCTGTAATGGGCTTCACACTCAGTGTGGAGTCTGCTTGGGATTCTCTGCCCCTCACCCACTTGCACATGCTCTCTCTCTAAATTTAAAAGTCTTCCAAAAAAAGAAAAGTGAAGCCAATTAGAGAATTAGTAAACAGGATATTTTGTTCAAATATTTTGCATTACTATCAAAATGAGCACTGCTAAGTGAAATTTTGTATTCTTTTATGAGCCTATTTTAAGTCATTTGTTAAATGCTTCATCAAAAATTACAGAGATAGGAACGCCTGGGTGGCTCAGTTGGTTAAGCAGCTGCCTTCAGCTCAGGTCATGATCCCAGTGTCCTGGGATCGAGTCCCGCATTGGGCTCCTTGCTTGGCAGGGAGTCTGCCTCTGCCTGCCACTCTGCCTGCCACTCTGTCTGCCTGTGCTCGCGCTCTCTCTCTCTCTCTCACAAATAAACAAAATCTTTAAAAAAAATTACAGAGTTAATGCATTTGCACCCAAACCAATGAAGCAATATCAATAAATGAAAAAAAAAAGTCTTTCATTATTTCTCACTCCCTTCCCCTCTATTCATTTCCTTCTGCATAATGTTCAAACCTTGTGTATATCACCCATATATTTATTTATGCTTAAACATTAACACAACTAATTTATTTTAGTGTATTTTCACCAAAAACAATGGATACTTTATACATTTCTCTGTAATTTGTTTTTTAAAGATTTTATTTATTTATTTGACAGAGAGAAATCACAAGCAGGCAGAGAGAGAGAGGAGGAAGCAGGCTCCCTGCTGAGCAGAGAGCCCGATGCGGGACTCGATCCCAGGACCCTGAGATCATGACCTGAGCCGAAGGCAGCGGCTTAACCCACTGAGCCACCCAGGCGCCCCGTCTGTAATTTGTTTTTTAAATTCAACTACATTTTGAATTTCCTGGTCAGTAAATAATGATTTAACTTAGTTCTTATTTTTACTTTTTAAGATTATTTATTTATTTGAGAGAAAGCAGAGCATGAGAAAGAGAACATGAGTTGGGGCGGGGGGCAGAGGGAGAGGAAGAAGGAGGCTCCCTGCTCTACTGAGCAGGGACCTGGATGCTGGGCTTGCTCCCAGCATCCTGAGATCATAACCTGAGCTGCAGACAGACACTTAACCAACTGAACCACCCAGGCACCCCTTAACTTAGTTTTCAGAATGGTTACATTATATTCATGCCCAAGTATGCTTGTACCAATGCCTATTCCCCAACTTTGATATTTCAGACTGTTTCCTCTTTGCCACTTAAAAGTAGTACTTCAAGGGCGACTGGGTGGCTCAGTTGCTAAGCATCTGCCTTCAGCCCAGTCATGAGCCCAGGGTCCTGGGATCGAGGCCTGCATCAGGCTGCTTGCTCAGGGGGAAGCCTGCTTCTCCCTCTCCCACTCCCCCTGCTTGTATTCCTTCTCTTGCTGTGTTCTCTCTCTGTTAAATAAATAAAATCTTTTTTTTTTAAAGTAGTGCTTCAATAAACATCCCTATTTTATATTCCTCTCTATTTCATTTCTATAAAATAGGTTTACCAAACCATTTCCAGTGTTTTCTGTTCCTTAGGAAGGTACTACTTATAGAAACTTTCAGAGGGAAGAGGATAAAGAATAGAATGTACAGTTTTTCATATATGTGGGTGTACAGACACACAGATTTTAACATTTTAATCCATCTGGAATTCATTATTGTATATGGTGTGATACAGGATGTCAGCTCTGTTTTCATTCAGAAATAAACCAAATTATGCCAAATCTAACTATTGAACTAGTCCTCTTTCTCCTAATAGATTAAAATACTTTTTATCATATATTAATGCTCATATTCTCAGATTTATTTCTGGGCTTTTACAGCAATCTTTGACCTAGACCTTTTAGTAACTTGTTACTTGGAAATAGAGATATGTATATTATTAATATATTGGTTTTATTTGGAAATAAAGACAAATTCTTCTTTATTAGATTTTTAGTTTTCTCCACTTTCAATTACTGAGCAAAATAAGATATCAGAGAAAGTCAACTATCATATGATCTTCCTGATAGGAGGAATTTGAGAGTCAGAGTGGGGGGCTTGGAGGTAGGGAAGGCAAAAATGAAAAAAGATGGGATTGGGAGGGAGACAAACCATAAGAGACTCTTAATCTCACAAAACAAACTGAGGGTTGCTGGGAGGAGGGGGTGTGTGGAGAAGGTGGTTGGGTTATGGACATTGGGGAGGGTATGTGATATGGTGAGTGCTGTGAAGTATGTAAGCCTGACAATTCACAAACCTGTACCCCTGGGGCAAATAATACATTACATGTTAATAAAAATAATTAATAATTAAAAAAAAATTTTTTTAAGATTTTTTATTTATTTATTTGACAGAGAGAAATCACAAGTAGATGGAGAGGCAGGCAGAGAGAGAGAGAGAGGGAAGCAGGCTCCCTGCCGAGCAGAGAGCCCGATGCGGGACTCAATCCCAGGACCCTGAGATCATGACCTGAGCCGAAGGCAGCGGCTTAACCCACTGAGCCACCCAGGTGCCCCAATAATTTAAAAATTTTTAAAGGAGACAAAAACCTAATTGAGATGATCTTTGGAATTTATTCAAGTTAAATACTGAATATTTCAAAATGAGTCCACCCTGAATTGACCTTGAGTGAATATTCATTAATACACATATGTTTCAAAATGTCTTTGACAAATTTTCATCTCCTTTTCCTCTAATATCTTTATGATATAATGCTTCACAATACTTAAAATATGCTAATAATATCTGAACATTTAATATCTCTTATTAGGGTATTGATTATAAAATGACAGATTCTTTTGATCTTTATAATCTGTGGGTAAAGTGATGATATCTGTCTCACAGTATTTTTTTTTAAGATTCTGTTTATTAGTGAGAGAGTATGAGCAGGGGGGAATGGAGAGAGAGAGAGAGAGAGAACCAGGCTCCTGCTGAGCAGGGAGCCTGGTATGGTGTCTCACAGTATTTATATGTATTTCACTTTCTTTTTTCATGTTCTAGTCATAGTGATTACTTGAATAGATTCTGTAGAGCATATCAAATAGATTATTTTTGTTTTATTGTGGATGTCTAGGAAGTTCATTTTTCCTTGAGAACAACATACTAAAGGTCATGCTGATCCAAGCAATTTACACATTCTAATTTAATCTAGAAATAATAACAGGTACTTATATATCACTCATCTTTAACCAGTCTGTAAGAGTATATTTTGTCTATATTAATAGCATACATATGGAACCCCCAAATGTAGCTACTTCTCTATTAATGTACTACTTCCAAGATTATTAACATTCCATGGTGAACAAGTATTCACATATATGTGTGTGCATTTACTCCACTATTTCCTTAAAATAACTTCTAAAAGTTGAAACTGTGGTTTTTGGTATATGTTACTAAACTGTCCTCCTGATCGTAACTGTTTTTTACTTCCATGCCTGTCCTGATACTTACCTTTTAAAATTTTCTATGCCTGGGCACCTGGGTGGCTCAGTGGGTTAAGGCCTCTGCCTTCGGCTCAGGTCATGATCCCAGGGCCCTGGGATCAAGCCCCACATTGGGCTCTCTGCTCAGTGGGGAGTCTGCTTCCTCCTCTCTCTCTGCCTGCCTCTCTGCCTACTTGTGATCTCTGTCTGTCCAATAAATAAATAAAATTTTTAAAAAATTTTTCTCTGCCTAATTTAAAAGAACTCATTTTATTTTATTCATGTTTTTTTTTGAGAGAGAGACAGAAAGCCCAAGTGAGAGCACAAATGGGTGGAGGGGCAGGGGTAGAGGGGCAATGGGAGAGGAAGAGAGAGAATCCCAAGCAGGCATGGAGCCCAACGCCAGGCTCAACCTCACAATCCTGAGATCATGACCTGAGCCAAAATAAAGAGCTGGACACCTACCCAACTGAGCCACTGAGGTGCCCCAAAAGAATTCATTTAAAATTACACTTCTTGGGGTGTCTGCTGGCTCAGTTGTTAGGCATCTGCCTTTGTCTCAGGTCATGATCCCAAGGTCCTGGGATCGAGCTCAGTGTCAGGCTCCCTGCTCAGGGTAGCCTGCTTCCCCCTCTGCACCTCACCCCAATTGTGCTTGCTCTCTCTCACTCTAATAAATAAATAAATAAAATCTTTTAAAAAATGAAAAAAGTAAAATCACACTTCTTTTGAGATCATTCTTCTAACTTGGTAAATCTGTATGCTTATTAACAACATATTTTTTTAGGGGCACCTGGGTGGCTCAGTGGGTTAAGCCTCTGCCTTCGGCTCAGGTCATGGCCTCAGGGTCCTGGGATCGAGTCCCACATGGGGCTCTCTGCTCAGCGGGGAGCCTGCTTCCCCCGCTCCCCCCCCCCCCCCACTTGTGTTCTCTCTCTCTGACAAAAATAAAAAAAAAATTTTAAATATATATATATATATATATATATATATATATATATATATATATATATATTTGAGTAACCACCTGTTCACACCCTCTTTCCATTGGTATGTTCAACTATTTTTTTATTGCTGTCACTGTATTAAATGATATATGAATACATTGTTATAAAGATACAAATACATTTGCAATTTCTCATAGGCTTTGGTCATTAAGAATGCCTTGGCCTGCCACTACTGAGGAGCTCTTCACATTCAGAAGCCCACCTGCTCATGACGGAGGTGATGGAGAGTAAGTGTGATATTCTGATTTATAATAAGAAATATATATTTGGTCTTCCTCTTGTTTTTGGCACAAAGCTCCTAAAACAATTGGAATTTCCTGTGATGAGAACAATCAAAGTGTCTTTTGATGGGTTGATAAAGTGACTTTTGGAACATCTAAGGATCAGGGTCTATGCTTTAGAGGCCCTATGCTTCTCTTCCCCTGTCTGTTCCTGAGTTATAGCTTTATATAATAAACTGGTACTCAAGTAAGTAAAATGTTTTTCTGACTTCTGTGAGCCACTCGAGCAACTTATTGAACCCAAGGAGGAAGTCACTGGAACCTCGAATATATAGCAGTTGGTCACAAGAACAGGTGATAACTTGGACTCACGACTGGCATCTGAAGTAGCTGGGGGATGTCTTGTAGGTCAGAGCTCTTAAACTGTGAGCTCTGATGCTGTCTCCATGTGGACAGTGCCAGAATTGAGATGAATTTTAAGATCCCCAGCTGGTCCCCTGAAATTGTTTGGTAGTGTGGAGAAACTCCCCTCCCTGACAAACACATTGGAATTGGGTGGAAGACCTTTTGCTAAGCAAGTATGAGTTTTGGTCTGGCAATCAACACCCAAGGAGTGACCAATGCGGCAGCACCCTCCCTCCCTGGACAGGTACCCAGCAATCATATAGGCTTAAGCCAGCACACCAGTAGTAATGCATTTGCGAATGCACACAAGCTATCAGCACTGCTTCTATAATTAGAATTCATTCACCCAACTTTTGCCCAGCTTTGGAAAACTATTCCCTGGGCACCTTGTTTCTACCAATGCAAGTGGCACTGTGAGTTTCAAGGCTGTGTAAAGCAAAAGAGTTGGTCTCTAGCAGGGAAGGCAAATATGAAGCACTGGAAGAAATCAGAGAGAGGCTGACTTCAAAGAAACTTCAGTGTTGCCTGATAAATTGTAGTATTACCTCACCAGTGGCTAGCCTTCATGATAAGATGTATCCATACTAATAATGTTGCTCTTTTGGTTTTTTGTTTTTTTTTTTAAAGATTTTATTTATTTATTTGACAGATCACAAGTAGGCAGAGGCAGGCGGGGGGGGGGGCGGGGGGGAAGCAACATCCATGTCTCTATTTCAGTGTTGAGGAGAGGGATTATTCTGGCCCCATCCAATCATCCTACCGCGTCACAGTCCCGCGGAACACACCAGAAGCACACACCGTCGCCACACAATCAGCGCACACTGAGTGACTCCCCTCCACGGTCAGTAGGGAAGGACTAGGGGGAAAAAAAATCTACCCAAACCGCGCGACCTAAATGTTCCGTCAATTACAGACACGTTCACAGACACTGTCAAACCCATTATCTCACAGGCTACCACAACATTCTGGGTCCTGATACACAATTCCAGTCAAAATCTACACAAACCACAATCCTGTCCGCGAAGTAGCACCGCTCAAACACAAACCCGCCACACCCAGTGAAAAAAAAAATCGCACCCCAAACCACTCCAAAGACAGACGCACAGCGCCGTCCGAGTAGGTCCTAGGGAATGTCACGTTAATTCGCATCCCTCTTTAGTGCGGCCGCGGTTCCGACACTGCGGCGCTCTTGAACCTGCTGGTACTCCTCCGGACAAAGAGATGGGAACTCCGCCCCGGCTGAAGCCCGCCCAGACCTCCGCCTCACTCAGCTACGGGCGGGGTAGATGCTAGACTCCCGGCGGCCGGCCGCGCCGGCGCACTCAGTGCCTACAACGCGAGTTCCCAGCAGCCTCCGCGCGCGGCGGGTTAAGCCGCTGGGGGATGTGTGTGGACCTGCCGGTTCCGTCCTGTTCTCGCTTACACCGTGCATCACCGTGAGGCAGGCGCGACGTCCCAGGTGAGCAGTCCTGGTTCACAGCATTGGTTCCAAACCTCTGTAGGAAAGGCGCTGCGGCTTGGAGATGAGGAGAGGGAAGGGAAGCGCGGCAGCACCGCAGAGCTTTGCGAGCGGCTCATCTCAGGCCCGAGCGTTTGTGAGAACAGCGGGTGTGTAGTTGTGCATCTGGGTGATTGTGGGCGTGACGGGGCCCGGGTGTGACATCAGGACTTTGTGCGGTTGTGAGGTCGGGACGAGTGGCTGATACCGTTTGTGTGACTGAACTGGGTGCAGAACCTGGGCTGTGTGACTCCGACCTTAGCGTCACAGCTGAATATTCTGCTCTGTAGCCGCACGAGCCCGCCGGCGGAGAAGACCCCCACCCCCCCGCACTCCCTCAGTCAGATATCTGAGCGCCAGAGAAAAGACTCCTAGCAAAAAGCTTCAGATCCCATCTTGGGAAAAAACGTTAGAACCGAATGTGCCTCCCAGCCTGGCTCCTGGGAGTAACCTCGTGCACCACATCCTCGGGCGCGCGCGCACGCAGTCGCGCGCACACACGCCTCTCAGAACTCCTTACTGTAGGTTTCAGAACGACGGAGTTTTCCTCTAGTAAACTGCTGTGAGGTCCCATTACCGTCCCCCACATCCGTGATCCTGACCTTTCTCTAGTACTAGGAAGGGTCAGTAATAATCTCCCTCTTACTCAGTTTATGTGTGGGTGGTTGGTGGGGACAGATGGGGTCAGGGCATGCCCTAATTTAGCTAGGCTGGGCTGGGCTCCAAGAAAGGCTTGTTATCCATAACTTCCCTTCTTCCTCAGTCTTGTCAGACTCCAAGGAAAGGGCTCTGAGAAGGAGGAATGAATTGCTGTTGCCCATTTTTTTTTTAAAGTCGAGGTCAAGGGCGCCTGGGTGGCTCAGTGGGTTAAGCTGCTGCCTTGGCTCAGGTCATGATCCCAGGGTCCTGGGATCGAGTCCCTGGTTGGGCTACCTGCCCAGCGGGGAGCCTGTTTCTCCCTCTTCACTGCTGAGCAGAGAGCCTGATGCGGGACTTGATCCCAGGACCCTGAGATCATGACCTGAGCCGAAGGCAGCAGCTTAACCCACTGAGCCACCCAGGCGCCCTGATCAAATGTTTTTAAAGTGTTCAGAATGATACCTTATCATATCAAATTTAATGACTTTTATGATGCCAAATGGTATCTCTTTGGAGCTGCTAGGGATGGAGAGCAAAAGGGGCTTTGCTCTACTTCTTGATTTTTTATGAATCTTTTTTGCTAATATTATTAATTAAGAAGAATTACATTCTCAACCTTAGTTCTAAAATTTAGTGATGTTGCAAAAAAGAGCAGTCCTTAAAATCTCAAAAATTAACTACAGGAAGGGTGCCTGGGTGGCTCAGTTGGTTAAGCTCTGGCTCTTGGTTTTGGCTCTGGTCATGATCTCAGTGTGGTGAGATCGAGCCCCACACTGGGGCTCAGCACAGAGTCTGCTTGAGTTTCTTTTCTCTACTCCCTCCCTCCCCCTTTGCTCCTCCCCCTGCTCTTACCCTCCCTGTTTCTAAAATAAATAAGTAAATAAAATATTTTTCTAAAAAAGTTTACTGTTGGGGCGCCTGGGTGGCTCAGTCATTAGGTGTCTGCTTTTGGCTCAGGTCGTGATCCCAGTGTGCTGGGATCAGGCCCCATGTCAGCAGGAGGCCTATTTCTCCCTCTCCCACTCCCCCTGCTTGTATTCCCTCTTTAGTTCTCTCTCTCTCTGTCCAATAAATAAAATCTTTAATGAGAAAAAGTTTACTGTAAGAGCAAGAGAAAGGGCATCCTAGTATTAAAAAATTATTAAAGATAATTTATCAGGATTAAAGTTTTTTTAAAATTAAAGGTACTTTTTTAAATACAAGGAATATGGGGGATATAATGTTCTCATTTTATTTTATTGCTTATAATAAAGTATTTTAAGTGCTTTATATGCATTATATTACTTAACTTTAATAACAAGTAGATACTGTTATTCTCCAGTTTATCTATGAGGAAACAGTGGCACTGAAAATTAACAGGTCTGAAGTCTCCTAGTTGATAACTGTCAAACCCTTAGATATCCTGGATCCTGACAACAAAGCCTGCGTTCTTCACATATGAGAGTCAGTCACCTCCCAACATTGTGGATATTCTTCTTAGTCTACCTGTTGTACTTGGCCAGTTTATCATCGATATTTTCCTACATGCATTAGTATGAACTAGTACCATCATTGTCAATAATTGTGTAATATGCTATCATATTGTGGAACCTAGTTTTTTTAGCTGGTTTACTGTTAGGTACTCTGCTTTTGGTTATAAAATATTCTTTGATGAACTTCCTTGCATGTATCTCTTTTTGTACTTTTCTAAAATTTTTCTAAGGATAAATTCCTAAAAAGGGGATTTCTAGGTTGTATTATCAGACTTTTTATAAAGTACTCATAATATGTCTGATCCTATGCTAATACTTGGGGAATATAGAGTGACTAAAATGACATGGTTGTGATTCTTAAGTTGCTAATTATCAATCAAGGTAGATAAACATCTAGAGGAATAAGACTAAGTGTTGACCCTGAAGAAGGCAGATAGCATAGCTTAGGAGTTCCTATGAAGAGACATCATCTGATTACAGCAAACATTGTCAGGTTGTGCCAAAAAATAACCAAATCCAGAGGATTTCTGTGTAGGTAAAAGGATTTTATGTAATAAGTGTTATGCCTTGTTGTTTTTATTCTCATGATGTTGATGCAAAATGAGACCAACAGGACAAGAAGATTTAGCCGCCCTTTGGAGGGCATCATGGAAGGCTAAAATGACTGGTCAGAATTAAGACAAATATATGAGCCAAGAAGTTAAGTGAGAAAACAGCAATGAAACAAGGCATTAGTTGGGGATGCTTTTTTTGTTTTTGTTTTTGGTTTTTTGGTTTTTTTTAAGATTTTATTTTTTAACTTGACAGACAGAGATCACAACTAGGCAGAGAGGCAGGCAGAAAGAGAGGAGGAAGCAGGCTCCCCACCGAGCAGAGAGCCCGATGTGGGGCTCAATCCCAGGACCCCGGGATCATGACCCGAGCCGAAGGCAGAGGCTTTAACCCCCTGTGCCACCCAGGTGCCCCAGTTGGGGATGTTTAACCATTCTTTTTTAGGTCAAACTCCAACATAAATCAACAAATTTACAAATCATAAAGTTGAATCAGACATTGGGAGCTAGTAGGAAAAAATATAGCAGTTTTTTTCCTTCAAGAGATGATGGCTTTAAAAGTGAGTCTCTTTCACCTATTTTAAGAAAAGCTTCCTACTTACAAAATTTTAAAAATGTATTTCAAGAGTATATATTGCCATATATAAATATGAAGTAAATACAAGCAAAAAGAAGAAAATTAAGATCACAGTGGGGAAATGAATAATCTTTGCAGATTTTTTTCTGTTGATGCCTCTTAGTGCCTCTTGATGTTGATTTATATGTATACTTTACAAATGTATTCATAATGTTCATTTTATTTTTCTGAAGACTACACTTCTTGAATATTTTGTATGCCCTTACATATTTTTTAAAAGCTTAGCATTTAGTGGTTATTATGCACAAATATATGTATATATATACATATGTATACACACACACACACAACGTCTTTTTGCCCTACTATAACAGGATCACAGTACTGTTCCTACTTACATTCTTCATTCAGCAATATGTGATATACATATTTCCATCTTTCCAATTAAAGACCTGTATTATCATTTTTAAAGTGAGAAGCTTTTTCACTCTGGGTGCTTTATAATTTATTTAATCTGTTTCCTACTACAGGATATTTAGGTTCTTTCCAGATTTTTCCCATTATGATTAATGTCCATGAGCACACTCTTACATCTTGTGCACATATACAGAGTAGAAAATCCCCACAGTAGAATTACTGAGTCAGAAGATGTGCATGGTTTAAATGGTTGGTTTGGACATACTTTTAAATTTACACAATCTACAGGTTATAGAATATTCATTTCCTTACAAACTTGCTAATATGGGCATCAGTACTCTTAAAGTGAGATTTAATGTCTTTGTGGGGGGACACCTGTCTCAGTCAGTTAACTGTCTGCCTTTGGCTTAGATCATCATCCTGGAGTCCTGGGATCGAGTCCTTCATCGGGCTCCTTGCTCTGCCAGAAGTCTGCTTTTCCCTCCCTGCTTGTGCTCTTTCTCTCTCTGACAAATACATAAAATCTCTAAAAAAATTGTCTTTGGGGGTTTCACGTGTTATTTCTGCTTTTTTAACGAGTCATGCATGCTCATGGAACAAGAGATTCTAGGTTTCAAAGACAACAGAATTGATTGAGAGCTGACTTTGGTTAGAAAAATAAGGATTCCAAATTTACCTTTGCTACTTAACTGAATTTCTGCAAGTGGTTTTACTTCTTTAATGTAAATGTTCTGACCCATCACATAGGTAATTATTATACTATTATACTACACAGCAATCCTGAGGATCCACTTACTGTGTATAAAATACCCATCCTATGAAAGTCTTTGATAAATAGATACGTGCTGTCTACCTGTTGAGAGCATGTACCCATACCTTTTCAGCCTAGTTGTAAGTAAGAGAAATAAGCAAATAAGGCAAATAGGCAAATAAGGCATACAGGAAAGCAGGGGGTTGGTTCTGACTGAAAAGTGTGATGACCCCAGAAGATTCTGGAAGTTATTATCCTGGCTGCAGGCTGGCAGTCCAGCAGGGCAGCCAGTGTAGCAGTTTGACAGTGGTTAATGACTGCCAGGGTTGGTTCTAATCATTTTGTCTCTTTGTATCTGATGAATCCAAGCAGGCTGCCAGCCCTGGAATTTCTTTTTTATTTTTTTTTCCCTAAAACTTTTTTTTTTTTTTTTTTTTTTTAAATCTGTGCACTCAATGTTGGGATCGAACTTAAAACCCAGAGATCAAGATTCTCACACTATACTGACTGAGCCAGCCAGGCTCCCCTAGTCCTGGAATTTCTGAGGAGGGAATGTGATTTGTCCAGACTCCCTCAGATGTGTGTGTGTGCGCATGTTGGGAAGGTCAAGGGAGGGGAAAGAACATATGGACTCCAGCCATTTTGGGAGTTCTGAGGCCTGTCTGATCTCACAGCCTCCTTTTCCTCCCCCTAGCTCTGGCCTCTGTGAACTCTGCTTCTCCAGACAAGTAAACCCCAAGGAGGACTGACCAGTGCTTGAATTTCTAAACCATGGCCCACGTAAGTTACTGTTTCTTTCTCCTTCTGAAAATACTTCATGTTAATGTCCTATGAACATTTTTTTATCCTGAAATTTCCTACCTATCAGAGTCTAGGAATCTTCTCCCAGTCCTCTAAGTCCAGTGAGGGATGAGGCTACTTAGCACAACTATCTTATGAGTCCCCTTTCCCCCAGTCATTATTCATGTATTCTTTGGAAAAAAAAAAAAAAATCATTCAGCATCTCCTATATGTGCTCGGTCTTCTGCTAAGAGCTATAATTGGGCAGAAATGAAATCACCCGAGGGAAATGTTTGACCATCTCTTGTGAGTTAATGAAAGAGGATGGGTCCATTTGACTACTCATAGGGAAACTGGAGGTTTCTGGATTTGAGTTTTCTAAGCATGTAAGATAAGATTTGCTGTTGGTTGTCCTCAACCTCAATATAAGGTCAAATCTCATGTTTTGGAGACTTTTAGGACTGGGCAGAGATGTTGTTGGATCTTGCATGCAGAGAAACCAAGGATCTTCTCTGGGAATCCCTAAGAGTTACACACTAGGAACAAGATTCCATTTGTAGTTGAACAGGATATGCTGGTCTAGAATGATAACTTTGTGATTCTGGATCACCAGTATCCAGAATCTATGTCCATATCTCTAAGTCAGGAACAAGGAATGCATAAAATGAAGGATGGAAAATGATAACAAGTAGGAAGAGTGAGCAGTTACATAAGTAATTGTGGACCTTCAGAACTGAGGAGTACCTTAAATATTTTGTATAGACCAAAATGGAAGAATGATTAAGTCTCCCATATCCCTCACATAGACTATTATACAGTTTCTTTCATTAAAAGAAATAAAAATTTCATTCTAAATTTCATTAAAGAATCTGTATAAATGGGAAAATGCTTACAACATAATCTGATTCAATGATGAACTTGGAAGATATTCTTTAACTGTATTCAGATTTCTTTCTAAGAAATATTGTAAGGAAACTTACCAAAAAAATCTGTTCTTTAAGGGGAAAGAGTGGAAGACCTCATATTTTTGAGAGTTTTTGAGGGAGACTTGTAACAGGCAGAGGCTTATCTACAATATTTTATTTAATTGGAAAACTGATTTTTTTCTTTCCCAGACATGTTTGGATGATCAAGATACGCCAGAGTACTCAAGAGGCTGCACCTGTAGCAACAGGATTCTTCAAGAGCACATAGGCATGCTGCTTCATGCACACTCATTTCCTAACTCACTATGTTAAAGGCTTCTAGCCTAAGCCTTTTTGTTTGCCATATGGTCCATTTCCTGCAGTATCTCTTCCATCTTAAAAACAAATTTTCTTTAATTTCAAATGTATTATATGGTTTGTCATTGCAGGGATCAGTGATGTTCAATGATGTGTCCATAGTCTTCTCTCAGGAGGAGTGGGAATACCTGGACTTGGAACAAAGGGACTTGTACAGAGATGTTATGTTGGAGAATTACAGCAACTTGGTCTCATTGGGTAAGGTTCTCTGACTCTAGTAATTTAGACCTATTTGTTGCAGTATCTGCTTTTCTCTTTGGAAATTTCAGGAATATCTTTCAAGAAGCTATCTAAATTTCTACTCCCTGTTCTCAGTCAATGTTTTGAGCTTTCTTTATTAGCTTTCTTTATTCTAAAGTGAATACCTCATTTAAGCAAATTAATCTTCCTCATCCTTAAGTGGCCTTCAGGCATTCCTCAATGATGAAAAGGGGCTGAATATGGCCTTACTTGTGTCAAATCAGGTTTTACTTGGTGTGTGAACTCAGAATTGCTATGGGTATTTTATTTGTTGGTATATATATAAGGAAAATACTAGACCCTGTATCTCGTTGTTTGTTTATTTGTTTGTTTTTAAGATTTTATTTATTTATTTGACACAGAGAGATCACAAGTAGGCAGAGAGGCGGGCAGGGTGGTGGGGGAAGCAAGGCTCCCTGCTGAGCAGAGAGCCCCATGCAGGGCTTGATCCCAGGACCCTGAAACCATGACCTGAGCTGAAAGCAGAGGCACAACCTTCTGAGCCACCAGGCACCCCTGTATCTCGGTTTTTAATCTATCAAAAGAGCACATAATATTTGCAGTGATATGCTGAACCAACAAGATTTATTTACAATTCAAGAAAACTCATTTCTTTTGTTAATAAACTTACTCACTTTTATCTACTTTATGATTGAAAGTTCAAAATCTAAGAACTTTGCACTTAACATTGTGTGAATATCCTAAGAAATAAGAATCAATGCCTCCAGAAGCTTTTTGTTTTCCTCCCAGCAAAACAACAATGGTAATAAATCATAGCTAATAAAATACATCCAACCCTTGAACAACATAGGTGTTAGGGACAACAACCCTCTACATAGTCAAAAAGTTAAATGTAAGTTTGTTTGTTTGTTTTTAAGATTTTATTTATTCATTTGAGAGAGGGAAATTGAGAGAGAGAGCACAAGCATGGGGAGAGGCAGAGGGAGAGGGAGAAGCAGACTCTTCGCTGAGCAGGGAGCCGGACGCTGGGCTCAGTCACAAGACCTTGAGATCATGACCTGAGCCAAAGGCAGACACTTAACCATCTGAGCCACCCAGGCGCTCCAGCATATAACTTTTGACTCCCCCCAAATTTAACTACTAATAGCTTACAGTTGATCCGAAGTTTTACTGATAGCATAAATAGGTAACACATATTTTGTTTGTTATATGTATTCTATTGTATTCTTATGATAAAATAAGCTAGAGAAGAGAAAATGTTAAGAAAATCATAAGGGTGGCTCAGTGGGCTAAAGCCTCTGCCTTCAGCTCAGGTCATGATTTCAGGGTCCTGGGATCGAGCCCCACATCAGGGTCTCTGCTCAGCAGGGAGCCTGCTTCCCCGCACCCCTCTGCCTGCCTCTCTGCTTACTTGTGATCTCTCTCTCTGTGTCAAATAAATAAATAAAATCTTAAAAAAGAAAATCATAAAGAAGATACCTCCACAGTATAATACTGTTTCAAAAAGAATCCACACTTACGTGGATCCATGCAGTTCAGTCTTGCAGAGTTCAAGGGTCAGATGTATATTTAGCACTGAGTACATATTCTAGGCAATGTTTAGATATGGATATATACTAATATAACTGTCATAACAATTGTGTATGATAGGTGCTATTACTTGTCTTACAACTGGGATGTGGCAGAGACAGGATCTGAACTCAGGCAGACTGTGCTCTCAACCACTGTTGCCTCTCAAGAAGGATTACTTGTATGAATATAAATTAATCTATTTATTATGTAACCTTAATGTGAATATTTTTTACCATCTTGCCCTTCTTTGTTCTAAAGGCTTTGTCAATTACCATTTGACCTATAGTTAATTAAAAACTTAAACAAGACTAAAAGTAATTTTGAATTTATTTTTTATTTTCATATCACCTTACATCTCTTTTCTTCTAACCAGGATGCTTCATTTCTAAGCCAGATGTGATTTCCTTATTGGAGCAAGGAAAGGAGCCCTGGAAAGTCGTGAGGAAAGGAAGGAGGCGATATCCAGGTGAGTGAGAGCCAATTGAGTAGGGGGAAGCCATCACAGAGGAAACCACCCAACTAGTTATGAAGAGGCACACTCTACTGATGTTGTTTAGAAAGTCCTCTTTAAAGGGCCAAGGCCTGAGGCAACTGGCTGACTCACCTGGTATAGTGTGCAAATCTTGATCTTGGGTTTGTAAGTTCAAGCCCCACACTGGATATAGAAATTATTTAAAAATAAAATCTTTTTCTTTTCTTTTTTTTTTTTTTAAAGATTTTATTTAGGGGCGCCTGGGTGGCTCAGTGGGTTAAGCCTCTGCCTTCGGCTCAGGTCATGATTCCAGAGTCCTGGGATCAAGCCCCGAATCAGGCTCTCTGCTCAGCAGGGAGCCTGCTTCCTCCTCCTCTCTCTCTCTCTGCCTGCCTCTCTGCCTACTTGTGATCTCTCTCTCTCTCTCTGTGTCAAATAAATAAATAAAATCTTTAAAAAAAAAAAAAAAGATTTTATTTATTTGAGAGAGCAAGAGACAACACAGGCAGGGTGAGGGGCAGAGGGAAAAATAGACTCCCCACTGAGAAGGGACCCCCCCCACCCCAGGACTCTAGGATCATGACCTGAGCCAAAGGCAGACACTTAACTGACTGAGCCACACAGGCATCCTTAAAAATAAAGGGTTTTTGTTTTTGTTTTTTTTTAAGATTTTATTTATTTATTTGACAGACAGAGATCACAAGTAGGCAGAGAGGCAGGCAGAGAGAGAGGAAGGGAAGCAGGCTCCCTGCTGAGCAGAGAGCCCAACGCAGGGCTTGATCCCAGGACCCTGAGACCATGACCCGAGCTGAAGGCAGAAGCTTAACCCACTGAGCCACCCAGGCGCCCCAAAAATAAAGTTTTTTAAAATTTAAAAAATAAAGTTCCAAGGCTTAAAGAGCAAATTAAGATCTTAGGGATACTAATGGAACTATTTCTTTATCTCATTTACCACTCTTTTGTTGATGTTTCAAATTTTCCTCCCCTTTGAAAGGGGCGTGGGTGGAGAGGTGCTCTCTTTGTTTCCTATTGACAGTCATTCCATATATATATATATATATATATTCAGCTGCTTTCTTTTGCATTTTTTAAAAAGACTTTATTTATTTATTTGACAGAGAGAGATCACAAGTAGGCAGAGAGGTAGGCAGAGAGAGAGGGGGAAGCAGGCTCCCTGCTGAGCAGAGAACCCGATGTGGGGCTCAATCCTAGGACCCTGGGATCATGACCTGAGCCGAAGGCAGAGGTTTAACCCACTGAGCCACCCAGGCGCTCCTTCTTTTGCATTTTTAATAGCAGATAGACAGACTGACTGACTGACTTATCTACCTACTTCTGAGCTGGGCAGTGTGCTAGACACTATCAATATACCGGTACATAAAACCAATAAAGTCTCTGTCTCTGTGGAATTTACCTTGTAATAAGAGACACATAGTAACTGTAAATAAATAGAAACTATAATTTCAGGTAATAGAGTACTGTGAAGTAAAGTAAGCAGAGTAAGGGAAGAGAAAACGGTGTGGGCTGAAAGGCTATTTTAGGTATGGTCTGAAAAACCTTTTTTGGGGAAAGAAAAGACTATAGAGAAAAATATGCTTGACATTGCAATTTATATATATTTTATCAGCAATCAGAGTTCCATATGAATTATTCTAGAAGATAGATCCTTAAATCACAGAATATCATTCTTTGCTTTTTTCCATGTGTATGTATATATATCTACCTTCATATTAGGAAGAAACATGAGTGTCATAAAGTATGGAGAGAATGATCCTATGGTTTAGCTGCTACCTCTGTTCTATTTTCATCTCTCTTTGAAAGTCTTCTTAAAAAAAGATCCTAGAGGCATCTGGGTGGCTCAGTCAGTTAAGCATCTGACTTTTTATCTCAGCTCAGGTCTTAATCTCAGGGTTGTGAGTTCAAGCCCCATATTGGGCTCCATGCTAATAATAATACAATAATAATAGTAATATGCCTCCATGCTAGGCATAAGCCTACTTAAAAAAAAAAAAATTCCTCAAAATTCTCTGTAGAGAGACGTATGTTGTCATTTTGTATTTGCTCTCTATACATTCAGGTCTGGCTGAGGAGACTCATTTTAGGTTAAGAGTTCTTGTTTTGTTACAGGGCCATTTCAGTGCCCACACGGTCTATAATGTTATATCTTCTGACATACTTTCTACCATAGGAAGGAGAAACACGCTTTTTGTTTCAATCCTAACTTATTTTCTTTTTCACATTTAGGTAATTAAATGGCATTTACCACTGTTAATACTGAAAAAAGCAATGAAATGCAGAGGTTCCAAAGGAATAAGATAATATCAGTTTAATTAGGAAGTATTTAGCCAAAATGATAACTGTTGACTCAAAGTTAGACATCTTAAACAAAATTATTTTTTTTCTTTCATTTTCTTTCCTTCCTTTGTTTCTTTCTTCCTTTGAGTAACTTTCAGTGAAGTATAACATGCATACAGAAAAATAGACAAATGAGGGAAAGGTTTTTTGAGGGGAGATATGGAGGCTTAAGCCTTGTGATTCTCTAGGGCAAGAGCCTTCTGAACCAACAGAAAAGCCCTAAGGAGGAAGTTAGCTTTGCATGTTTGAGGAGTAAAAAGAAGGCTTATCAGTTTCAGGGTCTTGAGATCAAGCCTCGCATCATATTGCACTCCCTGTTCAGTAGGGCCGGGGGTGGGAGTGATGTCTCTAAAATAATTAAATAGGGCACCTGGATGGCTTAATCCATTAAGCATCTGTGTTCAGCTTGGGTCATGATCTTGGGGTGCTGGGATCAAGCCCCGCATCTGGCTCCCTGTTAAGCGGGGAGTCTGCTTTTCCCTTTCCCTTTGCTGCTCCTCTCCTGCATGTGCTCTCTCTTATTCTCTCGCAAATAAATAAATAAATAAAACCTTTTAAAAAATAAAAAATGTTTTATTTTAATAGATTTCCCCATATTGGATCACTCTAAAATTCTTTGAATAAATAATAGTGGGTTTTTCAATGTGCTATTTTATTAGATGTTTAGAATTTTTATATCAGTTTTCAGAAAATTTGTATGTAGTTTTTTCTTTTTTTAAAAGATTTTATTTTATTTATTTGACAGAGATCACAAGTAGGCAGAGAGAAAGAGGAGGAAGCAGGCTCCCTGCTGAGCAGCTGAGCAGAGAGCCCAATGTGGGGCTCGATCCCAGGACCCTGGGTTCATGACCCGAGCCAAAGGCAGAGGCTTTAACCCACTGAGCCACCCAGGCACCCCTAGTTTTCTTTTTATGAGTGATCTTTATTCAGTACAATATTACTTTTTTTTTTTTTTTTTTAAAGATTTTATTTATTTATTTGACAGAGAGAAATCACAAGTAGGCAGAGAGGCAGGTAGAGAGAGAGAGAGAGGAGGAAGCAGGCTCCCCGCTGAGCAGAGAGCCCGATGCGGGACTCGATCCCAGGACCCTGAGATCATGACCTGAGCCGAAGGCAGCGGCTTAACCACTGAGCCACCCAGGCGCCCAGTACAATATTACTTTATGAAAATAGTTTGGAAGGCCTCCTTTTTCTTAGTTCTCAGTCTAAATAGAATTTGGATGGGCTGGTCTTTAAAGCTTGTTTCCTAGGAGAAGGAGATGGTAAGTCTGACCATATTCTCTATTTGCTCTATGAAAATTAAAGTTTAAACATTGTATCTCTTCTGTGGCCAGTTTTGGTAAATTATATTTTCCTAGAAAATTATTATTTTAGCTATGTTTTAAAATTTTTTAGCAAAGTAATCTTTTTTTCAGCTATCCGCTGTATTCATGGTTATTTTCACTTTGCCATTTCTTATTTGTGTGCTTTCTTGCTATTTTCCTTATATTAACTAACACTTTGTTTGCTGCTTTTTGAAAACAAAGTTTTTGTTTTATGTATTAGTTCTTTTTTTCTGTTTTCTAATTCTACATTTATATCTATTAATTTCTTCTCTTTTAAAGATTTTATTTATTTATTTGACAGAGAGAGGCATTTATTTGACAGTGAGAGAGGGAACACAAGCAGGCATTTATTTGACAGTGAGAGAGGGAACACAAGCAGGGGGAGTGGGAGGAAAAGCAGGCTTCCTGCTGAGAAGGGAGCCCAATGTGTGGCTCGATCCTAGGACCCTGGGATCATGACCAGACCTAAAGGCAGACATTTACCAACTAAGCCACTCAGGAGCCCCTGATTAATTTCTTCTGCTTTGCTTCAGTTTACTTTATTCTTTTTCTGATTTCTTTGATTATTAATTGATTTTTCTCTCATGTTTTTTGCTGCAAATATTTGTTTTTAAATTTTCTTTTAAGCACTATGCTTATATTTTGTAAATACTAATTTAACATGGATTTTAATGTTATTATTGTCATTGTTATCTAAAAAACACAAATACTGTTTTGGAATTTATTTCCTGATTGATCTAAAAGTTATTGGGGCACCTGGGTGGCTTAGTTGGTTAATTTACTGCCCTCGGCTCTGGTCATGATCCTGGAGTCCTGGGATCGAGTCCCACATTGTGCTCATTGCTCTGCAGGGAGTCTTCTTCTCCCTCTGACCCTCCCCCTCACTTGTGCTTTCTCCCTCTCATTCTCTCTCTCTCAAATAAATAAATAGTATCTTTAAAAAAAAAAAAAGGGAACATTTAAAAATAAATTAAAATATTAATGTAGACTTCTAAAATTTCAAGTGGATTCATTTTTTTTTAATTAACATAATGTGTTATTTGTTTCAGGAGTACAGGTCTGTGAATCATTAGTCTTATACAATTCACGGCACTCACCATATTACATACCCTCCCCAATGTCCCCCCACAGCCATTTTTGGGTTTTTAAAATTTCATTATTTCCAGCTTTAGTAGAAAATGTCTATATTATTTCAAGCTTTTTATACAGACCATATTATAAAAAATCCTCCTTTTTCTCTCTCATACATAACTCATTCGGCACTTAAATGTTTCTCTGGCTGTTTCTCCTACTGGTTTATTATTCATAGGTATATGAACATAGAGAAGGGGTTAAAGCAATGAAAGGATGTATGAGAATAAGAGTATATAACCACCATTTTCCATTTATATATTTAGCTTGACGAGCTTGGATGAATAACGGGAATTATTTAATCATTGTTGTAATATGTAAGAGATTAGAGACAAATATATTCAGAATGAGTATATAACAATGGGAATTCAATGAGTGAAACTCATTTTGTGCTAGGCATGTATTATTTTTTTTTAAAGATTTTATTTATTTATCTGAGAGAGAGGGAGAGAGAGAGCACAACCATTGGGAGGGGCAGAGGGAGGAGAAGCAGACTCCTCACTGAGCAGGGAGCCCGATGTAGAGCTTGATCCTAGGACTATGACCTAGTCCAAAGGCAGTTGCTTATAATCAACTGAGCCACCCAGGCTCCCCTGCATGTATCTTTAATGAAGAGTAAAGTAGAGATTGTTTTTGCCATTGAAGAGGTCTAGGGGTAAGGAAAGGAGAGCAATAATCAGAAACATTTATAAATATATAATTTCAATGCAGACATATGCTGATATGTAATACCTATACAAGAACATATGTGTAGATCCTGACAGTAGAGTCAGCCTTAAAAGAAGTAACTTTTATTTAACCTAAGACCTCAGGATGAAAGTAGCCAGCAGGGCAAAGAACCCAAGCAGAAGATTTGTGGGAAATAGAGCAGAATGAGAAGATGCATTATAGGTAAGCAGAGGCCTTTTAACCACAGCAAGGTTTATTTTAGTCTAAGAATAAAGAGAAATTATTGAAAAAAGTTAAGTGTGAATTTTTAACCTTTCATCTCCATCAGAATTGCATGAAGAATAAATACAGGACTGGCCATGACTGTAGAATCTGATCCAGGTGGTTTAGGAGGCATCTAAACCACAATATTTAGCAGCACCTGGGTGGCTCAGTCAGTTGAGCGACCAGCTCTTGGTTTCAGCTAAGGTTGTGATCTCAGGGTCATGAAATTGAGCCCCAGGTCAAGCTCTATGCATAGAGGGGAGTCTGCTTGGGATTCTTTCTCCCTCTCCCCCTGCTCCAGTGTGTGTGTGTGTGTGCACACACCCATGCACATGTGCACTCTCTTATCTTTAAAAAATAAACCTCAATATTTATAACAAGTTCTCTGTGATTCTGTTCTACATGTCACTTTGACACTCACTGCCTTAAAATGTTTACTAATGACCAGTCTAACTTTCTTAACATGAACTTTCATTTTTCCTGGTGTTACCTTACACTTTTTTTTTTTCAAATTGTATGATTGGTTTTTAGAATTTCATTGAGTATTACTTTAGTTATTTTTTATTTCAACTCTAGAAATTTAACTTCTTTAAAAAAAAAAAAAAAGGAAACTGTGTTTGCTCTCTTACTTTCTTTCAGATTTAGAGACCAGGTATGAGACCAAGAAATTGTCTTCGGAAAATGACATTTATGAAATAAACTCACCCCAGTGGAAGATAATGGAAAGAATAAAAAACCATGGCCTTAGGGGCCTAATTTTAAAAAGTGATTGGGAGTCCAAAAGAAAATTTGAAGGACAGGAGGGATATTTAAGTCAAATTAAAACTGTATCTCAAAAAGTGTCCTCTTACCAAAAACACACATCTCTAACTCCACAACAGAGAATTCATTTTGTGGAGAAACCCTATGAATGTAAAGAATGTGGGAAAACCTTTAGAGTACGCCAACAGCTTACTTTCCATCACAGAATTCATACTGGTGAAAAACCCTATGAATGCAAGGAATGCGGAATGACCTTTAGACAAACTGCACATCTTACTCGACATCAGAGACTTCATTCTGGTGAAAAGCTCTATGAATGTAAGGAATGTGGAGAATCTTTTATATGTGGCCCAGACCTCAGAGTACATCAGAAAATTCACATTGGTGAGAAGCCCTATGAATGTAAAGAATGTGGGAAGGCCTTCAGAGTGCGCGGACAACTTACTCTCCATCAGAGGATTCATACTGGTGAGAAACCTTATGTATGTACAGAATGTGGAAAGGCCTTTAGACAGTATGCACACCTTACTCGACATCAGAAGCTTAATAATACCGACAAACTCTATGAATGTAAAGAATGTGGGAAGGCCTTTTTGTGTGGCTCTGGCCTTAGAGTACATCACAAGCTTCATACTGGTGAGAAACCCTATGAATGTAAGGAATGTGGGAAGGCCTTTAGAGTAAGACAACAACTAACACTCCACCAGAGAATTCATACTGGTGAGAAACCCTATGAATGTAAGGAATGTGGAAAGACCTTTAGTCGTGGTTATCATCTTATTCTTCATCACAGAATTCACACTGGTGAGAAACCTTATGAGTGTAAGGAATGTTGGAAGGCCTTTAGTCGTTACTCACAACTTATTTCGCACCAAAGTATCCATATTGGTGTTAAACCGTATGACTGCAAGGAATGCGGGAAGGCTTTTAGATTACTCTCACAACTTACACAACATCAGAGTATTCATATTGGTGAGAAACCCTATAAATGTAAGGAATGTGGGAAGGCCTTTAGATTACGACAAAAACTTACTCTACATCAGAGTATTCATACTGGTGAAAAACCTTTTGAATGTAAGGAATGTAGGAAGGCTTTTAGACTTAATTCATCCCTTATTCAGCATCTGAGGATTCATTCTGGTGAGAAACCCTATGAATGTAAGGAATGTAAGAAGGCCTTTAGACAACATTCACACCTTACTCATCATCTGAAAATTCATAATGTAAAAATATAAAATACTTTTTCAATCCTGTCTTGTAGAACACTCTGAATGTAGTAAATAATCCTTTTTGCTTCTGTCATACAGGCACCTGACTTGGCATGAGAGGTTTTATATCATTAAAAGGATATGTTAATGTATTATCATCACTTAAGCCTGATAAACTTAACATTTTTCCTAAAAACTAATCCTATCAATGTAACAAATGTGGGAGACACATCATCTTTGTCCCATCACTTTCCCACTTGTATTATGTTGATAAGATACTTAACAGCTCTCTGCTATAATTTTTTCATTTGTAAAATAGTAATATAATACTGTGGCAGAATAAAGATTGCTGTAAATTCTTTGACATTTCTCCCTTACTGTCAAGAGCTTGGAATCTACATCCTTTTCCCTTGAGGATGGGCAGACTGTGACTGCTTTGACTAGTAGAAGTACTGCTGTGCCAGTTTCTGGACCCAGGCTTTACTGGTAGATTTTACTTCATCTCTTGGAATGCTCTCTTAAGCTGAGGCCCTGAATTATGTTAAAAGGTCTGGCTGCTCTGCTGAAGAGACCACATGGAAAAGAAGCCCTAAGACTACATAGGAAGGAAGAGCACCCTTCTTAGCCCACTCCTCCATACATGCCTACCAAGACACCAGACATTTGAGTAAAATAGTGTTGGATCTTCCAGACCAGCCAGCAGCTGAATGCCAGACTGACTTCAGTTGATAGCATATAAAACAGATGAATCTACCAACTGAGCCCCTGCCCAAATTCCTGACCCATAAGATGATGAGATATAATAAAATGGTTGTTTTAAGCCACTAAATTTTGTTTTATTATTATCATTAATATTACTCCTTTGAAAATTCATTTGAAAGACTATGGGTGCAACAAAGAAAGAAATGCCTTCCACTAACATTCACACTTACTGAACCTCAGATAACTTACTCTTTAATATAGACATTCTTTTTCAATGTGTCCATTAAAAAGGAGATATTCTGGGGTGCTTGGGTGACCCGGTTGAGGGCCAGCCTTTGGTTCAGGTCATGATCCCAGACTTCTGGGATCAAGCCCCACATAGGGCTCCTTGCGGAGCCTGCTTTTTCTCCCTCTCCCTCTGCCTGCCACTCCCCCCGCTTGTGTGCGCTCTCTCTCTCTCTGTCAAATAAATAAATCAAATAAATCTTTAAAAAACAAACAAGCAGATATTCTGGGGCACCTATGTGGCTCAGTCAGTTAAGTGTCTACCTTCAGCTCCCATCACGATCCCAGGGACCTGTGATCGAGTCCGACATCAGGCTCCCTATTCTGTGGAGAGCCTGCTTCTCCCTCTGCCTCTCTCTCTGTCTCTCATGAATAAATAAAATCTTAAAAAAAAAAAAAAAGCAGATATTCTACAATCTACATTCTCTGGCCTCAGTCTAAATTTAATTTAAAATCAACAGTCATATAAAAAGAAATTATTTGGAAATTAAAAATAGCTTGTATTATAACTCCCATGTTGATTATTTAAAGTATATTGTAGCCTTTTTATGCTCAGATTGGCCTATTTTTGGCCCCCCAAATGGACTGCTGTGTCCTTTTGTCAAGACCACTATAGGCTTTGATAGCTTCCTTTTTTCCCTGACCAAATGCACTGATCGGGTATGAAGCATTTTAGGGCACTTATTGATAAAGAGGGAAAGTGGAGCATTTATTTTGTCTTTCCTTTATTACCTATATTTTAAGACAACCAAAAGTTGAAAAAAAGCTATTATGAGAAATCTAGCTAATAAAGTTCAAAAGAATGACAATGTGAAAAATCACTTTTTATGAAATAATGGATCTTGGTGGTGATATTGGTGGATGCAAAGATCATTAGGTGAAAAAGACTAACAGTAACCTTTTAATGGAGCAGAATGACAGAATACACTAATCTATATCAACATTTCAATTATATCAGCCAGGCTGTGTGCATCTTGATGTTATGCAATGGCTAAATGTAGCTTCATTTGTTAAGTGCTCTTGCCCCAAATGCTGACCCAGATGTATAAATTAGTCTCTAATCTAATTATCAGTTTACAGGAAACTTGGGGTATAAAGGAATAAATTAATGACAAGGAAGCAAACAACTAAACACAGAATGTACAAAATTTCACAGAATAAATGGTCTTTTAATGAATATATGTTAAAATAAAAACAATGTTGCAAATTAAAAGACTTAAGAGACCTATCAATTAAATGCAGTGTATGGAATGTTTTGGGATCCTTGTGTTAAAACATGCCCAGGATTTGTTCTAATCAAATATGGTAGGATATGTAGACATGGTAATGACTGGCATGAAGGAAAAAGTTTATATGCGAAGTTCTCTAAAAACAGGAGGCATAGCATGCCTGCAGAGCCACATGGGAAAGTACCCAGTTCTCATGGGAGGCAGAAGGTGGGAGAGGGTAGAGTGTGGCATAGAGCCTTTACTGAAGTTTTCCTCACGAATGGGTGACATTGGTAAGTACACTAAGAAAGTTTGGGATTGCATAGTTTTAATAATTTTGGCAGGCTGAGTTATAGAGGTGGTCCCTAGTTGTCTGGTACCTGGCCCTGGGGTGATTTGGGCAAGAGGAATATTGACTTAGTTTGAGAGTTTGATATAGGAAACATTTGGGGATTTGGATTGGTTGGTTTGTATATCAAGGGCATGATCTCAGAAGAGTTGTTTGGGGCACCTGGGTGAATCAGGCAGTTAAGCATCTGGCTCTTCTAGGGCTGGGAGTGCTCCTGTGGGGTGAACAACCCAGGATGCTGCAGTTTTTAGCAGCAAAGACAAAAACAGAGTCAGTGCGACCTGGAGGGCTTTCTGGAGAACAGACTGCAATCTCTCTGTTCTGAGAGGTTTGAATATGGTCACTTCTGCTCTGACTGTTGGAAGGGACGTAGACACCCACCAGGGAAAACCGCCAGAGAACAAAAGCTTTACTGAGCCCATCCCAACCCCCGACAGGGGGCAAGGCAATTCTGCCCAAACAGGGTTGCCTGAGTAACAGCACAGCAAGCCCCTCCCCCCCAGAAGACAAGCTGAAAGAACAAGAGGCCAACAATCCTAAGGTCCCTATAAAACAGGTGCATCTTGTTTGGATTGTAGTCAATAGTCTGGACTCTACATTCCCTCAACCACTTCTCACCAGAAAGACTAGGAGGAGGAACCCCCAGGACAGGAAAAAATTCAGAGACTGTGACCTCTGCCACAGAACTAATGGATTTGGATATAAGCAAGATGTCAGAAATAGAGTTCAGGGTAACAGTTATGCAGATAATAGCTAGGCTGGAGAAAACCATTAATGGAAACGTAGATTCTCTAAGGGCAGAAGTGAGAGCTGATCTGGCAGAACTTAAAAATGCTATCAATGAGATCCAATCTAATCTAGATACTCTAACCGCTAGGGTAAATGAGGCAGAAGAATGAATTAATGGTCTCTAAGACAAACTGATAGAAAAGAAGGATCAGGAGGCCTGGAACAAACAGCTTAGAATCCATGAAAACAGAATTAGAGAAATAAATGATGCCATGAAACATTCTAATGTCAGAATTATTGGGATCCCTGAGGGGGTGGTGGGAGAGGACTAGAAGATATAGCTGAGAAAATCCTAGCTGAGAATTTCCCTAATCTGGAGAATGAGACAAGTGTTTGTGTCCTAGAGGCAGAGAGAATACCCCCCATGATCAAAGAGGGCAGACCGATGTGTGCCCTCCCCCGCCCCCAGAATGTGATAGTGAAACTTGCATATCTTAAAACCAGGTAAAACATCTTAAGGGGGGGCATCTCAGTGGGTTGGACCTCTGCCTTCGGCTCAGGTTGTGATCTTAGAGTTCTGGGATTGAGCCCCGCGTCGGACTCTCTGCTTGGCAGGGAGCCTGCTTCCTCCTCTCTCTCTGCCTGCCTCTCTGCCTACTTGTGATCTGTCTGTCAAATAAACAAAAATCTTTAAAGATTTTTTTTAAAAGATTTTATTTATTTATTTGACAGAGAGAGATCACAAGCAGGCAGAGAGGCAGGCAGAAAGAGAGAGAGGAGGAGGCAGGCTCCCTGCTGAGCAGAGAGCCCGATGTGAGGCTCAATCCCAGGACCCTGGGATCATGACCTGAGCTGAAGGCAGAGGCTTTAACCACTGAGTCACCCAGGCGCACCTCCCCCCCCACCGCCAAAAAACAACCTTAAGGGTAGCTAGGAGTAAGAGATTCCTTACATACAGGAGGAGGAACATCAGAATAACGTCAGACCATCCACAGAAACCTGACAAGCCAAAAGGACTGGCAAGACATATTCAGAGCACTAATGAAAAGAACATGCAGCCAAGAATACTTTATCTGGCAAGGCTGTCATTTAGAATGTTTGGAGAGATAATGAGCAAAAACTTAAAGAATATGTGACCACTAAGCCAGCCCTACAAGAAATATTAAGGGCGGGGCGGTTCTATAAGAGAAGAAAGACCCATAAGAGTAATAGAGAACAGAAATTTACTGAGATAATCTATAGAAACAGGGACCTCACAGGCAACATGATGACAATAAAGACATATCTTTCAATAATCGCTCAACATGAATGGCCTAAGTGCTCCCATAAAATGGCACAGGGTTGCAGATTGGATAAAGGAAAGGACCCATGCATATGCTGTCTACAAGAGATTCATTTTGAACCTAAAGATACATCCAGACTGAAAGTGAAGGGATGGAGAACCATCTTTCATGCCACTGGACATCAAAAGAAAGCTGGGGTAGCAATTCTCATTTCAGACAAATTAGATTTTAAGCTGAAGACTGTAGTGAGAGATACAGAAGGACACTACATCATTCTTAAAGGGTCTATCCAACAAGAAGATCTAACAATTGTAAATATCTATGCCCCTAACATGGGAGCAGCCAATTACATAAGCCAACTGTTAATCAAAATAGACATATTGATAATAATACATTAATTGCAGTGGATCTTAACACTCTACTCTCAGCAATAGATCATCTAAGCAGAAAAATCAACAAAGAAACAAGAGGGTTGAATGACACACTGGACCAGATGGATCTCACAGATATATATAGATCTTTTCACCCTAAAACAACAGAATACACATTCTTCTTGAGTGCACATGGAACTTTCATCAGAATAGACAACATACTGGGTCACAACTCAGGTCTCAACTGATACCAAAAGACTGAGATAATTCCCTGCATATTCTCAGACCACAATGCTTTGAAACTGGAACTCAATTCCAAGAAAAAGTTTAGAAGAAATTAAAACACTTGGAAGCTAAAGACCATCCTGCTCAAGAATGTTTGGGTCAACTGGGAAATCAAAGAAGAACTTAAACAATTCATGGAAACCAATGAGAACAAAAACACATTGGTCCAAAACCTATGGGATACGGGAAAGATGGTCCTAAGGGGGAAATATATAGGCATCCAAGCCTCACTCAAAAACATCAGAAAACCCCCAAATATATAAACTCTCTTTACACCTTAAAGAACTGGAGAATCACCAACAAATTAAGCCTACCCAAACACAAGAAGGGAAATAATTAAGATTAGGGCAGAGATCAATGAAATAGAAACCAGAAAAGAGAAAGGGCCTAAATTAATAAAATTATAACTGAAAGGGGAGAGATCACGATTAATAGCAGGGAAATAGAAACAATCATCAGAAATTATTATCAATAGCTATATGCCAAGAAGTTAAGCAACCTAAAAGAAATGGATGCATTCTTGGAAGCCTATAAATTTCCAAGACTGAAACAGGAAGAAATTCACAACCTGAATGGGCCAATAACTAGAAACAAAATTGAAGCAGTGATCAAAAACCTCCCAAAAAAGCAAGAGTCCAGGACCTAATGGATTCCCTGGGGAATTCTACCAAACATTCAAAGAAGAAATAATACCTATTCTCTTGAAGCTGTTTCAAAAAATAGAAACAGAAGGAAAACTTTCAGACTTTTTCTATGAGGCCAGCATCAACCTGATTCCCAAACCAGGCAAAGACTCCATCAAAAAGGAACAATTTCAGACCAATATCCTATATGGATGCCAAGATTCTCAACAAGATCCTAGCTAATAAAATCCAACAGGACATTAAGATGATTATCCACCACGGCCAGGTGGGATTTAACCCGGAGATGCAAGGGCGGTTCAACATTCACAAATCAATGTGATAGAACAAATTAAGAAAAGAGAGAACCACATGGTCCTCTCAATTGATGCAGAAAAAACATTTGACAAAATATGGCATCCTTTCCTGATTAAAACTCTTCAGAGTATAGGGATAGAGGGAACATTCCTCAACTTCATAAAATCCATCTATGAAAATCCCACAGTGAATATCATTCTCAATGGGGAAAAGCTGAGAGCTTTTCCCTTAAGATCAGGAACACAACAAGGATGCCCACTCTCACCACTACTGTTCAACATATTACTAGAAGTCCCAGCAACAGCCTGCTTCTCTCTCTGCCTCTGCCTGCTTGTGCGTTTGTGCTTGCTCTCTCTATCTGACAAATAAATAAATAAAAATCTTTTTTTTTTTTTAAAAAAAAGAACATTAAAATGACTAATATGGGACAAAATGGCGTCCTGTACCTCAGTTTTGTTAAATAACAAAAAATTCAACTAAGTATCAAATTGGCCTTATTCAATAATTCAGTGATTGGGAAGTATCCCATCTAGCAATAGAAAGGAACTACTATGAGCTATAGAAAAGGAAAGGTTTTTAAAGACAAAGGGAGTGGAAAATAGTTATTCAGCAAAGAATGCACTGTTTCAGGTAGGACCAACTTCTAAGGGGAATTGAAGGGGTCAAAGAGCAGATTGTCACCAGTGCTGACAGGTAATTCCACATGGACTAATTAAAGGTTACATTCCTGGGGGTTGAAACTGTTAGGTCAGGTTAGGTAGTAAGTCTTGGTTTGCTGACATGGGTTTTAGCATAAAAACTCCATATTGGGCCAGATGTCTCCTTTTTGACAGGTTATAATGCCCTAGGAAGAACAGAGCAACTCCTGTTCTATTTCTGCCAAATGGCATGATCAGAATCTAATCATAAGGAAATTGCAGAAATGCGAATTCAGCAATATTGTACAGAATAACTGGCCTTTTCTGTTCAAAAATGTCAAGATCAGAAAACACAAAGCCTGAGGAATTATTTCAGATGAAAGGAGACTAAAGAAACCGGACAATTGGGGGTGCCTGGGTGGCTCAGTGGGTTAAGCCTCTACTTTCGGCTCATGTCATGATTTCAGGGTCCTGGGACTGAACCCCGCATTGGGCTCTCTGCTCTCTCTGCCTGCTTCTCTCCTACTTGTGATCTCTCTCTCTGTCTTTTTTTTTTTTTTAAGATTTTATTTATTTGTAAGAGAGAGAGAGAGTGAGAGCGAGCACAGGCAGACAGAGTGTAAGGCAGAGTCAGAGGGAGAAGCAGGCTCCCTGCGGAGCAAGTAGCCCGATGTGGGACTCGATCCCAGGACGCTGGGATCATGACCTGAGCCGAAGGCAGCTGCTTAACCAACTGAGCCACCCAGGCGTCCCTCTCTCTCTGTCAAATAAATAAATATAACCTTTTTTAAAAAAAGAGAGACAGGACAATTAAATATAATGGATGATCCTGGACCAGAAAAAAATTTCTATGAAAGCTTTATTGGAAAAATTGTGAAATAATAATAAGGTTTATAGATCAAACAAAAGTATTATATCAGTGTAATTTTCCAAGTTTGATCATTATCCTGTGATTATGAAAGAGAATGTATATATTGAAACATCTAGAGGTAAAGGAGCCTCTGTGTGCAACTGACTTTTCTGAATGACAACTTTTCAGAAAAAAAATCATAAAACAAATGCAATAAATGTTAGCAACTGCAGAATCTACATGAAGGGTGAAAATTGTAGCATTCTTGCAACTTTCCTGTAAGGACGAAATTATTTCAAAATAAAAAAAGTTTTTTTTTTTAACGATTTTTATTTATTTATTTGACAGAGATCACAAGTAAGCAAAGAGGCAGGCAGAGAAAGAGGAAGGGAAGCAGGCTCCCCACCAAGCAGAGAGCCTGAGGCGGGACTCGATCTCAGAACCCTGGGATCATGACCTGAGCCGAAGGCAGAGGCTTTAAGGCCCTGAGCCACCCAGGTGCCCAAAAAGTTTTTTTTAACAAAGAAAATGTTTGCATTCTGCCTCCTCCTTTACTCTGTGGTGTTGTGCAAGCTACTTCACCTCTCTGTGCCTCTGTGTCTGTCACATGAGAATCAAAACCAATTATGAGGAATAATTAATACATATTAAATTCTTAAAACTAGCCTGGAAAATAGAGTGAAAGTTTAGCTTTTTACAAGTCTTACTTGAAAATATGTCTTTTTTTCACCTCCAGGAAAATTTCTTTCCTTGTCTTTTTTTTCCTTCAAAATTCCCTCTTCTTCATTATTATTGGTGTCTCCTTCTAGAATTTCTATTAGACATCAGAATTTCTGGAGCTGCCTTTTACATGTCATTTTTCTCTCAAGTTTTCCATTTTTATTCTTTTGTAGAGTTCTGGGAGCAACTCTAAGTTTGTTTTTTGTTTTTTTTTTTAAGATTTTATTTATTTATTTGACAGAGAGAGATCACAAGTAGGCAGAGAGGCAGGCAGAGAGAGAAGGGAGGAAGCAGACTCCCTGCTGAGCAGAGAGCCCGATGTGGGGCTCGATCCCAGAACCCTGGGATCATGACCCGAGACGAAGGCAGAGGCTTTAACCCACTGAGCCATCCAGGCACCCCTGAACTTGATTTTTTTTAAAAAAATATTTTATTTGAGAGAGAAAGAGCACAAGAGAGCACAAGTAGGGGCAGAGGGAGAAGCAGACTCCCTGCTGAGCAGAGAGCCCGACTCATGTTGGCTTGATCCCAGGACTGTAGGATCACAACCTGAGCCAAAGGCAGATGCTTAACTGACTAAGCAAACCAGATACCCTAGCTTGATTTTTCAATTGTTTGTGCCACTGTCTCCACTACCTTAGGAAAGAAAAAGAAAACATAAAACCAGATTAAGATTTTAGAATAAAAAATGCCCAGTCTGTTCTCTTGAAGATTAATCTGATTTTATGCATACATTTTCTTTTTTAATATTTCAGGGATTGGGGAACTGAAGCGGGGTAGGAGATTTAGAGGCTTAATTGGGTGGGCTTTGTTCCAAATTCCTGAGGTCTGGACACTTTCTGCCATTAGGATCCTTGAAATACTCTGGTGTCATTATAATTAATTCAATTTTTCACTTGTTCTTAATTAAAAGTAAGATTTACAATTAAATTACAATTAAAGATTTAAAATTAAGGGGCGCCTGGGTGGCTCAGTGGGTTATAGCCTTTGCTTTCGTCTCGGATCATGATCCCAAGGGGTCCTGGGATCGAGCCCCGAATCAGGCTTTCTGCTCAGCAGGGAGCCTGCTTCTCCTCTTCTGTCTCTGCCTGCCTCTCTGCCTACTTGTGATCTCTGTCTGACAAATAAATAAATAAATCTTAAAAAAAAAAAAACTGTTTGGGAATGCTTAGATGACTGGAATTTATGGGGCAGGATCAAGAAAACAGTTCTCTGCAAAGAAAGAGTCCCAGAACTATGCATAGGCATCTTCTTAAAATCTTAATAGTAATTGTGCCCGTACAGGGAGACTCTATATAACCTAGCAGAGAACAGCTGCTGGAGAGCTGTGAGCTAAACAGTGATTCTAGAAGTTACACAGTGCTGGGAAACAGGAAATCCAAAACACGCAGAGTGGATAAACACTTCTGAACACCCTCATAGTTGGCTGATACCCTAGAAAGTCAACATTTTAAGTGTAGGGCGATGTTAGACCTAAAGCAAAGGCTACTCTAAAGCTATCAGAAGAAAGCTTCAAAGTAGGCCTTGAAAGGATCAAACTGATTTGCCAGAAAATTAACCAGCCACTATAAAGAAAATCAATATTCTTTAAAGTAAGATAACAAATTCCAAGCTCTCAACAACATGTATCTATGATGTATAATATACAATAAAAAATGGCTAGGCATTCAAAAAAGCTGGCAAATGTGATCCATAAACAGGAAAAAAGCAACCAGTAGAAATAGAACTTGAGATTACCCAGATATTAGAATTAGAAGGCAGTATAAATATGTTTATTAACTTAATGGAAAATATAGCCATACTGAATAAATGGACAATGACGAGAGACAAACTCTCTAGGGGCCTGATACACAAAGGAAGCCATTTTAGATTTCTTTCTAAGTCAGCATGACTTATATAAACTTTGTTCAAACCAAAAGCCTGATTTATGGTCTGTCATGCTTGCATTGTACATCTGCTTTGTGAATGAGTAACTAAAGGAAAACCATCTTCTCCTTGAGATACTTATTGATAAATGTTCCTAGTTCCTGCATTTCTTTGACCTTAAAATTTATGATTCTTGTGTATATGGTAATTATAATTTTGTGAGCTTTTACAAGATGTAAAAAACTGTATAACCCTGTAAAAACTGTTCATTCTCTGGAGCACTTTCTTTGCTGTGAAGAGCATGAAAAAACATTTCCTGGGCAGTTGTCCTAACCTGGGGTCAAATAAAACTCTCTTTCTTAGAGATTCTAAAAGGCTTGTTCATTTTGCATCAACAATAGGAATTCCAGCAGAAAAACGAAATGTATAAAATAGAACTAAAAATGCAAGTTTTATGGGGCGCCTGAGTGGCTCAGTCAGTTAAGTACCTGGCTCTTGGTTTCAACGCAGGTCATGATTTCAGGGTCCTGGGATAGAGCCTGTATGGGCTCTCCACTCAGTGGGAGTCTGCTTATCCCTCTTCCTCTGCCCTGCCTCCCACTTGCACTCTCTCTCTCAAATAAATAAATGAATCTTAAAAAAAGAAAATGGAAGTTTTATAGCAGAATAAACTGAAATGAAAATTTCACTGAATGAGCATAAGAATAGACGGGAGGCATCAGAAGAAATAGCTGGTAATCACCAAGATAGATCAATAATGATCCAATCTGAAGTACTTTAAAAAGGAAAAAGACTGAAAAAAACAAGCAAACAAAGGCACTTATGAAACAAGACTTATAACTTAAGTTCTAGAATGAGAAGATTAAATTATTATAAGACTTATAACTGAAGTTCTAGAATCAGAGGATTAAATTAAATTTGGTCATAATTAAATTATGACCCAAACTACCAAAATTCAACAAACAGAAAATATTATAATCAGAGAAAAACAATACATAAAATATTGGAGACCAAAAGTATGAATAACGCTGACTTAGTTAGAAACAACAGTAGCCAAAAGACAACAGAATAACATCTTCAAAGAATTAAAGAAAAATATGTCAATTCAGAATTCTGTTTCCAGAGAAAATATGCTTTTAAAATGAATACAAGACAAACCATAAAAGACTCTTAATCTCACGAAACAAACTGAGGGTTGCTGGGGGTTAGGGATAGGGTGACTGGGTGATGGACATTGGGGAGGGTGTGTGCTATGGTGAGTGCTGTGAAATGTGTAAGCCTGATGATTCACAGACCTGTACCCCTCGGGCAAATAATACAGTATATGTTAATAAAAAATTAAAATGAAGAAGAAATAAGGATATTTTCAGATAAATTAAAATTTAGATTATAACTAGCAGAACTGCAGTTTAGAAAATAGTAAAGGAAATTCTTCAGGTTGAAGAGAATTGTCTTTAGATGAAAATATAGGAAGGAAGGACAGACATCAGATATGGTCAATATGTGGGTAAATATAAAACATGTTTTCTTCTTTAAATGTTATTAAATTTAATAAATGTTATTTATAAAATTATAAAATATATGACTATTTAAAGCAAAATAGTGCAGCACTGTATAGTGGGGATTATAGTGTATGTAGCTGGAAAAAAGTATGAGAACTGTAGGACAAAGAATAAGAAGTGTAGGGGCGCCTGGGTGGCTCAGTGACTTAAGCCTCTGCCTTCAGCTCAGGTCATGATCTCAGGGTCCTAGGATGGAGCCCTGCATCGGGTTCTCCGCTCAATGGGGAGCCTGCTTCCCCCTCTCTCTCCACCTGCCTCTCTGTCTACTTGTGATCTATCTCTCTGTCAAATAAATAAAATCTTTAAAAAAAAAGGAATAAGAAGCGCAAATGAAATGATACTGTTTACAAGGTTCTTATACTTTACACAGAGTGGTACAATATTAATTCTAAGTAAACTATATTTAATAAGGGTGCATATTTTAAGCCCTACAGCAACCTCTAACAAGATGCATGAAGGTATAGTAAAGAGCCAACAGAAAAATTCAAATATACCAGAAAAAATTCATCAGTTCTCCAAAAAAGAGAGGAAAGGATAGTTAATAAAAATGTGGCAAATATAAATCAACCAAATAGTAAATATAAATCCAATCAAATTAATAATTACATAAATATAAATGGACAAGTATTTCAATGAAAAACCAGATACTATCATACTGGATGAAAAATGTGAAACTCAAATCACATGGTATCTACCAGAAACATATTTTAAATATAAAATCACAGATAGATGCAAGGAAAAAAAAATGGAAAAAGATATACTAGCCAAGCAGTAAGCATAGGAAAACTAAAGTGACTATGCTAATACTAGACAAAATAGACATTAAGATGAGACATAAAGAAATGTTTCATAATAGAAGGATCAATTCATTGGGAAGACACACAATCATAAATGTGAATATACTATATAATAGAGTTTCAAAATACATGAAGCAAAAACTAAACCAACTCAAGGGAGAAATTGACAAATCTAAAATTGAAGTTTTCATGTATCTCCTACTTCAGATATATTCTTCTATTTGCAAAATGAGAATAAGATTGGCTTTGACATTTTCAAATAATTTCTAATTTTTATATTCTTTTTTTTTAAGTTTTATATTCTTGAGAGAAGAACAAATTCTTCCATCTATTAACTACTGTATCAAAATATTTGAGATGGGTAGGATGCTGCAGTGGTAGATAAATCCTGGTGGGCTTATCCCATTCCCTTCCTGAATGAACCGGGACATGATGAATTCAATGATTACTCACCTGAGAAAGACTTCTGAAGATACTCTTCCTAATGTTCACTTTTCAATCCTCTTCATCAGAAAGACAAAAACATTATAAATGTATGTACTTTGTAACAGAGCTTGAAAATACCTGAAACAAACAAACAAACAAACAAATACCTGAAACAAAACCTGATGGAACTAAAGGGAAAACAGAAATAAACACACTTCTCTCATACCTCTAATTAACTACATTTTTAAAAATCAGTAAGAATAAAGGACATCTGAATGACAACTCATTAGTCCCCCCTTACTCACAGAGAGCACTTTTCAAGACCCAAAGGGGATGCCTGGAAGGGTAGATAGTACTGAACCTCATATATACTGGTTTTTTTTTTCTATACATACGTACCTATAATAAAGGTTTTTTTCTTTTTTTTAAAGATTTTATTTATTTATTTGACAGAGAGAAATCACAAGTAGATGGAGAGGCAGGCAGAGAGAGAGAGAGAGAGGGAAGCAGGCTCCCCGCCAAGCAGAGAGCCCGATGCGGGACTCGATCCCAGGACCCTGAGATCATGACCTGAGCCGAAGGCAGCGGCTTAACCCACTGAGCCACCCAGGCGCCCCTATAATAAAGTTTAATTTATAAATTAGGGACAGTAAGAGGTTAACAGAAATAATAATGAAATATAACAATTATAACTATGTTGTATGTTGCAAAGCTTTTGCAATATAACAAAAGTTGTGAATGTGTTCTCTTTCCCAAAATATCTTATTTGCCTTACTCACTTTGTGATGTGAGATGATAAAATGCCTAATAATGCGAGAAAGTGAGGTGAGTGATGCGCACATTGTGACACAGCATTAAGCTACTGTCAATCTTCTCGCCAAACGAGGAGTGTCTGCTTGGGGATGGCAGTTGAGGGCTGGGAACTAAAACTGAGGAAAGAGAAATGGCCGATAAGCGGGGAAGGGCAACTTTATCGATCACCTTAATCCAACAGAATTTATAGAACAATTTGTTCACAACTGCCAAGAAGGAGAAAAAAACCGAGAAGAGGAAGGAAGGGAAGGAGAGAGCTCGAGCAAGCACGAGCTATCTTACTATGTCGTCCGCTCTCCGTTCTGATACGGTTTGGGGATATTTTTTATTCAGAACTTGACATATATCCACATCTACTTGGGCATATATACTGAGTACCTGCTGTGCGCCTAGTAGGTACGTTATGTGTTTGCTGGTGTTAAGACTTAGCTAAGACATACCAGTGCTTCCGCCACAAGCACGACAAGCTCTGAGAACGCGCTTCCTGGTCCGGGGAATCCCTGAAGCACCTCCCCTGGTAGCCCACCTATCAACCCCCAAGGGTTTCCCAGCGATCACCTCAGCAACGGCGAGAGCACCCGCGCTTGCGCACTCCGCGCAGCAATTTGGGGCGGGGGCGGGCCCTCCCTACCGAAGACTACATTTCCCACAGGCCTTTGCTCCTTGTTGCCTTCCGGCTTTCTAACTGGTGTCGGCTTGGAGAGGTGAGTTGGTCGCGAGCATTGAGGAAATGGGCGCGGGGGCGGCGCGGGGGCGGCGCGGGCCTCTGTGTGAACCGGGTTGTACTGACTTGTGGAATTTGTGACGCTGACTGGGCATCGGGTACCCTGAGGCGTCCTTTCCCTTTCCGCTTAAGGGCTGCACATATCCCTCGGCCCAGAATGGCTCCGAGTTAGATGTATGAACCCCAGAGTGAAGGCCCCCAACAAAAAGACGCGGTCTGAGAACCACAGCTTAATCAGAGCTCCCTCGTAAGGAAACTACCATGACTTCGGAGACAGATTCCAGACTTGGCCTTTGTACTCGGCCTTTCTCTGATACCGAGAAGGCTGAGCTTAACCCCGGACTCCTTCTTAGTTCCATCGGGTTCTGTGCGGGTGGCTGGTGGGAGCAAGTGTGATAGCGGGGGTGTGTTTTGAGTTAGCCAAGGCGGGCTGAGTTCCAAGAAAGGCTTAATGCCTCAGGATTCCCGTGTCTTTTCCCCAATCCTGCCGGTCTTCAGTTAGGAGCGAGAAAAGAGAAGATAACCATTTGTATGTCTATATCCTTTGTTCGTGAAATGTAACTTTTTTTTTTCTGGACATGGAAACCTTTGCATTTCCTGGGAAAGAATGAAAAATGCGTGCGGACTGAAAAGAGAAAAAACAGCCCTTGCATTAATCCGGCTGGGAGAGAAGAGACAGATAAAGCCAGCTGCAAAATTAATAGAAAGTTATTATTCATGCAGCAGTTGTAAAATGCTGTAACAAATCCCTTTTTGAGAGAGCTGTTTTACCAATGATGCTCCAGACTTGCTTTGCCATTTTTTATTTTATTGCTGGAGATACCCAGTTGCTAAACTGCTTTCCCTTCACGATAATACTTAATCTCCAATTAATCTCTGCCTTTCCTAGGCTCACCACAGAAAACCGCAACCATTCCCGAACTGTTCCCTACCTCTCATACATCCTTCAAAATCCTTCCGTAGGAATTCAGCTCTTTACAAAAGAGCTTTTCTTCTCCTCCTCCATTGCGTCCCAACCCTTCCTGTGGAATTTCCTCCTTCTCTTAAGTCAATAAATCTGATTTTGTTGGACTGTACAAGCTTTTTCCAGGTGGTCTTTTGCTGGTTAGGTTTTAACACTGGAAATATCCTATCCATATACCTGGTTCTTTGCTCTTCTTTCCCAGTGAATGATAGGGGCCATCTGGTTACCTCCTGCCTCCTCTCCAGTGGGTATTCCCATGAGCCTTTGGCAGTCATTTAATTCCTTCTGTGAGCTGTTTCTTTCAAATTGTCTAAATGGCTAGCAAGTAAACCTCCTGAAGGGAGGCCAACCGCAGGGCTTTATTTTAGGCTTCGATTTGTTGAGAGGATCACAGTTTAGGTGGAATCATATGCTAGATGTCTTTGATCTTTACCACTGTCCTGAATTCAAAAGCAGGCAAAGGTAGGAGATAGTTCCTTTGGTGACAGGGTTTTCTGCTTTTGAGGCTTTTAAGAAGTAGTAATGTGACAGGGTTTTTAATGGAGAGGTCTGTGTTAAGGAGGGAAGGGAATGGAAGATGTTAGTTGGAATTTGAGAAATGGTTTGAAGTTTTTGACAGCATGAGTGGTCTTATATTTATGTGGTCTTAGGAGAGGCAGTTGAGTTGTGGAGCTAAATTACCAGTGTTGTAGTCCTAAAACTGCCACTTAGAGCTAGGTGGAATTGGGGTAATTTATTTCATCTCTTTGTGCCACAGCTTCTTCATCTGTGAAAGGATAATGATAGAAACTGCCATATAGGATTGCTATGAAAAGATGAATTAGTTATATATAAAGTCCTCAGAGAGTGCTTGACACATAATAAGTGCTCAGTAGATTTAATTGTTACTATTATGTTGTAATTCCATCTTTTTTCTCATCACCCAGGTCCAAAAATTGTGTTTTCCCACTTTGGCTTCATCCATCCTTGAACCCCCTTTTGTAAATTGTTGTTAATCAGGAGGAGTTGCTTATCAATGTGAAGTTTGAAATTTATTAGCTAGCATTATAAGAGCAGCGCTGAGAAGCTCAAGATTTTTATGGAAAATGTATGTAGTAGTCTTCATTTTCAGTGATATAACTGACTTTTATTTACTGTTTATTTGCTATTTTAAGTGCTTTATTTTATGTGAGGTCTTATTTAATCCTCATAACAGCCTTTTGAGTTAGAATCTATATCACCCATTTTTTTATGGGAGGTGACTAAGGCTGGAAAGTTAAGTGCCATGTCCAGAATCATAGTTAATAACTGTCAGAGCTAAGATTTGTATCCTGAAAGTGGTACACAAAAGCCTGTATCAGTAATTAATTATAACAGTATGCCAAGTCTCATCATTATGAATACTTTAAAAAAAATTCCTCCTGACTTACTCAGTAACCTATTATAATGGAAGGAAGAGATATTAATCTGATGACAGCAAGTACTATCAAGTTACGTCCATATTATACTGAAGCTATGGGGTCTGGAGGTAATGGATTTAATACAGTAAGATTTATGTCTCATAGGTTTTCTGTTTGGGTGTGTTTTTTAAAAATTTTATTTTAATTCCAGTATCGTTAACAATGTCTCACAGTTTTTATTTGAATGATATTTTATGCAAAGTGAGATTAGTAAAACAAAGAGATCCAACAGATCCAACTGGAAGCTTCATAGGCATCTTAGCCTAAAGCATCAGCTCAGAAATAAAATAAATTTATTTCTCAGTAAAATGTGAAAGGAAGCAGCCATGAGACTGCTGTTGTTACTTAAAAGGCATCAGACAAGGATTTTTTATCATTCATTTCTAGATAAACTCCAGCTTGGTTCTTGAATTAGAAGGTGAAGTAAATAAAAAAGAAAAAGAAAAGTCCCTCGAGGCACATGGGGGAGCTCTGTCAGTTAAGTGTCTGCTCTAGGCTCAGGTCCCAAGGTGGTGGGATTGTGCCCTGAGTCAAGGCTCTCCACTCAGCAGGGAGCCTGCTTCTCCCTCTCCCTCTGCCTGCTGCTCCCCCTGCTTATGCTTTTGCTCTATGTCAAATAAATATATAAAATCTTTTTTTTTTTTTAAGATTTTATTTATTTGACAGACAGAGATCACAAGTAGGCGGGAGAGGGGGGTGGGCCGGGGAGCAGGCTCCCTGCTGAGCAAGAAGCCTGATTCGGGGCTTGATCCCAGGACCGTGGGATAATGACCTGAGCCGAAGGCAGAGGCTTTAACCCACTGAGCCACCCAGGTGCCCCCAAAATACAAAATCTTAAAAAAAAAAAAAAAAAAAAAGAAAGAAGGAAGAAAGAAAGAAAGGTCACCCAGGAAAAACAACAGCTGTTCTTAGAGTATCCTGGGCTTTTTTCTTAGTTCAACAGAAGACTTAAAACCTTGAAATGGGGAAATTTTTGCCTTATTTGGAGTATTTGTGTATGTCAGGTTCACACTGTGTTTAATATGGTGGTGAGTGGGGTGCCTGGGTGGCTCAGTGGGTTAAGCCGCTGCCTTCGGCTCAGGTCGTGATCTCAGGGTCCTGGGATCGAGTCCCACATCTCTGCTGAGCAGAGAGCCTGCTTCCCTCTCTCTCTCTCTCTGCCTGCCTCTCCATCTCTCTCTGTCAAATAAATAAATAAAATCTTTAAAAAAAAAAATATGGTGGTGAGTGTTCCTGGCTATTCCTGTAAACATTTTAACTAATCCTTCTAGGTGTACATGTGATTTTTTTTTTCTGTTACAAGAATTTAATGCCACACGTGTTGGGATTTATTTATTTATTTATTTATATTTTCATTTATTTTTTAAGTGGAGCCCAACTAGGGGCTCAAACTTATGACCCTGAGATCAAGACCCGAGCTAAGATCAAGAGTCTGACGCTTAACCAACTGAGCCACCCAGGCACCCCATGGGATTTTTTTTTTTTTTTTTTAAACACAGTGGCTTTACCCATTTTATCAAAATTAGGGCAATGTCATCACTTTTTTATTTTACCTCATCACTTTTTAATATGTGCCTGGTTTTCAGCGGTATAGATGCAATACTATTTAACCATTTCCTAGATTAGATTCTTTTCAGCCTTTATTCACTGTAAACCATACCTATCTGCATACCTCTGCAGATATCTTTATATACATGTGCAAATAGTTCCTTTTGTCTTAGAAGTGGAGTTCTGGGAACTGGTTCTTAGGGTTTATAGGGTTATAATGTTTATTATTTTTTTTTAAAGATTTTATTTATTTATTTGTCAGAAAGAGAGAGAGCGAAATCACACAAGCAGGCAGAGTGGCAGGCAGAGGCAGAGAGAGAGGCAGGCTCCCTGCTGAGCAAGAAGCCCGATGTGGGACTCGATCCCAGGACCCTGGGATCATGACCTGAGCCGAAGGCAGCGGCTTAACCCACTGAGCCACCCAGGCGTCCCGGGTTATAATGTTTAAATGCTGCTTCACATAGTTATAAATTTGGATCAACACTGTGTCCATTTCTTCATGACCTTACTGGTCTGGGACATCATCAGTCTTTTAGACCTCCCAGTCCTGTCACTGTAAAAGTATAATTTTTGTATGTGGTTTATACACATCTCCTTAATTAGTAGTGAGACTTAGTATCTTTTGAAAGATACTTTTTTTTTCTTTTTTTCTTTTAAGTGATTTGCCCTTGTTCAGGTTCCTCTCAGTGAAGCAGAAATCTAGTCTTCAGGGGCACCTGGGTGGCTCAGTGGGTTAAAACCTCTGCCTTCAGCTCAGGTCATGATTCCAGGGTCCTGGGATAGAGCCCCGCATCAGGCTCTCTGCTCAGCGGGGAGCCTGCTTCCCCCTCTCTCTCTGCCTGCCTCTCTACCTACTTGTGATCTCTCTCTCTCTGTCAAATAAATGAAATCTTTAAAAAAAAAAAAAGAAAGAAAGAAAGAAAGAAATCTAGTCTTCAGAGACAAAAACCAAAGTTGCAAGATGACTTTATAGTTAGAGAAATGTGAACTCAGAACAAAGCTTTGCCACTTCATAACTGTGAATTTGGGCAAATGATTTCACCCCTGAGCATTGGTTTCCTGATCCATTGAGAAATGACAAGAAATACATAGCAGAGCAATGCTGAGGGTTACGGGGTGATGTACGTAAAGCACCCATCATGTAACAGTTCTCCATGAATGTTTGACTAGCTGTGGTGGTCATGGAATGAGAGCAGAGAGGTGCAAAGGATGTTCTGGTACGAGAGGTCCTGATTGGGAAACAGAGTAATGAGTTGTTTGGGGTGGAGAAAGGCCAGTGGCAGCAGCTGCCAGGCTCAGTCTATATGGTTTTCAGGCTTCGTATTTAGGAAGTTCAGGCAGGATCCTGGGGGCTCAAGAGACGGTATATAGGTGGTATGGCCCTTTCTCAGCCCTGAAAAGTTGTACTGGAGGAAGGAGGAGTCCGTCATCAGGACCAGATATATATTGCCAGATGGGGAATCCTTCTCTGAAGTATTCAGGCTTTCATTCAGCTGGATTTTCTCAAAGCTTGGATTTCTTCAGACATCTCCTAGTTTTTATGAGTGTGGGATCAGGGTAGTGGGTATAGTGGTGGAGAATAGTTAAGAAGTAGGAAGGCAAAAGAAAAAAAACTCATTAACTTAAGTCATTTTGGGATCTCTGAGTTACATTTGGTTTTATGGTCTCTTTTTTTCTTTCAGATCTGGCTTATCAGGGCTTTGCAGTTCCCCAACAGAGAAATCTTGAAAAGGACTGACCAGTTCTTACATTTTGAAACCATGGCCCATGTAAGTTGATGTTCTTTTCTCCTTTTTGAAATGTTGTTGATCTCTAGGTTATGTGTACATACTCATTCCCTTAACTTGAACTCTGCCCAGGAACTTGCTTTAGTAACTCTAAGTCCTATGAGGGTTGGGGACAAATAGCCCAGTGTCCTTTCTAGGTGCCCTTCCCTCTTCTCCACTAATGTGGACCGCCTCCTAGCTCCAAAGTCTTCTGTCAAGAGCCATGGGGGAGCGAAAGTGAAATGCCTTGAGAAAAATGCAGGCATTTTCTGCAGAATGTCCCCTTGCTAACATTTTCCAATAGAACAGCTTTTGAGGGCACCTGGGTGGCTCAGTGGGTTAACCACTGCCTTCGGCTCAGGTCATGATCTCAGGGTCCTGGGATCGAGTCCCGCATCAGGCTCTCTGCTCAGCAGGCAGCCTGCTTCCCTCTCTCTCTCCCTCCCCCTCCATCTACTTGTGATCTCTCTCTGTCAAAAAAATAAAAAAAAACTTAAAAAAAAAAAAAAAAAAAAAGAACAGCTTTTGATTTTAATATTTAAATTTCAGAGAGAGTATGTTTCTCTGAACACAGTGATTTTTATTTTTTAAGATTTTTATTTTTGTGATTTTTTTTTTTAAGATGTTATTTATTTATTTGACAGAGAGAGATCACAGGTAGATAGAGAGGCAGGCAGAGAGAGAAAGGGAAGCAGGCTCCCTGCTGAGCAGAGAGCCCGATGCGGGACTTGATCCCAGGACCCCGAGATCATGACCTGAGCCGAAGGCAGCAGCTTAACCCACTGAGCCACACAGGCGCCCCTTTTTTTAAGATTTTATTTATTTATTTGACGGAAAGAGATCACAAGTAGGAAGAGGAGGTAGGCAAAGAGAGAGGAAGAGAAGCAGGCTTCCCGCTGAGTGGAGAGCCTGATGCAGGGCTCAATCCCAGGACCAAGGAATCATGACCTGAGCTGAAGGCAGAGTCTTTTTGTTTGTTTGTTTGTTTGTTTATTTATTTATTTATTTGACAGACAGAGATCACAAGTAGGCAGAGAGGCAGGCAGAGAGAGAGGAGGAAGCAGGCTCCCTGCTAAGCAGAGAGCCCAATGTGGGGCTCGATCCCAGGACCCTGGGATCATGACCTGAGCTGAAAGCAGAGGCTTTAACCCACTGAGCCACCCAGGCGCCCCTGAACACAGCGATTTTTAGTCTGGTTTTATGTAGGAAATATTTGTGTCTCCAGTACACAATTTGACATCTTTTCAACGTTTTTGAGTTTTTTATTGACATGTAACACACATAGAGAAAAGTACACAAGTCCTAAGTGTGTAGCTGAATGAATTTTCATGAATTGAGCATATCTGTGCTGTCAGTACTCAGGTCAAGAAAAGAATATTGCTAGTACCTAAGATGCCCCCTTTTCAATCACTCCCTGCCCACCCAGCCCAGATATAACCACTATCCTGACTTCTTTTTGTTTGTTTGTTTAAGATTTCATTTATTTGAGAGAGCGAGACCTCATGAGCAGGGGTAGGGAAGGAGGAAGAGGCCGACTCCCTGCTGAGCAAGGAGGTCCAATGCAGGGCTGGAACCCAGTACCCCAGGATCATGACTTGCGCTGAAGGCAGCTGCTTAACAAACTGAGCCACCCTGGCAGCTCCCACTATCCTGACTTCTAACATTATAAATGAATTTTGCCTATTTTTAGAACTTATATATATGTGAAATTGTATAGTTCAATACAACCTTAACAAAAGATTAATTGCAGGAGAGTCTCCTTATATTTCACATATAATTCCTAGACCGTCAGAACCATCTATAGGTGTTTTGAGATGCATGCAAATATCATTAAAGAGGATGTGTGTATCTGGTGCTGCTGGTGAGAATGGGGGTATCAGCTTCATACTGAGTGTGAGTCATAACTGAGTGTTATGTTCTTGCTGAAATGCATTTTCATAGTGCACTTAACGTATAGCTCTTGTGTAGTACAAAATAAGTCTCTAAAAAGTTGCAGAAGTATTGAAGAAATTGTGGGGAAAGACACAAAGCAAGTGAGGAACATGAATTCGGTAAAAGAGACAATGAAAATTCTAAAGCTAAAGATATGTTTGCAATAACTAACCCATGTGAACTGTGGTTCTGTGCTGGAGGGAGCCGTTAGGCTATTTGGAAGCTTGGAATTGATGTATAATGCCGTGGAATTCTTTGCTTTAAAATGATGGGAAAATAGGTAACAGTTTAATAATGTAGTCTTAGAATGTCTGATATTCAGGAATGGGTTATTGATATTAAGTGAGAGATCCTTGGTTTGAAAACTTTCCTTGAAGATCTGTGGTGTGATTGAAGAAAGAATTTGGTCCTGTTTGACTACTAGAAGGGAAAACTCCAGACTTCTTCACAGATGAGTTTTCCCGTACATAAGATGAGATTTAGTGTTGGCTCAGTCTTTGTATGTGTTGAAATTTTAGGGTACATGTGAAAGGCTTTTAGGACTGGGTTGATTGGGTAGGAATGTAATTGGGGTCTTATATTGTAAGGCCTAAAATTTCATATGCTTATTTGATATCTTTATCAGGGCTCCAAAGGCCTAATCATGAGTTCCCCTGTTCTTGCGAGATGTGCTCCCCATCCAGCAAAAAGACTCCCACCTAAATAGCTTTCCTATCAGGAAGATGACCTAAACCCCTCCTGGTCCTCACTCTAAAGGGTTTCACCTCCTTGCTGGACCACAAAATTATTCAAACAAACCAGTCACATCCTCCTGAGGGAATTAGGGCCACCTTATCCTCTTTTTACTACAAAGCCTGCCTCCCACAGACCCTGCTTGTTCACTCCATCCCTGAGTGCAACCCCTGTGTGGCCCTGCATGACGTGTGGTGTTCTCCTCCCCTGGGCTGTGAGTATACATGTCTAATAATGCTGTCAATCTCATCTGTCCAGTGTCAGGAATTGAGCCACCTCATACTGTTTAGGCCAAGGGATCTGTCCCTCACCAGTTGGCTGATTAGGAGGTAATCAGAACAGCACTGCAAAGAGAGAGATTGAGAATCATCTCCAGCAAACCCTGAGAGAATAGTACCAGGAGCAAAGTGCACTGTGTAATTTTATAAGATGTACGGGTTTACAGCAAGGTGTCTCAACCTTGGAACTATTAATATTTTGAGCCAGAGAATCTTTTATTGTGGGGACTTGTCTTCTGCATTGCAGTATATCTAACAGTGTCCCTGACCTTTACAAATTAGATGCCTGTAACACCCACACCTCCTCCCCCCAGGTGGTGACAACCAAATTGTCTCCAGACATGGCCAGATGTCTTCTGCAGAGTAAAAGCACTCATTGTTGAAAACCACTGGTCCAAAGTGACATCATCATGGTTGAGTATCCTCTAACTCAGGAATGAGGAAGAGTGTTCAATGAGGGATAATGGATGATAAAGACTAAGTTGCACAAGTAATAGATAATGTACACTGTGAGAGCTGAGGAAGATGTTTGAAATTGAACTGAATTAAAATATCTAAATAGGAAAAGAAAAAAGACTGCATCTAAAATATTCATGTAGGAATTTCTATAAATTTGGCTAAAAAAATGGTCCTTATAGAGGAAATGTTTGTAAGAAAATATGACTTTATGATGAGCTTGAATCTGTTATCTTAGAAGAGCTGTTGTAGTACATTTGGGAGAAGTTCTTTTTTTTTTTTTTTTTTTTTTTTTAATTTTTTTTTTTTTTTTTTTGTCAGAGAGAGAGCGAGCGAAAGCAAGCACAGGCAGACAGAGTGGTAGGCAGAGTCAGAGGGAGAAGCAGGCTCCCCGTAGAGCAAGGAGCCCGATGTGGGACTCGATCCCAGGACGCTGGGATCATGACCTGAGCCGAAGGCAGCTGCTCAACCAACCGAGCCACCCAGGCATCCCGAGAGAAGTTCTTATCAATATTTTTTCACGATCATTTAAGGGAAAAGAAGGTAGAAGACATTTCCCATGAATTTGTGGTAGAGAAGCAGAGCTTGTAGGAGGCTTGTGTGTAGTGTTTCATTTAATTTGGACTTTTTGGTTATTTTATTCATTTCCAGATACTTCTGGGTAAAAAATTAATCTTATCTGTAGCCATAGGACTATTCAAGACATGTAGAACTCTCCTTCAATGATACTAATTTTCTTACTGCCCCTGATACATAAGCCCTACCTCATTTGCCTGTTATGTGAACCCTTCTCTGCATTGCAGTCCTTGATCCTTTTCATTTAAAAAATATTTCATTTATTTTCACAGGTAATACATGAGTCTTATTTTTTCAGGGTTCTGTGACATTCAGGGACGTGGCCATAGACTTCTCTCAGGAAGAATGGGAATTCCTGGACTCAGCTCAGAGGGACTTATATAGGGATGTGATGTGGGAGAATTACAGCAATTTCATCTCACTAGGTAAGGCTATTTATCCCAAACTATGTTGGCTTTCTCTGCTGTCAACTTCAGGACTATGTTTTGAAAAACTAGATAAATTTTTTCTCTCTGTTCCAAAGTAATGGTTTTAGCTTCATTAGGTTGGAAAAAGGCTCCTCCATTTAATACGTCATCACTTTCATCTAGCTCTGTCCTTCACATTTTTTTTTAAAGCAATTTTTTTTTAAGATTTTATTCATTTGACAGAGAGAGATCACAAGTAGTCAGAGAGAGGGGGGATGCAGGCTCCCCGCCAAGCAGAGAGACCGATGTGGGGCTCGATCCCAGGACCCTGAGACCATGATCTGAGCCAAAGGCAGAGGTTTAACCCCGTAGCCACCCAGGCGCCCCTGTCCTTCACATTTTCTTCAGGCTCTGTAATTTACTTGTTTCACTGCTATCCAAGGACTGGGCTTCAATTCTGGCTTGAATTCTGCCACCAAAGGCATTGTCCAAGAAACCAGATTTTACCTTATATTTGAGCCCAGAATTGATGCAAATACTTAACACTCCATTCTAATCCACCTGCAAGGAAAGTACCTAAACACAGGGGCTTTGAGTGTCTCTAAAAATCAGGGGAGCCTATAGAACTTACAAAGTATGAAATGGATCCCACAAAGTTCATTTAAAACTCAAGCAAACACATTCTGTTTCCTATAACAACCATATTTAATTTTTCCTGCTTTGTGGTTGTAATTTAAAATCTAAGAACTTTGCATTTAACATTGAGTAAATAATCCTAGAAAGGATCAGAAGATGTCTCAGTTAAGACACTATCTTGTCAGCAAATGGATAACAATAAAAATAGCTAACACACATATAGGTGTGTATATGTATGTATATATATATTTATATGTAAATACATATAGCTTCATATATTTGTTCTATTTTTTGTACATATATTTGTACAATTCTGAGCATTGTGTGTTACTAATTAATTCTCACAACTCTGGAAGAAATATACTATGGTTATCCTCATTTCAGATGAGAAAACTTAGGGATAAGAGGTTAATAATTGGCTGAGGTAACACAGCAACAAAGGTAGGATTTAAACTCAGGCAGTCTGGATCCAGACTGTGTTCCCAACCACTACACAAGACTGCCTCTCAATGGAGCTTGTATGAGTTTAAATTATATTAAGGCCTGTTCTTAACCATCTGTTCCTTGTGCTCCTGAAGTTACCCTAATATGAGTGCTCTTCAACTCCCTTGCATTTATTTGCTCTTAGGCTTTATAAAGTACCATTTTGATCTGTAGTTAATTATGAACTTAACCAAATTTGGACTGGCTTTTGCACTTAAAATTTCATGTCACATTATCTTTTAAGCAGAACCTTCCATTTCTAAACCAGATGTGATTACTTTACTGGATGAAGGGAAGGAACCCTGGATGGTTGTAAGGGAAGGGACCAGAAGACACTGCTCTGGTGAGTGAGGGCTGAGCAAGATGGGGAAAATCAGCCAAGCTTGTTAGCCTTGACATGTTGGAAATCTCTCCTCAAAGCCCATGGCCTTTGGAGGAAAGGGATGAGACCCGGGCAGCAAATTAAAATCTTTTAAATCTGGCCACCAAAGGAACTTCATGTTCACCTTGATTATAGCTCTCTGGTTTTCTCAGTATTCATATTTTTCGCCTACTTCAGAGAGAGGAGCTGTTCTCTGTAGGAGAAAAAAAGTTGATAATAAACATAAGAACTGAAATCAACAAGATAAGAAAATTAGAGAAAATTAATAAAGCCAAAAGTTGATTTCTGAAAAAGATCAAAGTTGATGAACACCTAGCTTGATTCATCAAGGAAAAAAAAAGACAATTGCTAATACTAGGAATGAAAGAGTAACTGGGTTATCACACCTTATAGCCATTAAAAGAATAATGAGAGCCGAAGGCAGAGGCTTTGACCCACTGAGCCACCCAGGCGCCCCAGTTATCAGAAATCTTTCCATTAAGAAAACACCAGGTTCAAATGGCTTCACCAGCAAATTCTATTAAATGTTTACAGAAGAAATAACAGTGGTACATAAATTCCTTCATAAAAGGAAAGAACAGCTTCCCAACTCATTTTCCAAGAATAGTGTAACTTGCATACTATGTCCTGGTGAATCACCAAAGGGGGGAAAAAAATGATACACTCATCCTTCATGAACATAGATATAAAATCCTTAAGAAAATATTAGTAAATTAAATCTAACATATGTAAAATGATGATAAGTAGGGTTTATCCCGGGAATGCAAGCTTGGTTTAACATTCAAAAATTAATTAGTGTGAAAAAAAATTAATCCATATCTTTCACAGTATTAACAAGAATGCGAGAAACTATGTGATTGTGTCCATATGTGTAGAAATAGCTTATGACTAAATTCAACATCCATTCATAATAAAAATTTTCAGGAAACTGGAAGTTCAAGGGAACTTCCTCAAAAAATACTGCTAAAAAAAATACTACATTATAAACTTCATCATACTCGATTGAACAATTTCCCCCTTAAGATTGAGAATAATGCAAGAGTGCCCACTTTTCCCATATCTATTTAACATTGAATTGAAGGTCCTAGCATTGCAATATGGCAAGAAAAATAAGAGACATAAAATCAAAAAGAAAGAAGTTAAACTGTTTGGAGATGGCATGATTGTGTACATAGAAAATCCTAAGGAATCAAAACAGCAACTACTCCAAGTAATAAAGGAAGAGCATAGTAAGATCATAGGATACAAAGTTACTATATAAAAATCAATTGTGTTTTTATATACTAGATGTGAAAAAAATAAGGAATTTAAAGTAAAATAAATTAAGTCAATTAAGAAATTTGAAAGCAAATTAAGTCAGTTTACATTAGTGTCAAAAAAAATATTAAGGAATAAATTTAACAAAACATGTAGGACCTCTACACTAAAATTCATGGAACATTGCTAAGAGAAATTAAAGACCTAAATAAATGGAGACTGTTTTGGGGATGGGAAGACTTCGTATTGTTAAAATGTCAATTTTATAGTTTTAAGAAGCTGATTCCAAAAATTTATATGGAAAAATGATGGACTTAGCATTTCTAAAGTAATCTTGGAAAAGGAAGACTATATTATAGGACTTAGACTACATGACTTGAAGATACTTCAAGATTCATTACAAAATCTACAGTAATCAGGGCGCCAGGTGGCTCAGTTGGTTAAGTGACTGCCTTCGGCTCTGGTCATAATCCCAGGTCCTTGAATTGAGCCCCGAATGGGGCTCCCTGCTCTGCGGGGAGCCTGCTTCTCCTTCTCCCTCTGCCTGCATCTCCCCCTGCTTGTGCTCTCACACTGTCAAGTAAATAAAATCTTTTAAAAAATAAATAAAGAAATAAAACTATAGTAATCAAAGGGCACCTGGATGGCTCAGTATGCTGAGTGTCCAACTCTTGGTTTTAGCTCAGGTCATGATCTAAGGATCGTGAGAGTGAGCCCTGCATCAGGCTCCAGACTAGGTGGGAAGTCTACTTGAGATTCTCTTCCTCTGCCCCCTGCTCACATTATCTTTCTCTCATATTAATAAATATTAAATAAATAAAACTACAGTAGTCAAGACATTGAATATTGGATAAGGATCAACAACAGAACAAAGACCTTCCAGGTGGAACTCACACTTAAATGATCATTTATTTTTTTACAAAGGTACCAAAACATTCCAATGGGGAAAGGAAAGTTTTTTCCACAAATAGTGCTGGCATAACTGGGGAATAAAATCTTGACCCCTGCCTCATCCCCAAATTAATTTAAGATATATTTTAGACCTGGGGCACCTGGGTGGCTTAGTGGGTTAAAGCCTCTGCCTTCGGCTCAGGTTGTGATCCCAGGGTCCTGGGATCAAGCCCCACATCAGGCTCTCTGCTTAGCGGGAAGCCTGCTTCCTCCTCTCTTTCTCTGCCTGCCTCTCAGCCTACTTGTGGTCTCTGTCTGTCAAATAAATAAATGAAATCTTTAAAAAAATAAAATTTAAAAAAATTTTTAAAAAATATATTTTAGACCTAAATATAAAAACTAAAAAATATAAAAAGCGAAATATAAAAGCTAAATATGAAAAAAAAATTTTAACTCAATATAAATTTTATATAAAAAACATGAAAGCTAGGGAGGCCTGACTGGTTCAGTTAGAGGAGCATGCAACTCTTGATCTTGGGGTTGTAGGGTATAGAGATTACTAAAAATAATTAAAAAATAAACTTCCCGGGACGCCTGGGTGGCTCAGTTGGTTGAGCAGCTGCCTTCGGCTCAGGTCATGATCCCAGCGTCCTGGGATCGAGTCCCACATCGGGCTCCTTGCTCAGCGGGGAGCCTGCTTCTCCCTCAGCCTCTGCCTGCCACTCTGTCTGCCTGTGCTCGCTCTCTCTCCCTCTCTCTCTGATAAAAAAAAAAAAAAATCTTAAAAAAAAATAAATAAATAAACTTCCCAAAAAATGAAAGCTCTGTCTTTTAGAGGAAAACTAGGAGAATTGCTTGGTTTGAGTATTATACTATGGTTATGGTAAAATGTTAACATCGAGAGAGACTGGATGAAGGTTGCATCAAACTTTTCTGTATATTTCTCTGCAACCTCATAGGAATCTACAGTTTTTTCAAAATAAAAAAGAAACAATAGGGGCAAGATGGGAAGAAGGAATATCAGTCAGGAGGTTATTTCTTTTGTCCTGGTTGGAGATAATAGTGGTTTTGATTGGAATGGCGGTGGTGGGAGGTAGAATTAGATTCATGGTGGTCTGCACAGTACATGTTGGTCTGCTCCTCTGTCCAGATACTTCTCACCTTGCTTGTATTTCAACAATCAGCCTGAGGCTGCCCTCCTGTGGGGGATGTCCTCTTTACCTAGACAGGACTCCTCACACAGCTTCCTTCCCCCGATATGGGTAAGAAGCATCTTTGTCTTTTATTGATGTTATTTTATCCATCTACATTTAAGTAATTTTCTTACTTATTGAGGTGCAAATCTAGTACCGTCCTAATTTTTTCTGGTGGTTCAACATATTCTTTCTTCCTTTTTTTCCTCTCCTGCCTTTGCTGAATTAATCAAATATTTTAATTTGATTTTATTTTTTAAAATATTTTGATTTTAGCTTTTGCCTCTTGAATATGTTAGTTATATATACTTTTAGTTTTCTTCTCAGAGTTGTCCTAGAAATTAAAACATGGATTCTTACTACATTGCACCTTAAATTAATCCCTTTCGTATCTTTCCCAATACTGTGAAGATATTAATAATATTTTATTTATGTATTTTTAAAGATCTTTCTTATTTATTTGACAGAGAGAGCACAAGCAGGGGGAACAGCAGAGGGAGAGGGAGAAGCAGGCTCTCCACTGAGCAGGGAGCCCAACACGGGGCTTGATCCCAGGACCCAGATCATGACCTGAGCTGAAGGCAGGCGCTTAACCGACTGAGCCACCCAGCCACCCCAATACTTATTTAGATTTTACCTACATGTTTACCTCTTACGGTGCTCCTCATTTTTTTTCTGCACTGCCATGCTTCTCTCTGGAATCATTTTCTCTGTACATGAAGAACTTCCTTAAATATTTATTTTATTGTGTCTCTTGGCAATGAATTCTCTCAGGTTTGTTTGAAAATATTTTTAAAGGTTACAGAATTTTGTCTTTGTTTTTGTTGGATAGAATTCTGGATTGACAGTTATTTTCCTCTTAGCAAATATCTTGTCTTTTGGCTTCTGTATTTCCATTTAGCAGCAGGTTTTTGGTCATACTGTAGTTCCTTTGGAGGTATTGTTTTGGAGGTATTTTTTTTTCCTTTATGACTCCTTTAGAATTTTCTTTTTTATTTGGTTTTCAGAGATTTACTGTGGTGTATCTAGTTTTATATTGTGGTGTATGTATTCTGTTTGCTATTTTAAGGAATTAAATTAGGCTTCGTATCTTGGGAGTTTTGAAAAATTCTTGGTTGTTATATATTCAAGTATTGTTTCCCATTTTTGCTCCTCTCTCTTTCTGGGACTCAGGTCATACATATGTTAGACCTTTTTAAATTGTTGCATGTGTCCTTTATGTTCTCTGTTTTTTGTTTTTTCTTTTTTTCTTACTCTATTTTGTTCCAGTCCGGCTGCTATAAACCCATTTCCTAGTTCACTGATCTTTTCTGCTAAGTCTAATCTGCTGTTAAAAATATCTGTTAAGGGCGCCTGGGTGGCTCAGTGGGTTAAGCCGCTGCCTTCGGCTCAGGTCATGATCTCAGGGTCCTGGGATCGAGTCCCACATGGGGCTCTCTGCTCGGCAGGGAGCCTGCTTCCTCCTCTCTCTCTCTCTGACTGCCTCTTTGCCTACTTGTGATCTCTATCTGTCAAATAAATAAATAAAATCTTTAAAATATATATATATATCTGTTAAATTCTTAATTTTAGGGGTGCCTGGGTGGCTCAGTGGGTTAAAGCCTCTGCCTTCAGCTCAGGTCATGATCCCAGGGTCCTGGCTCTCTGATCAGCAGGGAGCCTGCTTTCCCCTCTCTCTCTCTGCCTGCTTCTCCGCCTACTTGTGATCTCCGTCAAATAAATAAATAAAATCTTTTTTAAAAATTCTTAATTTTAACTGTTTTTCAATTATGAGATTTCTATTTGGATATATATATTGCTTTTTTTTTGAGAGAGAGAGAGATTGGAGGGGTGAGGGAGAGCGAGAGAAGAATCTTTTTTTTTTTTTTTTAAGATTTTATTTATTTATTTGACAGAGAGAGAGATCACAAGTAGGCAGAGGCAAGTAGAGATGGGGGTGAAGCAGGCTCCCTGCTGAACAGAGAGCCCGATGTGGGGCTCGATTCCAGGACCCTGGGATCATGACCCGAGCCGAAGGCAGAGGCTTTAACCCACTGAGCCACCGAGGCGCCCCGAGAGAGAAGAATCTTAAGCAAGCTCTGCACCCAGTGTGGAGTCTGATGCAGGGCTTGATCTCACAACCCTGAGATCATGACCTGAGTTGAAACCTAGAGTCAGATGCTTACCCAAATGAGCCACCCAGGACCCCTCTCTTAATAGACTTAATTTTTAGAGCAGTTTTAGGTTGTCAGCAAAATTGAGCAGATGGTAGAGATTTCCAACATATTCCCTAAGGGTGCATTATTTTTTTTTAAGATTTTATTTATTTATTTGATAAAGATCCGAAGTAGTCAGAGAGGCAGGCAGAGAGAGAGAGAGGAGGAAGCAGGCTCCCTGCTGAGCAGAGAGGCTGATGCGGGGCTTGATTCCAGGACCCTGGGATCATGACCTGAGCTGAAAGCAGAAGCTTTAACCCACTGAGCCACCCAGGCGCCCCAAGAGTGCATTATTTTTATAAATTAGTGGAAATTGACATCTTTTTCTGTGTTTATATTTTCAAAATATCTTATAAGTCTGGCTTATTCTAAAAATAATTTATGTACATTAAATTCATTCTTTTTAGTATCTAAGAATTTTGACAAATGCATAGTTATGTAACCACCACCATAATCGAGTTTAGAATAGTTTCAAAGTCTCATGTTTTACAGTGATGAGATTTTTTTTTTTAAAGATTTTATTTATTTATTTGTCAGAGAGAGAGGAGCGAGAGTGAGCACAGGCAGACAGAGTGGCAGGCAGAGGCAGAGGGAGAAGCAGGCTCCCTGCTGGGAGCCTGATGTGGGACTCGATCCCAGGACACTGGGATCATGACCTGAGCTGAAGGCAGCTGCTTAACCAACTGAGCCACCCAGGCGTCCCAGTGATGAGATTTTTTGAGTCATTTTAGCAGTTTTATACATTTGTACCGTAGTCATAGAAAGAACCTTTCTTATCACTCCTGTCCCACTTGTTCCCCTATCTTTGCTTACTTCATTCAACATTTAGATTTTCTCTTTCATGTCCCTCATCTGAATCATTATCTTTGACCCTATATCTAACATAGCCTTTATTTTTCCTCTTTTGCACTCAGGTGATCCCAGGTACCATTCCATATTTGGCTGTCATTCTGCTATACTCAATATCTGCCCATGTCTTTTTGCTAAGGATTTCATAAACCTTTCAATGTTAGAATAATTGAAAGATATTTGAGGTAGTTTTCTGGGACGTACAAACATTGCTTTAGCGATATGGAATGGGAGGGAACACCTAGAAGAGGTATGAAGGAACAAAAATTTGAATAAATGTATCACTGTTAAGTAATAGTATAAACTCTAGAGGAGAAAAGCAAATCATTATAGTACTTCTTCTTTTTTTTTTTTTTTAACTTAAACTCTACTCCCAATGTGGAGCTCACATTCAGAATCCCAAGATCAAGTGTTGAATGCTCCACTGACTGAGCCAGTCAGGCACTCCTATTGTAATACATTTTAAAAAGATTAGAAACATGTACATATTCATTAGTGATGACATAATTATGGGAATTAAATGAGTAACATCCATTGCGTATTTGGGGTTTGTTATTTAATGGTAAATGGGCTTTAGAGTTTGTTTCTGCCACTAGGGAAGCTTAGGGGTAAGAAACTAACAGAATAACAAGTGATAAAATTAATAAATATTCCAAAATTGGGACAAAAAAGAGCAACCAGTTGCTGGGATAGAATATAAAGTGCATAGTTTTAAACAGGATCAGCAGGAATGGCTTTTGGAAGAAGTGATTTTTTGATTGAGACCTAATGGTGAAGGGAAGCCAGCCATGCAGGCGGAGGATTTCTCAAAGAAGGAACAACCTGTAAAGGGTCCTATTTAATGGGAACAGTGGTAGTGTTTTTTGTGAGCTGAAAAGAGGCCTTTGTGGCATGAACAGAGAGAGTAAATGAGAGAGGTACTGATAAGCAGATACCAGCTTATTATCTATATTCAGGTATTTATATTTGATTCTAATTATAAAGAGAAGTCATTAAAAACATTTAAGTGGAGAGACTCAAATATTAATGAGCATCAGAATAATTTGCTGGAAAATGTATATAAGTACAAAACAAAAACACACCCAGGACTTAATCCTATAGATTATGTTTCAGTTGGTTAAAAATACCTCTATAATTTTAAGAAACTTTCAGATGATTCTCATCACTAATATGTTTCTGTAATCACCAACCTTATCTCCAGTCCTGTACTCCATTCTGTGTGTTTCCTTTGCTTTTTTTTTAAGATTTTATTTATTTATTTGACAGACAGAGATCACAAGTAGGCAGAGAGAGAGAGAGAGAGAGGGGAGGAAGTAGGCTCCCTGCTGAGCAGAGAGCCTGATGTAGGGCTCAATCCCAAGACCTTGGGATCATGACCCGAGCTGAAGGCAGAGGCTTTTAACCCACTGAGCCACCCAGGTGCCCCTCCTTTGCTTTTTTTTTTTTTAAATGTGTAAGAGTAGTTTGTTCCTTAATTAATAACCTGCAATACAAAAATAAAAATCAGCTCAATAGTGATAGGGAATAGAGAATGATAGCAATATTAATGTGTGAGTTATTTGATACAGAGTACAGGTCATTTTCCTATTGGAATGAAGCCAGAATAGAAGTAAACTTAAAACATTCATCAGGAAAGGCTGAGTGTCCAACTTGATGCTTTATTGTTGGTTGCCCTTTCACCTCTATATGAAAAAAATGAGTAATAAGTGTCTGCATCTAAGAGTGTCTCCCAGAGGTAGATACCATCAACCTTGCATGGCTTCTAGCTGGAGACAGGTTACATTTTGCCCTGTTTCTATCTTAGGAATGGTAGCCTTGCTGGCTCAGGGCTTTTTTTTTTTTTTCCCAGCACCTGGAATTTAGCATTTCCACTTTTTTGTGTGTGAATTTTAGTATCCGTGAAGTGGCCTTCAGCTGTGCTGAACTGCCTTTTGACTCAACTCTTGAAATATCAATTGTTATATTTGTTAAGGTTCTGCCAATAAAGTTGCGTAAGGTTTGAGTGGTCTTCTCCAGCCCTGTTTTCTTCATAAACTCTTAGATTTTTGGTGTGTAATTTTGCAGAAGATAAGGGGTTTTTTAGGTTCAGCAGAAATGCCCATTTTAGAGATATCTAATCCATTTACTTGTAATAGACATTATTTTAGGTGCCTTTTATTTCTCTATAGAAGTTTTCTTTCTTCTGTCACAGGAATATAGTGTGTGTTTGCCTTCTGTTTTCTTTCAGATTTGGAGTCCAGATACAGGACCAATACTTTATCTCCAGAAAAGGACATTTATGAAATATATTCATTCCAGTGGGAGATAATGGAAAGAATTAAAAGCTATAATCTTCAGGACTCCATTTTTAGAAATGATTGGGAATGCAAAGGCAAGAGTGAGGAGCAAAAGGAATCACAGGGGCGATATTTTGGGCAAGTGAAAATTACTTCTGAAAAAATGACCACTTACAAAAAGCACAATTTTCTTGCTGAATATCAGAGAGTTCATAATGGAGAAAAGTTATATGAATGTAAGGAATGTAGGAAGACCTTTATTCGTCGCTCAACACTTAGTCAACACCTGAGAATTCATACTGGTGAGAAACCTTATAAATGTAAGGAATGTGGGCAGGCATTTAGACAGCGAGCACACCTTATTCGACATCACAAACTTCATACTGGTGAGAAGCCCTATGAATGTAAGGAATGTGGGAAGGCTTTTACAGTGCTCCAAGAACTTACTCAACATCAGAGACTTCATACTGGTGAAAAGCCCTATGAATGTAAGGAATGTGGAAAGGCCTTCAGAGTCCATCAGCAACTTGCTCGACATCAGAGAATTCACACTGGTGAGAAACCCTATGAATGTAAGGCATGTGGGAAGACCTTCAGGCAGTGTACACACCTTACTCGACATCAGAGACTTCATACTGCTGAGAAACTCTATGAGTGTAAGGAATGTGGGAAGGCCTTTGTATGTGGTCCAGACCTTAGAGTACATCAGAAAATTCATTTTGGTGAGAAACCTTATGAATGTAAGGAATGTGGAAAGGCTTTTAGAATATGCCAACAACTTACGGTCCATCAGAGTATTCATACTGGTGAGAAACCCTATGAATGTAAGGAATGTGGGAAGACTTTTAGATTAAGGCAACAACTTGTTCGCCATCAGAGAATCCATACTCGTGAGAAACCCTATGAATGTATGGAATGCTGGAAGACCTTTAGTAGTTACTCACAACTTATTTCACATCAGAGCATTCATATTGGTGAAAGACCTTATGAATGTGAAGAATGTGGGAAGGCCTTTAGATTGCTCTCACAACTTACC
>NC_081573.1:16504417-16572628 GCF_022355385.1 Mustela nigripes | reverse complement strand
CAGCATCAGAGTATTCATACTGGTGAGAAACCTTATGAATGTAAGGAATGTAGGAAACCTTTTAGACTGCTCTCACAACTTACTCAGCATCAGAGTATTCATACTGGTGAGAAACCTTATGAATGTAAGGAATGTGGTAAGGCTTTTAGACTTTATTCATTCCTTACTCAACACCAGAGAATTCATACTGGGGAGAAACCCTACAAATGTAAAGAATGTAAAAAGGCCTTTAGGCAACATTCACATCTTACTCAACATCAGAAAATTCATAATGGAGTTTAATACAAGAAAGCTTTCAATTGTACATTATGTTACAGGATCTCTAAATCATTTTTGAGAAATTTGCTTCATGACTCAGCTAAGCATAAGAAATTTTATATTACTGAAAAAAATATGTTGCTTTAAAAGCCTTCTATGACCAAACATTGTTTATCTTCAACAAATTGGTATGAGGGAACAATACAATGAATGTAGGAAAATCTTCAGCCTTATCTATCATTATCCCCATTTCCCTCCTTTATTACCAGTGTATTATTGGACAAGGTACTTAAACTTCTGTGCCTCATTTTGCTCACTTATAAAATGGTGATAATAGTACCTATGTATATTAGTTATTTATTGCTCTGTAATAAATTGCCACAAACTTAGTAGCTTAAAATAATACACATTATCTCACAATCTCTATGGGTCAGGTGTCTGGGCAAAACTTTGGTGGGTCCTCTGCTTCATGGTCTCTCAAAAAGCTAAACTAAAGGTTTTAGCCAGGGTGGGGTCTCATCTGAAGGCTCAACAGGGGAAGGAATCCATTTCCAAACTCACATGGCTTTTGGTTTCTAGCTGGTTGAAGGCTGACCTTAGTTCCTTGCCACATCAACTTCTTCAACATGACTGCTTATTAAGTGTGCAAGCTAAGAGTGTAGTAGTCTACTAGCATCATAGAAGCAGTACTCTTCTGTGACCTAATCACCAAAATAATACCTTTTAGTCACCTTTGCTGTCTTCTACAGGTTAGAAGTAAGTTACTGTGTCACCCCACATTCAAAGGTAGAGGATTACACAAGAATATGAATACCAGGCTGTAGGGACCATTTCAGAGTCAGCCTGCCACACTGTGTAATAGAATTGTCTTAAGGATTAAGTAGTTAATGCTTGGAAAAATAGCTACATAGCATGTTTTCTGTAAATATTACCTACAATTGTTATCATTAGTATTAGTGAATTCATATAAAAGGAATTTACTGTAGAAAATGTGGAAATACCTCACATCATTGCTCAGCACTTACTAAACTTAAAAGATAATTTATTCCAGATAAAATCTAGGAGGTTATATTGAATGCAAGGATTTCATCATTTGAGCCGCATCTGTCATTTCATGCTGAAAAGAAACCTTACAAATTTCATGAATGTGAGGTTAAGCATACAAAAATTAAAGAATCAGAAAAATATGAAATTATTTTCCCGTAATAAATTCCAAAAAGTAAATGTTTTGGAATTCCTGTTGTCTGACCACTGTTAAAGATTAATTAGAAACATCAAAAAGATGGCAGAAACTAACCAGTTGGAAATTTAATATTGTGTGTATATGTGCACCTGTGTGTGTATGTTTGTATGTAAAAATCATATAAAAGAAAGATCATTCCATTACAGGCAGTTACGATTTGTTGCTCAAATTGCCCCATCATCAACCAGTGGGAGTTGAGTTGTTTGCCATGACCCCACTTGAAGTTTGATAGTTTACTTGGTTACAGCTGCACTGTTTGGTCAGCAATCAAAGATGTTTGGGCACCAACTCATTCTGAAAATTGATAAGGGGTAAAATAAGCATTTATTTTGCTTTTTCTATGTGAACCAACTTTCAGGGCCACCAAAAGCTCCTCAAATTAAAACGTTTTTGTTTTGTTTCATTTCTAAGAAATCAGTAAATTCAGAATGAATGATAGGATCAGAAAAATTACTGTTTTCTAGTTCCCTAATGGAATAATGGGTCCAGAAAATTATCTTTGGTGGATATTAAAACTATTGGGTGAAATATTTTATAGTTAGAACTTTACAGTGGATTTATCAAGCTGACCATCTCTGAATCCTTTGATCAATTTTAACCTCTATAAAAGTGGGACTATCAGATAATATCCACATCCTGATAAAATGCAATAGGAAATACCACTGCCTACGAAGCCTTACTGCCAAAACAGTGAACTGAAGGAAGCAAGCCTTTGAATCAAACTCTTTAAAAATGAGAATTTGGGGGATAGAGGAACAGAGTTAATGGCACCAAAAGGAAGTAGCCAAGCAGATCCAGAATGTGTAAAATTCTACAAAACAAGTGACCCTGATTTCTTCAACTAAGTGGCATGAAAAAGAAAAGGGGAAGAGCAACAGTTACAGATTGAGAGACTACAGAGATCTATCAACTAAATTCAGCATGTGGGCATTGCTTGGACCTAATTTGAACAACATGTAAAAAGACATTTTGGAGACAGTGGGGAAAATGTGGATGTGCTTTGAGTATTAGTTGATATTTAGAAATACTAATTTTGTTAGGGATGATAATATCAGTGTGGTTAAAAGAGAAGAGGTTCTATGTGTTAGAGATACATATATATTTAAGAAATGGTAAGACACCAGATTTGCATTTGAATTCTCCAGGAAAAGAAAAAAGAATTGGCAAAATGTTGATAATTATTGAAGCAGAGTGGTTTGTATTGGGTTTTTTGTTTTTTGGGGGAGTTCATTGTTCTAGTAGTTCTAGTTTACAAGTTTGAAAGTTTCAGTAATAAAATGTTTAAGATCAAAACTGAAATTTATAGCCTGCTTAGAAATGATTGTTAATGAGATGTGTGCATCTAAACTTGTCAGATGTCATCAAAGTTCTGTTCTGTGAGAAATTTGTCCCCTTTAATGCATTGTAAGGAAGTTTCATTTGTGGACCTAGTCTTCATCTTCACCTTATCCATAGCAGTCGACAGGGCCTGTCACATAAATACATGTATTAAGGGAGAGTGAATACTTAATGTCAAAAAACCAGACACAGAACAGAATAAAACCTACAAAAGAGAAGCAAAGCACAACTAAAAACAGAAATTAAGGACTAGACAGTAGTAGATTTAATCCAGTACTAATAATGATTAGATTTTGGGAAATCTAATCAAGAAGAAGAAAATGAAAGATAATGCATTTAGAACATTGACCATGATAAAGATGATGTAGCTACAGATTATCTAAAGTTTTAATTGCAATGTAATACTGTATCTGTATCGATATCTATATCTATATAGATATATATATATATGCTATATGTATTCCAATACCTAAAATATAGGGGGTTACTTTTTTCTGTAGGAATACTTTATGACAATAGACTCAAATAGACCCAAAAAGCAAATGTGTGTCTGTATATGAACTCCCTGCTTAAAAAGTTTGATAGTTGTGCAGGTAAAAGCTTTAAGAAATAGATAATCCTTCACAAAATTCTACCAGTTAATTCTGCACTGCTAAAATAATCCTGATACAAACCTAAGTGAAGATAGCTCCTAAAAAGCAAAATCTAGACCAGCTTCATTCATCTTAATTCTAAATAAGATATATTTAGAATTACAAAATCAGTCTTCACTAATAGAGCCATGTATTTGCCTTTCCCAAGTCTCAGATATCTCCAGAAGAGCTGTGTTTAACAGAGTGTAAGGCCTTAACCCAATGTTCTCCACAAATTTGTTTTGGGGTATTCTAGTCCTTGATGATATTTGGGGGAAAGAAAGATTTCTCGGGGAAATGTGTAAATGCAACAAAGCATTTGCTTGTGGAAAATCCAAGTACACATCAGCTTGTCAAAAGATACAGTAAAGAGTTTTTTTTAATAAAGATTTTTATTTATTTAAAAGAGATCACAAGTAGGCAGAGAGGCAGGGGAAGCAGGCTCCCCGCGGAGCACAGGGCCGATCCCAGGACCCTGAGACCATGACCTGAGCCAAAGGCGGAGGCTTTAACCCACTGAGCCACCCAGGTGCCCCAGTAAAGAGATTTTTATTTAACACAGTGTATCTCAAAATAACTTCATTGTGGAATTCTCATACCCAGTATCTCTTACCATCTTTAGAATGTGAACAGATGCTTCCATTACCACAATGAATGTCTTCAAGAACATCATTTCAGACATTATGGTGAGTGTGTTGGCATTGGGGGATGAGGAAAGGGCATTTTTCTTCGAAGCTCACGTCATATTCTGAAAGCTTCCTGCTTGGATCTTGAGGGCTAGTGCTTTTCTATAGAATGTGAAAGATTCTAGTTTGGTCCTTGATATGTACATATAAAACATGCTTAAATATTCTGTTAAATAGTAATTAGGACATAAATGATTTTTCACTGTAATAAAAATGCTATATTGAAATTATTTTGTGTATTTTCTGATTTATTTGAAGACTCTAAGGTGCATATCTAGAAGTCTCTACATACTCTTTGCATTACATGTTGCTAGATGGTTGCTCCATCATTGCACCAATTTTGGATCCCTCTAATTCCTGAAATGAGCATCCAGATTTTCCTGCTTCTGTTATTAGTTTCAATATTTCCCTGATTATAAGTGACTAGAACATCTTTTTCATATGTGTTTATTGGCCAGTCATGTTTCTCTTAACAGTGCTTTTTTTATTCATGTATTTTCTCTATTTTGGGGGGGCGGTATCTCATTGGTTGGTCATGATTTGTAAAATATTCCAGGTACTACACATTTATAAATATTGGAGTTATTTTTTCTCAAGGTGACAAGTTATAACTAAGGGCATTTATTGTTTTGCTAACATTTTAAATTTAGATACAGTTGTCTTTTTTTTTTTTAAACCTTACAGATAATCTTACTCTTTTTATTTCTAGTGTTAAATTTTCTGCCATGTGGTCATGGCATTTCCAAGTAGAAAAAGGTTCCCTCAATATTTATATTTTATATACATTTCTCATAGCAGTAGCTGGTATTATCAGAATAAGGTTGAGTATTGGTGAGGATACATTTCTCTCATTTTTTCCATTTTGATGGAAATCATGTATCTATTTAAACATTTAGTGTAATGCCTCTTGATTTAAATAGTCTTTGTTATACATAACTGTTTTCATTCCGTCCCTGTTTTACTTAATGCCTGCTAGATTTTTGTCAGAAGTCATTTTGTCGTCCATTGGTGTCAACATGATGTTTTTCCCCTATTTAATTTGCTGATGTGATGAATAATACAAATCTTTTGTCAAATTCAGCTGTTCCTCTGACCACTCTTAAGTTTCCGTAATTCAGTAGAATAGTAGAACAACTCCCAACTCAGGAAAACAGTGCACCGGTGATTATTTTTACAGCAAAAAGATACAAATTAGAATCAGCTAAAGAAGAGATGCATAGGGCAAACTGGGAGGGATCAAAATGTGGAGCTTCCAGTCATCCTCTACCCATGCAGTCAGGGATGTCGATACCTCTTCTTGGTTATGACGGGATAATTCCCGCAGGAAAGCTTGCCTGAGGCTTTGGTTGCCAGAGTTATTCCTGGAGCTCAATTACATTCTTCCATGAGGCTGATCTTTAGTCTCCAGCTCCTTCTGAAGGTTCAAACTCTTACCTTTAGTCTCCAGTTCCTCCAGAGGTCACAGCTGGTAATGGTGTATCCTTAAAGCCCCCATCATAACTCTAGACAGTCTAGACAGGCTGGTGGCCAAAGCTCCCAATCAAGCAAAAATACACCTACCAAGGGGCGCCAAGGGGGGCTCTGTGGGTTAAGCCGCTGCCTTCGGCTCAGGTCATGATCTCAGGGTCCTGGGATTGAGTCCTGCATGCAGGCTCTCTGCTCAGCAGGGAGCCTGCTTCCCTCTCTCTCTCTGCCTGCCTCTCTACTTGTGATCTCTCTCTGTCAAATAAATAAATAAAATCTTAACAAAAAAAATATTCCTACCAAGTAGGACATTCCAGGGTCCCAGAGATCATCCAAATCTAAAAACATGCTCTTGTTGGGAGTAAAATCCTGTATGTTCAATGCTCAAATGCTTTTGTTGAGAGAGTATTTGTTATCATCGCATTGGGCTGACACCAAGATCTGGAATGTCGGCTTGATGAGAGCAGAGCTACAAGTCAAAGGGAATTTTGTTTTGCCTATATTCCTTTTTACCAATATACATGAAAAATGATGTCTTAGTCCAGAAGTATTACTGGAAAAGATGAGTAAAAATAACCTGCTATACACCAAAGGATAGAAGGAAACATGTCCTTATTAATTTTTCTTGTATAGGGTAATATATGCTCAATTGGTTCTATTATATTTCCGTTCTTTTTTTTTTTTTTAAGATTTTGTTCATTTATTTGACAGAGAGAGAGACACCGTGAGAGAGGGAATATAAGCAGAGGTAGTGGGAGAGGGAGAAGCAGGCTTCCTGCTGAGCCGGGAACCCAATATGGGGCTTGATCCCAAGATGCTGGGATCATGACCTGAGCCGAAGGCAGAGGCTTAACCCACTGAGCCACCCAGGCACCCCCGTTCTCCTTTCAAAAAGTATGACATCGTGTCTTTTTATTTTTTTGAGAGTGTGGGGATGAGGGGCAAAGGGAGAGAGAGGATCTCAAGGGGATTCCATGCTGATTGTGAAACCCAATGTGGGGCTCAGTCTCATGACCCCAAGATCATGAGCTGAAACCAAGAGTCAGATGCCTAGCTGATTGAGCCACCCAGGCGCCCCTGACATCTTTGTGTCTTAATGTACAATAATGCGGCACCTGGATAGCTCAATCAGTAGAGCATGTAACTCGATCTCTGGGTTTTGAGTTCAAGCCACACAATGGTTACAGTGATTACTTTGAATATGTATATATATATATTAGATAATATATACATACATACACAGTAATATGGACTACAAAATTTAAATTTCAAAGCAGTTAAATTGCTGAATCAGAGAACAGAAAAAAAAACTGTGTTAGAACATTTATATTTTCTTATTTTTATTTAGTCCTACAAATAATTATTACTAATTGCTACTGTTCTAGTTTTGTTTAAATTATAGTGTGGACTTGACAAAAGTAGGACAATAATATTTAATTTCAAATAAATCCTTTTCATATTAATGCATATATGTATTATTACTTATATGCTATATTGTTATGGGAAGTTGTTTGTTTCATATGGCAGTGCCCCAGCTTGCTCTCTAAATTTGATCATCCCTAAGTTTTGTGTAGGTCTCTATTGAAGCAAGTCTTAAGGTCAAATCTTACCTACGGAAAAGATGTCCCTCCTAAGAACTTTGTCTTACAGGTCATATTTTTTTTTAATATTTTATTTATTTATTTGACAGAGAGAGAGAGATCACAAGTAGGCAGAGAGGCAGGCAGAGAGAGAGAGGAGGAAGCAGGCTCCCTGCTGAGCAGAGAGCCTGGATGCGGGGCTCCATCCCAGGACCCTGAGATCATGACCTGAGCCGAAGGCAGCGGCTTAACCCACTGAGCCACCCAGGGGCCTTTATAGGTCATATTTTTTTAAAACAATAAGTTCTTCTAGCTTTCCATTACTCAGGTGTATTGTCCTTCAGGCTTCTACTTCTTTGGTATCCCAATGCTACTCATGATTTCTCTGCTATAACCAATACATTTAGAACCTCATCCTCTAGGCCGTATGTGCTTTTTTTTTTTTTTTTTAAAAGATTTTATTTATTTATTTGACAGGCAGAGTTCACAAGTAGGCAGAGAGGCAGGCAAGAGAGAGAGAGAGGTGGAAGCAGGCTCCCTGCCGAGCAGAGAACCCAATGCGGGGCTCAATCCCAGGACCCCGGGATCATGACCCGAGCCGAAGGCAGAGGCTTTAACCCGCTGAGCCACCCAGGAGCCCCCTATTTGCTTTTTTGAGGTAAGTACTGACACGCAACAAAAACCTTCAGTCTTATTAGATATTTCAAACAGTAGATACAAGAGTGGCCAATAAATGCACACAAAAGGATGCTCAACATCATTAGTTATCATGGAAATGCCATTTAAAACACAATGAGGGGGTTGCCGGGGTGGCTTAGTCAGCTAAGTGTCTGACTTTTGGTTTCACCTCGGGTCCTGATTTCATGGGTTGTGGGAACCAGCACAATGTCAGGCTCTGAGCTCAGTCTGGAGTCTGCTTGAGGATTCTCTCCCTCTGCCCCTTCCCCCACTCATGCATGCACATGCTATCTCTATCTCTCAAATAAATAAATCTTTAAAAAATAAAAAGGCACAGTGAGCACCTGGCTCAATCAGTATTGCATCCAACTTGGATCTCAGGGTCATGAGTTCAAGCCCCATATTGGGCATGTAGCCTATTAAAACAACAACAACAACAACAAACCACAATGAGACCTTGCAACTAAGCAATAGAATAGCTAAAATTAGAAAGATTGACAGTACAGGCTGAGGGTGGGGGAGGGAAAAAAAGATTGACAGTATGAAGTGTTGGTGAGAACATAAGAGTACCAGGACTCTCCAATACTGTTTGTGGGAATGTAAAATGAAATGACCTCTGTTGAAGACAGTTTAGCAGTTTCAAATAGGGTAAAATATAAACATAACGACTGACTGAGGAATTCTACTCCTGGGAATATACCCAAAAGAAAACCATATGCCCAAAGCACTCTAAGTGAAAGAGCCATACACAAATGAATAAATACTGTATGATTCCTTTTTGCAAAATTCCAGGACATACAAGCTAATCTACAGTGACCGAAACCAGGTGTGGTAGGAGAGGTTATAGTTAACCTCTATAAAGGGCCATGAGGAACGCTCTCAAGTGATGGAAATATTCTGCATCTTACTTGTCATGGTAGTTACAGGGGTATCACCTTTTAAAATTCAACTGTAGACTAAGTGTAATTTATTATATATAAATTAAATCAGTAAAATTGATAAAACGACATCAAGCTGTGCACTTTAGATTTATGCTGTTTGGGTGCATGGTGGTTCAGTTGGTTCAGCGTCCAACTCTTGGTTTTGGTTCAGGTCATGATCTCAGGGTCCTGAGACAGAGCCCCATGTGGGGTTCTGTGCTCAGTGTAAAGTCTGCTTGGGTTTCTCTCCCTCTGCCCCTCCCCCTGCTCATGCACACTATCTCTCTTTCTCTTTCTCTCTCAAACAAAATCTTTGGGGTAAAAAAGATTTATGCTCTTTATATAATTGAGAAAGAGAGAAGCTGCTGCTCATTTGTAAGAACTAGCCTGGTACTGTCAACGAGATCTTGTTTTAAGTTCACATAACATCAGCAGCAGGTAGACAACTCTGTGATCCTGATGGATCAAGAACAAGGTCACCCTGTAATCATATCTAAATACAGATAAAACATGAACATTATTCAAGCCACAAAATGCTAAACACCCCTGGACACTATCAATGACTGCTACTTCTTTACCAATTACAATTTTAGCCTTCCTTTAGTCTTCCCTCCTTATGGATAAAATTAAGATACGCAGTTAAAGAATTGCCCTGATTCCTGAGAACATCCAATCCAGAACAAAGCTCCACTTCCTTAAACCTTCTCTAAATCAATAACCACAAACCCAATATTGTATGTCCCCTTTGCTACAATGAGCAGTAAACCCAACTTGTCTTGACTACAAGGAATGTTCCTAGTGGTACTTAGCTGGAAGACACACATTTTACTATATAAAACCTCAAAAATGTTAGTATGAAGATAAGCAGGGTGTTTTTTAGGGTTCATGTTTTGGGGAAGAAAGTTTTGAACTGACCACAAGCTAATTTAGATTTAACACTAAGGAAGATGTTCCTTTTTCACTTAAAGCCTTAAGATCACCTGTGACAGTGTCTTTTAGTTCAATCAGTGAAAGGAGGGAACGACTAATTACTTTTCATTTTTGCTGTAAGTCATTAACAGATTATTTCAGGCTGAATAGTCAGTCCTTTATTCTCTAAAAATTCAACAATTCCCTTAATATAATGTGTCATTTGTGAGTTCTAAATGAACTCTAAAGATCCCCCTATCCTGGAATGAATGCAGTTATGGTTTAGAAATGAAAGCAAAACCCATTATACGAAATAGGTAAATTAGCACAGGTGATCATTTTTTTTTTAATTCATAAGGGATGAGTCATCTGAGGAATCTCCTTAATTCCATGAACAATGTATTATACAGATGTCAACTGTATTTGAATTTTAAAAGAATATATTACACATTTACAATAGCCAAAAACTGGAAACAAAAGAGGTAAATGTGTAAATAACTGAGAGGTGAAAAATCAATGTAATTATAGTATCCACCCAGTTTTCTATGTTGTCACTTAAATTTTTAATATGGCCTGTCACGTCAATTATTTCTCTTATAGTGTTACTTTTTTAAAAAAAAAGATAGTATTTTTTTTTAAGTTTTTATTTATTTCTTTGACAGAGAAACACAGCGAGAGAGAGAACACAAGTAAAGGGGAGTGGTGAGGGAGCAGCAGGCTTCCCGCTGAGCAGGAAGCCCGATGTGGGGCACGATTCCAGGACCCTGGAATCATGACCTGAGCGGAAGGCAGACACTTAATGACTGAGCCACCCAGGTGCCCCTAAAGATTGTATTTTTAAATAACCTGTACACCCAGTGTGGGGCTTGAATTTACAACCCCAAGTTCGAGAATTGCATGCTCTACCAACTGAGCCAGTGAGGTGCCCCTTTAACAGTTTCAGTTTGGTTCAATTTCACCCATTAGCTCACCTCTTCCATTGGAGTAGGGCATTATCTTGAATTTTTCCTGGATTCTTCTCATATAACTGAATGAAAAACAAGGAGTGGGAGTTGGGGTGGGAGTGGGAATAAATTGCAATGTAATCATCATATCTCTTTGGAAAGGGCTGAACTGCCCTGTGATTAAAATAGTAAAGTCCTGGGTCATTGCATTTATGTGAGAGTGGTAGATGGGGAGAGAAAGCCATTTGCCTCTGCACATGTGTACTAATATGTTAAGTAAGAACCAATATAAAATGATCCAACTTACCTTTATACTAATAAAAAAATTACATTTTTCTCTTACCTAAGTTTGTTTTCATTTCTTCATTCCCAATCACAGAATAGTACATCCTTTAAGAGTATAAAACTTACAAAGAAATATTATAAAGGAGAAATCTATCATATTGCAACTGAACTATTACAACATTTTGTTACTTTCTAATTTGCAGCCACCTTCATAAATGTCAGACATTCACAGTACTAAAATTTTAGTTTTTTCTTATCTGGTGCTGTGGTAAAATAATTACCACATTATGATATTTATAAGTGAAAATTTTAGTTTTCAAATGTTCTACTATTTAAATGAACATCTTTAGGAACATGATTTGCATTGGTTCCTTTAGATAAAGGGAAAAAAATTCTTCTATTTACAAAGTATCTTTTACTAAATTCCTTGCTATTGAAAATACACAGAAAGGGGGAACTTGGGTGACTCAGTCAGTTAAGGATCCAGCTCTTGATTTCAGCTCAGGCCATTATCTCAGGGTTGTGGGATTGAATCCCCAAGTCAGGTTCCACATCAGGCATGGAGCCTGGTTGGGGTTCACCCTCTCCCCTTTACTCTGCCCCTCCCCCACCCACTGTGTGCATTTGCTCTCTCAAAAATAGATTCTTACCTGCGATTGTTTTTCTCTATTTCATGAGTAAAAAGACATATAAAACACAGCACATAAAAAAAGATATTTTTCAATAGTTTTAGATCCTACATATTGTCAATTAGAAAAATTAGAGAGATCTATCACTATTTTGCGTAACTTGGAAATCTGGGGCACCTCGGTGGCTCAGAGGGTTAAGCCTCTGCCTTCAGCTCAGGTCATGATCTCAGGGTCCTGGGATGGAGCCCCACGATGGGTTCTCTGCTCAGCAGGGAGCCTGCTTCCCCATCTCTATCTGCCTGCGTCTCTGCCTACATGTGATGTGTCAAATAAATTCAATCTTTTAAAAAAATCTATAGTCATATGTACCATGTGTGTACATTATAGATACTACTTGCACTTATTGCCTCTGCAGACACAGGGAGAACAGGACTGAAGGGGTAAAGAGAAGGCTTTACCTATTTCTGAAATGATTTGCTTCTTTTATAAACATCTTTTTAAAGAGTGTATTTATTTACTCAAGAGAGAAAGAGCACGTGAAAGCAGGGGAAGGAGCAGCAGGAGAGGGACAGACTCTACCCTAAGTGCAGAGCCCGATGTGGGGCGCAATCCCACAACTGTGATATCATGACCTGGTCTGAAATCAAGAGTGGGATGCTTAACTGACTGAGCCACCTAGGCACCCCTTTTTTAAATAAAATTTTAATAAAAAACAATTAGATGCCTAATTATAGGCAGCAGTTACACCGGTGCTACTGTTCTCCTGAATTATTCTTAGTAGAAAATTTAAAAGCATAAAACAGAAAAAAATTTGTAAAAATTAGGAGTAAAAGACAATTTAGGAACAAAACCAAAACAGTAGATATCAAACATCAATAATTATTTAAAACAGGGATGGCCTGTTGCTTGTCTGTGTAAATTGTTTTTTTTTTTTTTAATATTTTATTTATTTGACAGAGAGATCACACGTAGGCAGAGAGGCAGGCAGAAATAGAGAGGGGGAACCAGGCTCCCCGCTGAGCAGAGCCTAATGGGGGCTCAATTCCAGGACCCTGAGATCAGGACCTGAGCTGAAGGAAGAGGCTTAACCCACTGAGCCACCCAGGCGCCCATGTGTAAATTTTTTTTTTTTTAATTGGAACACAGCCATGCCCATTTTCTTACACTCAGGATTTCTCAGTGTCAGTACTTAATGACATTTTGGACCAGATAATTCTGTTGGGAGGGGCTGTACTGTGCTTTGCAGGGTGTTCAGAGCATCTCTGGCTTTATCTACTAGATGCCAGCGGCACTCTCCCTCAAAGTGACAACCAAAAATGTTTCTGGACACTGCCCAATGTCTCCTGAGGTTAGGAGGAGGAAAGGCAAAATTACCCCTGGTTGAGGACCACTGGTTTATGTATTTTTTCATATTACAAAGGCAGAGTAGAGACTCTAAGACCACAAAGCCTAAAATATTTACTATCCGGCCCTTCACAGAAAAAGTCTGTTGATTTCTTTTGTCATTAGAAAAGGCAGAAAATACATGCTAGGCTAAGAAAACCAACAGCAAAGTATATGACAAAACAAAATTCCTATAAACTGCTTTAAAAACGACTCCAATTTAACAAAGGGAATACATAAAAACAAGCAATTCAGAGAAATAAAATTCAAATAACTCTTAGGCATGATACATACTCAACCTGACAATTAAGAAAATGCAAATTAAAGGTACTCTCTTTTCTTCAATTTAACAAAAGTTTCAGTCCTTGCTAAAATTGGTGGGAATGCACGTAATTGCTAGATTAATGTCGAACTTAAGAAAATAAGGCATTATCCACTGCATTTGAAATATACTATGCTGTGGGGTACCTGGCTGGCTCAGTGGGTTAAAGCCTCTGCCTTTGCTCGGGTCGTGATCCCAGGGTCCTAGGATCGAGCCCCACATTGGGCACTCTGTTCAGCAGGGAGCATGCATCCTCATCTCTCTACCTGCCTCTCTGCCTACTTGTGATCTGTCAAATAAATAAAATCTTTTTTAAAAAAAGGAAGAAAGAAATATACTATGCTGTAACGCAAGGGATCCAACTGGAGGGAATCTACCCACTCAGCAAAAATATAAACACCAACATGAAACAGTACATGAGTAGTAAAATTGTACAATTGTCTGTAAAATAATAAACCTGAACTTTCACTGGTAGAAGATTGGGTACATATATTATGCTGTCTTTATGATGAATGAGTCTAAAGCTAAAAAGTTACACCTGTAGGTACTGACTGGAAGGAAGACCAGTTATGGTATGTTACCAAGTGAGAAAAGGTGACTGCACTTCAATGTAAGCACAATTCCATTTCAACCATGCTAAACACACACATATACACCACCACCACCACCACCAAAACAAACTTTCTAAACATGGGCATGCTTCTTGAGTATGGCAGAAAGTATCGAAGGCTATTGGTATTGGCAATTCAGAGAATAAGTGTAGTTTTTTTTTTTTTTTTATTTCATTTATGATCTCTACACCCAGTGTGGGTCTTGAACTCATGACCCCAAGATCAAGAATTGCATGCTCTTTGGGCTGCCTGAGTGGCTCAGTTGGTTAAACATCTGCCTTAGGCTCAGTTCATGATCCTGGGGTCCTCAGCAGGGAGTCTGCTTCTTCTCATCCCTCTGAACCTCTGGCTCTTGCTTGTTCTCGCTCTCAAACAAATAGAACAAAAAAAGTTGCATGACCTTCAGACTGAGCCAGTCAAGCACCCCGACAGGTTTTTAAAAAAATCTTTACAATACACCTTTTTTTTTTTTGGTAAAACATGTTCTATAAAATTAGAATACAACTTTTAAGTCTTGAGAACTTTTTTAATTGGTTCTTACTTTACTCAGAAAAATACTCTTTCAAGATTTCAGCCATGCTTTAAAGAGCTGAATATACAAACCCACAATACAATGCTGAATGTAAAAAGCATATAAAAACCATTTCCCATGTCTTACTAAAGCAAAGTAGAATATATGTGTACCCATTTAAAAAATATTTAATAATGCTCTTCCACATTTTCAGATATAGTATAAAAAGTTGAATATAAACATTTCCTCATCTTACTAAATTAAAGGTGTACACACACACACACATATATTTTTTCCCCAGGACTCAGGTCTATCATAAAAAATTGAGTATAAACTTAAAAGAGATACGAAGTTTGTTATTTTACTCAAAATTCAGGGGCAGGGCAGCTCTGCATCGTTTCCTCAGTTCAACAACGTCAAGGATGCAGGTAATTCCAATCTATCCTGCTTATCAATCGCAGCCTTTCACCCCTCCGGTAGCAAAATGGCCACAATTCCGGTATCACACAGACATACAGACATGCATCCTGTATATGAGAGGACTATTTCCTCCTATTTTGTTGGGCAAGAAAATTTAACCTGAAGCCTACTTGCAGAATTTTGTTCAGATCTTGTATGGCTAGGACTGTTACACATGCCCAGATGCAAAGCAAACTAGGAGAGCAAGACCTAGACTTTAGATGAGCAGCGGGCAGTCCTGGCAAAGGGAGAATGGCTAACACCACCAGATAGGCAACCAACAGTGTCTGTCACAACAATATTGCCTTTTTTCTTTAAAACTCCTTTTTTTAGTTACATTTCCTCTCATTCATGATGCTTGAGGGTTTTTTCCTCCCACCTCAGGAAGTTTTCAAGGATTGTTGTTGTTGTTGCTTTGTTTTTGGCTTTGCTCTTAACTGGTTAGAGCTTTTCTACACACTAGAGCTGACTGCTTATTCATTCACTCTCTCATTCCTCAGATTTCAACAAGTGTTTCCAGGGAACCTATTAGAACACACTGTGCACCAAGTACAGTGCACTGACAATGAATTGTGGCCATTAACTGTCCATATTTTCTACACATATTAAAAGAAGTTAATTTTCCTAAGGATAGCTCTATTGCATCCTACAACTTTCAACATGGAGTTGTTTGTCATTCACTCCAAACTGTAACTTGCCTTGATTTTCTTTCCCCTAGTGAGGCAAGAGGGCAAGGTGAACAAAAAGTTTGGTTTTCAATTATTCTCCAGAAGGAATTACCTGACATTCAAAAGATGATAGAAGATGCTCCCATAGTCATGGTACACATAAAAGCCTTCCTCTCATATGATCTCTATCCACAAATATGAAAATAAATAGAAGCAGCTATTTAACTCACTTTCAATATGAGCCACACAATATTCTATGGGATATAATGTAATTATTTAATCTTATAATGCTAATAAGATGGTGCTAACATTAATTTATAACTGAGAAAGTTTAGATCTAGTTAAGTAATTTGCCCTAAAAGGCAAGTAAGACTGAGCATTGCTTAAATCCTTTACCACTCTGCCTCAGTTTAAGCTAATTTTAGAGGAAAAGCTTGCAAATATTTAAGATCTGAGTGGGATGGAAGAATCAGCTGCATTTTTAACATTACTGCAGTCTTCCTCAAGTATGAAGTGAGATGAGTAATTTGTTAGCTAAAACAAATTGGTCTCCTATATTTATGATATTTATATTATAAATCCTCTTGATTTCCCCCAGGCCAAATGACCTTGATGTTGTGAATTGTTGGTATGACAGTCTCTGACACATTAACTGCCTTCCAAAGCCTTCCCACTTTCCTTACATTCAAGGAGTTTTTTCACTTTTATATCAATTGAACCTTGATATCTAATAAATTTTGAAACATAAATAGAACCCTCTCAATCCCTAACATTTATAAAGTATATCAACATTAACACATGTCAAATAAATTATGGCCCTCAAATAAAGGCCCTGTATCCACAGTGTTAGCTCCGATATTAAGTTATTTTCAAAGGCTATCCCACATTCCTTAAAATCACAGGGGTTTTCGTGTTTTACTAGTTTGACTTTGCAGAGGTCCATAAAATTTTGAGCCTTCCCACTCCACTTCATTCACTCCTCTTTCCTGTGTGAATTCTTTGATGTTTACTAAGGTGTGAACCACGAATAAAGGCCTTCCCACATTGCTTGCATTTGTAAGGTTTCTCACCAGTATGAATTTTCAGGTGTCGATTAAGTTCTGAGCCACGACCAAAGGCTTTTTCACATTCCTTACACTTATAGGGCTTTTCACCACTATGACTTCTCTCATGATGAGTAAGTTCTGACTTTCGAATAAAGGCCTTCCCACATTCCTTACATTTATGGGGTCTCTCACCAGTGTGAACTTTTTGATGTCGAATAAGTTCTGTGCTACAAGTAAAGGCCATTTTACATTCCTTACATTTATAGGGTTTCTCACCAGTGTGAGCTCTCTGATGTCGAGTAAGTTCCGAGCCACGACGAAAGGCCTTCCCACATTCTTTACATTTATATGGTTTCTCACCAGTATGAACACTCTGATGTCGAATAAGATGGGAATCAGAGATAAAAGCTTTCCCACATTCCTTACATTTATGAGGTTTCTCACCAGTATGAATTCTTTGATGTAGACTCAGTTGTGAGGCACAACTATATACCTTTCCACACTCCTTACATTCATAGCGTCTCTCACCAGTATGAATTATCTGATGAAGACTAAGTTGCGTGTCGTAACGGAAAGCTTTCCCACATTCCTTACATTTATGGGGTTTCTCACCAGTATGGATTCTCTGATGTCGAAGAAGATGTGAGGGACGGGTAAAGGCTTTCCCACATTCCTTACATTCATAGTATTTCTCATCAGTATGAATTCTCTGATGTAAACTAAGTTGTGAGGTAGACGGAAAGGCCTTCCCACACTCCTTACATTTATAGGGTTTCTCACCTATGTGGATCTTTTGATGTTTCCTAAGTTGTGAGTTAGAATGAAAGGCTTTCCCACATTCCTTACATTTATAAGGTTTCTCACTAGTATTAATGCTCTGAGGTTTAGTTGTTTCAGAGCCATGGATAACAGCACATTTCTTATTTTCTTTACTTTTTTTGCTTTCATGAATTCTCTGATGCTTAATCAAGTCTGACTTACTACTAAAGGCTTTCCCACATTCTCCACATTTAGAGTCTTTTTCCTTATTACGATTTCTTTCATGTTGAATATGGTGTGACGGGCACCTGGAAGTTTCCTTACATCTCTTGCATTCGTAGGTTTTCACTCTGGTGTGAACTGTCTGAGGCACTGTATGAACTGTGTTCTGAGTGGAAGTGAACCTTTCCTCAGAAGTTATAACAGGTTGTCTGAAATGTCCCTCCTGTTGTTTCTCCAAGTGGCATTTGATTTCTCTGCTATTTCCAAACCTAGTGCACTCAAGGTCGGAGCTTGTGAGTCTTTTTATCTCCAGGTGCAATGATTTAATTTCATAACTGTGCTCCTTTGGACATAAATTCTTGGTTTCTCTTCTGGACTCCCAATCTGTAAGGTAACAAGAAAATAGGAGGTATTTTCATGTGGCAGGAGAAGGGAAGTTCTAAGGTAGAAATGACAAACTATAAATAGTGAATAATTTAAATAACTCTTAACACAGCACTGAAGTTTGGCAGGGTGAGCGGGGGGGGGGGGGAGAGCCCAGGGTCAAGGGTCAGGGGAGAAGAGAATAGAGAATATGAGGGGACCTTGTGAAGGAAGTAGTTCTTCACCTCTGGTGAAAATCAGAATCAGTTGAGGAACATTACAAATACGATGTCCAGGAACCACCTAAGACCAACGAAATGAGAATCTAAAGGAGGAAGACATTAATTACATCTAACAGCAAGCAAGTCTTCTCATCTCTAGCTTCAAAATATATCCGGATCTTGACTACTTCTCTCTACCAGTATCTCTACTACCTTGTCCAAAGCCATCTCTCACCAGGTTAACACACTTTCTTAACAGGTCTCTCTACTTTCCCTGCTGCCCTCCTAATATCCCATACCTAACACAGTGGCAAGAGTGTTCATGTTAAGTTAGATTAAGCCTTTTGTCTGCCTCAAAGTCTCCACTGGATTTCCCTCTTTGGCCAAGTAAAAGTCCAAGTCCCTATGTGGTCTATAAAACCCTCCCTGAACTTGTCCCCTTGTCCCACACTACTCTCTTTGTGGTCTTAACTGCAAATCTCCTCCCTTCAGCTGACTCTGCTCCAGCTCCGTAACCAACTGGATGTTCTTCAAACTTGTGAAGCACATTTCTCCTTCAGAATCTCTGCCTCTTCCCTAAGATATCGACATGGCTTAAATACTTCATTCTAATCTCTACTCAAACATGAGGCCACTCTTTACAAAACACGCCCCTTATTACTCTACTGTATTTTTTAGCAGTGCCCTTATCACGTATCATTTTATTGATTTCTCCAACATTATTATTATTTTTTTTTAAAGATTTTATTTGTTTATTTTACAGACAGAGATCACAAGGAGGCAGAGAGGCAGGCAGAGAGAGAGGAAGGGAAGCAGGCCAAGCAGAGAGCCTGGTGTGGGGCTCGATCCCAGGACCATGAGATCATGACCTGAGCCGAAGGCAGAGGCTTAACCCACTGAGCCACCCAGGCACCCCGTGTTTCAAAAATATTTTATAAAAATATCTAAAATGCTGAAGGTCCTGTATCCCAATTGTGGTAATAGTTATATAAATCTACACGTCATAGGCAGAGGCTTAAACCCACTGAGCCACCCAGGCGCCCCTCCAACATTATTTTTTAAAGATTTTATTTATTTCGGGCATCTGGGTGGCTCAGTCATTAGGCATCATGATCCTAGTGTCCTGAGATCGAGCCCCACATCAGGCTCCCTGCTCAGAGCAAAGCCTGCTTCTCCCTCTCCCACTTCCCCTGCTTGTTCCTTGAGAGAAGAGTTCCCTCTCTCACTGTGTCTCTGTCAAATAAACAAATAAAATCTAAATAAATAAATAAAAAGATTTTATTTATTTGGCACACAAGAGGGAGTGAGAGAGTGAGCACAAGCAGGGGGAGTAGGAGAGGGAGAAGCAAGGTCTATATGATTGATAAAATGATGTTGGTATTTTATGCTGTATGGGAAGTTCCAGAGATGTCAGAAGATGCTACTATTTTAAATATTTTGGGAAAAAAATCTGGTAGAAAAGGAAAGCTATAAAAAGCATGGATTCAAATAATAAATTTGGACCTTAAAGGAATGCTCAAATCAAAAAGTAACATTCATCAGGGATGCTCCCGTTGCTCCTCTCCTGTGCACTCTTCAGAGCTACAGAATCATTCCCCTAAATCGACCGTGAGTCTCTCTGCTTTCCCTCCTCCATGGTCTCATTCTAGCACAAGGCAAAATCACCTGGACTTCCCAAACAGGCTCCTTCCTAGCAAGTTATACCATTTTCACTCATGAATCCTCTGATTCAATCTGTACAGGGCAGCCAGAGAGAGGTCTTAGAAATCCAATCCAATCATGTTCTCATCTTGTTTAAAACCTTCAATGGCTGCCAAGTGTCCTTAAGGGAAAAAATCCAAAGTCCTAGGCATGGGTTGAGAAGGGCCTGCATGATGTGGACCTCCATTCAGGTCTACCAGGACACCCACCCAATAACTTCTCTCCTCAGGGCCTTCAATGAATAGGTTCCTCTACCTTCTACAGCATTTCCACCATACCACCTAGATTCTACTACTGCTCCTTTCAGCTTTGTATCCTTTGCCAAGATCTGAAATGACTTACCAGTATGGTAATATTCTATTAGTAATGTTAGTAATATTACTAATATTGGTAATATTCAGCCCCTAATATTCTTTCACAGCAGACCCTTACCCATAACCTTCTCCCCCAAAGACCATCATTTCTCCAGCCATTGTACAGGCCAGTTTTCTAAAAAAGAAAACCTGCAGGGTCATCAGTGATTAGGAATTTAAATCAGTCCTTAAATCAGCATACTTCTTGACCCTAGCTACTTCCTAGATTATTCATGGTTACCTTTTATTTCATTCCAAATATTCTGTAGCATCCTTTTTATACAACCAAAACAATGCTGACTCTAAAAGTTATGTATCTGGCTTTATTCAACTAAGCCTTATACCACTGTTTCAAATATATATATATATTTTTAAAGATTTTATTTAGTTATTTGACAGACAGAGATCACAAGTAGGCAGAGAGGCAGGCAGAGAGAGGAGGGAAAGCAGGCTCCCTTCTAAGCAGAGAGCCTGATGTGGGGCTCAATCCCAGGACCCTGGGATCATGACCTGAGCCTAAGGCAGAGGCTTAACCTACTGGCCACCCAGGCACCCCGTGTTTCAAAAATATTTTATAAAAACATCTAAAATGCTGAAGGTTCTGTATCCCAATTGTGGTAATAGTTATATAAATCTATACATGTCATAAAATTTCATAGTAATATACACCAAAAAAATAAAAATAAATTAGAGTATGTGAAAATCAGTGACCTCTGAATAAGGTTTACTTATAGTTTCACCACTACTATTCTGTCAACATCAATTTCCTGGTTTTGACAGTGTACTAGGAATAGGTAAGATGTTATCATTAGGAAAGCTGAGTAGGGTGTAAGGGAACTCTCTGTATTATTTTTGTAACTCTTTTGAATCTTAAATTATTTCAAAATAAAAAGCTAAAACAGAAATGGTAAAAGTTATAAGCATGTATGTACCTAATAAGAGAGCCCCAAAGTAGATGAAGCAAAAACAGAATGGAAGAAAAACGGACAATTCAACAAATTGAAGACTTTAATGCTCTTTTAATAATGGATAGATCAACTAGCCAGAAGATCAACAAGGAAAGAAAAAACAACATGTTCTTAAATAACTGATGGGTCAAGGAAGAAATCAGAAGAGAAATTAGAAAATGCTTCAGGTGGATGAAAGGAAAACTTAACACACCAAAACTTATGGGGTACAGTTAAAACAGATTCTAAAGGGAAATTTATAGCTTAAAATGCCTGTATTAAACCTCCCCCCCACAAAACCCAATAAAGATTTCAAATCAGATTATGGAACTAGATAAAGGACAAAGTAAACCCAAAGATACCAGAAGGAAGAAAATAACAAAGATTAGAAGGCAGATTAACAAAATAGAAAAAGGAGAACAGGGAAACCAACAAAACTGTCAAACTTTTAGCCATACTGACCAAGAGAAAAAAAAAAGGAAAGAAGACAAATACTGGTATCAGGAATGAAGGAGGGATAACACTACCAACCTTACAGAAATAAAGGGCTAGGGCTAGGTGTGGGGACTGACTGCTTATAGGTATGGGATTTCATTTTAGGGTGATGAAAAGATTCTAAAATTAAATGGTTGTCACAGTTGCAAAACTCTGTTACTGTATTAAAAACCACTAAACAGGAAACTTTAAGTGAATTTTAGGATATGTGATTTCTATCTTTATTAATAGAGCTAGCTGCTTTAAAGAGGACAAAACTGGACCCAAAGTGCTGGGAAAATGGTTGTCTCATGCGAAGGAGGAAAGTGCTTCCTTCCTGAAATCAGAAGCAAATATGAGGAAGCGTAGCAAGAGTGGTAAGCAGAGAGAAAATCTGAGCCCTCATGCTGAGATATCCTTCCTTTTTTCTCCAGATCTCGGACCTTTTCAGCCAGCTTTCCTACTAACAGCTCAGCCGTGTTGCTTTCTCACTGGCCCCCTGGGTGACCACCTGCCACAGTTGTCCTGACAGGAGTCACCATCACTCACCTGGGCACCATTCTTTTTTATCCTGATTTTTAACCACCCAGGGCTCCTTCCCCTGCTCCAATAAGGAGATCACATCTGGCTTAGAATCAGAAAGTCCTGCTCAAAAAACAAACAAATAAACAAACAAACACAAACAAACAAACAAACAAAAACAGACAATGTTATTGTATATACACCAGAATTAAAATCAATCCATGATTATCTCTTAAAATTTATTTATTTATTTATTGACAATTTTATTTATTTATTTGACAGACAGAGATCACAAGTAGTCAAGAGAGGCAGGCAGAGAGAGAGGAGGTAGCAGGATCCCAGCGGAGCAGAGAGCCTGATGCGGGGCTCAATCCCAGGACCCTGGGATCATGACCAGAGCCGAAGGCAGAGGCTTTAACCCACTGAGCCACCAGACGCCCCTAAAAATCAATCCCTGATTATCAAGAAAGAGTAAACAGGTTAAAGATCAACAGAAGGGGTGAAGGTCAGAGGAGCAAAACAAAAAAGAAAAGTTGTCCAATGGAACAGTCAATTATTATTATTTTTTAAGATTATTTATTTATTTGACAGAGAGAGAGAGAGCGCGCGAGGGAACATAAGCAGGGGGAGTGGGAGAGGAAGAAGCAGGCTTCTCGCTAACAGGGAGCCTGATGCAGGTTTCAATCCCAGGACCCAGGGATCTTGACCTGAGCTGAAGGCAGACACTGAACAACTAAACCACCAGGCACCCCTGGAGCAGCCAACTCTAACTTCATAAGGGATAATCCCTTTTTTGGGAAGCAACAAGAATCATTAATTCAGCCAGGCATTTGAGAAGCACTCATGAGAAATCCATAACAAAGAAAGTAAAATTCCAGAAGACCAATTCTGAATTTGGGGGGGGGGAGGCACATAACTTACCCAGTGAGATCAGGTTGTTATAATTCTCCAGCATTACATCGCAGTACAAACCCTTCTGGGCAGAGTGCAAGCATTCCCACTCCTTTTGAGAGAAGTAAATGGCCACATCTTTGAACGTGAAGCCCTGAAACCACAGATCGATATATTTATTATTTTTTAAATTGACAGGCAAAATCTTTACTAGGGAATTAAAAAAAAAAAAATGGAGAAGGCAATTTAGTAAGGTAACAATGTTGACAAAACAGGCCGTGCTGGGCCCTTCAGTGTAGAAACAAGAGAGACCATTCTTGGTGCACACATCATGCTTAAGCATGCCTGGGACTACAGGAGTAACCTCTTGGGCTCTATCCTCTTCCATTAACCTCCCCTAGTCTGGGAATAACCAAAGTTCAGACAACTGGTGTTTCCCAATTAAATAAAACTATACATGCAAGCATACTCTATGTTCACTGCACAACACCTGTGGCTATCTCCTTCCCATTCTCCCAATAAAGAAAAACTTCTTAAAACTCTGAATCATTCAAAAAATATTTTATAAAATTTCTATTTCTGAAAATAGGATTTGAATATAACTTGGTGATTTCTATGATGCTTTGCAACTTACAATTTAATAACGTCTTAAAAACACATGCCCATAAATATGCCAGAATATTAAAGCCTGAGCAGTTTTCCATGTGACCAAAAATTCTAAAATAGACATCAATGTTCTTATTTTGGGGTACTAGGTTGCACAAGTTCTCTAAAGTTCTTTTGCAGTATGAGTCTTCTCTCCTCAACAATTTTTACATATCTGGCTACAATGTTCCTGTTCCTGTAAATTGTCCTTCACTATACTCTCCATGTTCCTGATCTGCCAGAACTGATGGGAGGAAGATCCAGACTCACACTGATGTGACCCAGGATGAACATATACTACAAAAGTGTGTGTGTGTCTCTCCTTCTCTCTCTCTCTCCATGAGTATCTTTCTTGATTTGAGGGAGGGTAACAAAACTTTGCCTGCCCTGAACCCCTGAGAATCCAACTATATATAATGTATTTAGAGGAACCAACCTTCCCAACTGACCTGAGCCCCAGAAGAGCCTGTTCTGACCTGCCCCGGGTAGATCCTTGTTCTACGACCTGAAAGACACTGAGCTCCTCAGTCATGCAGGCATCCCAAAGATATGGTGGAGCCCCCAGGCCCAGGAGCACAGAATACTTGGGCAGGCCCAGCCCTGGACAACAGTTTCTGCAACAGAGGTCTCCACCCTCTCCCTCGCCTAACAGACTCAGTTTAGCAGGTACCTCCTTAGCTTTGTTCCCACATCCCAGAACTGGGATTCATTCCCCGAATGAAATCTCTTACCACAAAGACCCTGTCCAGAATCACCACTACTGAGCCAGACCAGCACCAGCAGGTCCTAAGTAGTCTTGGCAAAGCTCAACCATCAGGACACAGGTTACATTGGCTTTATAAGAAACCACAATTCTCAGAATCTTTGTGGCCAACATACTCTGGTTCCCAATGAAGATCACGTTTTCTAAACTTGGCTTTCTTAATTGACATTATTCCCTCTCACTGCTACCCCTAGCCTTGTTGCTGATAGTCACTGTTCACTGCATCGCAAGTACAATTACTGCATTTTAGCAGTTTAAGTTTCTGGTGACTTCTATGTCTGAATCCTCAGAAGAAGCCCGTAAATCCTAATTCAAAGGAAACTTTAGTTCAAATAAGTGAAGTCATTTATTTAAATCTGCAGTTAGCAGTGGCACTGCTGGGTTTTGAATCTGGATTTCTCCAACTCTGTAGCTGATAGTCTTCCACTTCTGGCTCTCACAGATGCAGCCATTTCTGAAGCGCCTACAAGAAAATCCTGAACTGGGCTCTCTACTTGTCAAGCAGAAGATGCTTGGTCTGCTCTGTGTGTCACTACAGAGCACAGCCTTCTATGAGGGAAAATTAAAGGTAGAAAGGAGAGGAAGGAAAGAAGCAGTTCTGCAAACAAAATGCATTTATTTGATAATATAAAAATTTCCCATGACTCTGGCTCTGTGTGGGGACTTGGGGATGTGATGATTTAGATCCAGCACCTGCCCTTAAAAAGCTCAGAAGCAGGAAGGAAAAACAGAAAAGTAGAGACAATCACAGGACATCAAGCTCGGCAGGGACTGGTTACCATGACCAAATCACCAGTGAAAAATAACGTTCTGAATATTAAAAACATTTTGGGATGCAATGATGATCTGCCGAAGAAGGAAAGTAATCTTCAGAAGCTAAAACTGAATCAAACTGGGAACCAATAAAAGTGTGCAGAGCCAAGACGACCGTGAGCTTTGACATTCAGAGAATCGGTGGAGAGAAAACCAAGCCTAAAGCTGGTCAAGATGGGAGTTTAAATGGTTCTATACTACAAAGACCTGGGACATCTAGACCATCCCCACAAAATACAGAAAAAATAGAAGCAACACTCCCATTTTTGGATGCTACAAGGAAAACAGCCTGACTTGAATCCTGGCACTTGGTAGAAGAAAAATATTTTCTCCTGAGGAATTATAATCACAAGTCAGCTCTCCCACAGGTCTGTGGCTCACATGCACATTACAAAGGTGAATCCATAAAACTTGTCATCTATAAACCTACCTTTTTTTAAATTTATTTTTTATTTATTTTCGGCATAACAGTATTCATTATTTTTTCACCACACCCAGTGCTCCATTCAATCCATGCCCTCTATAATACCCACCACCTGGTACCCCAAACTCCCACCCACCCACCAATTCAAACCCCTCAGATTGTTTTTTAGAGTCCATAGTCTCTCATGGTTCACCTCTCCTTCCAATTTCCCCCAACTCCCTTCTCCTCTCTAACTCCCCATGTCCTCCATGCTATTTGTTATGCTCCACAAATAAGTGAAACCATATGATAATTGACTGTCTCTGCTTGACTGATTTCACTCAGCATAATCTCTTCCAGTCCTATCCATGTTGCTACAAAAGTTGGGTATTCATCCTTTCTGATGGAGGCATAATACTCCTTAGTGTATATGGACCACATCTTCCTTATCCATTCGTCCGTTGAAGAGCATCTTGGTTCTTTCCACAGTTTGGGGACCGTGGCCATTGCTGCTATAAACACTGGGGTACAGATGGCCCTTCTTTTCACTATATAAACCTACTTTAAGGTGGCTCTGGTTTGGCAGTGCTCTTGGTGGAAGGAAACACAGACCTGGCCTAGAAGAACAACATTCAACCAGGCCTCAAGAATCCATAAACAGAATTTCAAGGAAATGCCTACACACCACTAAATTGTACACTATAAAATGGTTAATTTATGTTACATGAATTTCCCCTAAATAAAAATAAAACATGCACAGAGGCATAATTCCAGGATCAGAGAGTCAGGAAAATCAATCATGCAATTGTTTCAAATTTCCACTATATTTTAAACTTTCCACAACAAAATAAAATGTTAAGGAAAAAAAGTCACATCTCCAAAGATTCATACAAAACAGGTGTGTTACAAAAAAGGGGCAAGATGGTGAGAAACAAAACCACAAAAATGACAGGTAGATTTTTTTTTTTAAAGACTTTATTTATTTGTCAGAGAGAGAGAGAGAGAGCACAAGTGAGCATAAGCAGGGGGAGTGGCAGGCAGAGGGAGAAGCAGGCTCCTCACTGAGCAAGGAGTCCAAGCTGGACTGGATCCCATCATGACCTGAGCTGAAGGTAGATGCTTAACTGACTGAGCTCCTAGGCACTCCAAATGACAGGAAGATTTAAAAGGAAAAAATAGTGGCACCTGGGTGGCTCGTAGGTTAAACGTCTACCTTCAGCCCAGGTCATGATCCCAGAGTCCTGTGATTGAGCCCCACCTCAGGCTCCCCACTTGGTGGGGAATCTCCTTCTCCCTCTGCCCCTGCATTGTGTTCTCTCACTCTCAAAAACAAATGAATAGGGCGCCTGGGTGGCTCAGTGGGTTAAGCCGCTGCCTTCGGCTCGGGTCATGGTCTCAGGGTCCTGGGATCGAGTCCCGCATCGGGCTCTCTGCTCGGCAGGAGCCTGCTTCCTCCTCTCTCTCTCTCTGCCTGCCTCTCTGCCTACTTGTGATCTCTCTCTGTAGGATAAATAAATAAAATCTTTAAAAAAAAAAAAAAAAAAGGAAAAATTATTTCTAGAGCAAAAAACCCCTAATATTTAAAATTAAGTCATACACAGGCTAGAATAAATACCTCCAAAGAGAAAAATTACTGGACTACAGATACAAAAAAAGATTGTGCAGAATGCTCTCTTCATTTCCACGTTGTCCTTTTTGATAGCAGGGGCAGTAAATGAAGAACTAATGGGGGCACCTAGTGGCTCAGTTGGTAGAGCATATGATTCTTGATCTTGGGGTGGTGAGTGTAAGCCCCACACTAGGCACAGAGCTCGATTATTAAAAAAAAAAAAAAAAAAAAAAGGCCTAATGGCTAAGAAATTTTCAGAACTAGCAAAAGAAAGCATTATTCAGGATGCCTGGGTGGCTCAGTCAATTATGCGTCTGCCTTCTGCTCAGGTCATGATCCCAGGGTTCTGAGATCGAGTCCTGCATCAAGCTTCTTCTTCTTCTTCTTCTTTTTTAAAGATTTTATTTATTTATTTGACAGAGAGAGATCACAAATAGGCAGAGAGGCAGGCAGAGAAAGAAAGGGGGAAGCAGGCTCTCCACCAAGCAGAGAGCCCGATGCAGGGCTTGATCCCAGGACCCTGGGATCATGACCTGAGCCAAAGGCAGAGGCTTTAACCCACTGAGCCACCCAGGCACCCCCCGCATCGAGATTCTTGCTCAACAGGAAGCCTGCTTCACTCTCTGCCTCTGCCTGCCACTCTGCCTGCCTATGCTCTCTTTCTCTGACAAATAAATAAATAAATCTTAAAAAAAAAAAAAAGAACAGAACCATAAAACTTCCTATAATCTAAAGAAATCTACTACCTTAAAAAAAGAAAAAAAGAAAGCATTATTCAGAAGCCCAATGAATCTCAAGGAGAATAAATAGAAAGAAACCCTAGACAATTATACCAAAACTGCAGAGCACTAAAAACAAAAGAGAATATGTTAGAAGCAATTTGAGATTAAAGACAGATTATCTACACAGAAACACCAGTCTGATTGACAAATGGTTATTCAATAGCAACAGTATAAACCAGAAGACAGCAATCTGCTTCAGTTAGCTGAGAGAAAATTACCTTTCACAAATGGGGGCAAATCAAGACATTTTTCAAAAAAAAAAAAAAACCCAAATCAAAACCCTCACAAAACTCATTAAAGTATGTACTTCCACCTGAAGGAAAATGATCCCAAGGTAGAGGGTTTAAGATATAAGAATAATGAACAAAGAAAGTGGTAAATATGTGGAGAGATAAGCTAACATCAAAATATATAAAATAATAAAAATGTTTTATGGATTAAAAAGAGGGTAGAATTAAAACATCTGACAACAGGGGCGCCTGGGTAACTCAGTCAGTTAAGCGTCTGCCTTCAGCTCTGGTCGTGATCCTGGGGTCCTGGGATCGAGCCCTGCATCGGGCTCTCTGCTCAGTGGGGAGCCTGCTTTACTTTCTCTCTGTCTGCCTGCTGCTCTGCCTACTTGTGATCTCTCTCTCTCTCAATCAAATAAATAAATAAAATCTTTAAAACAACAACAAAAAAATCTGACAACAATATAAATTGTTTAATCAGATTAGCCTAGTTCCCTATACTATTCATTCAGCAAGAGCATAAAGATGTTCTTTAGTTTGGGACACTAAGTTAAAATACATTAAAATTTCTTGGGGAACCTGGGTGGTTTAGTGGGTTAAAGCCTCTGCCTTCAGCTGAGGTCATGATCCCGGGGTCCTGGGATCGAGCCCCGTGTCGGGCTCTCTGCTCAGCGGAGAGCCTGCTTTCCCCCCTCTCTGCCTGCCTCTCTGCCTACTTGTGATCTCTGTCTGTCAAATAAATAAATAAAATATTTTAAAAAATAAAAATAAAATACATTAAAATTTCTAAGGTAATCACTAAATAATTGAAACTAGTTTATAATTTTCAAATTCACGCAGGGGTGAAAAGAGGTTAAAACAAAATGGAAAAGGTAGGTTAAAAAGCACAAACTAAGCCAATAATGATACTTTCAATTATATCAGCAATTTTTTAAAAAAAGGACTTTATTTTATAAGTAATTTCTGCATCCAACATGGGGCTTGAACTTACAACCCCAAGATCAAGAGTCACACGCTCCACTGACTGAGACAGCCAGGTGCCCCTGTTTTAGCAATTAGTATTAATGGGCTAAATGATCTCATTAAAAGACAAAGGTCAAAAACCAAAGCCCAAATGGTGTTTACAAGAGATACAACCAAAACATAAATAACCAAAAAGACTGGAGGTAAAAGATGAAAATATACACTCCTAATAAAAAATAAATGTATTGAGACACACATACACATAAATAAAAGAACAAAATTATGACAAGTCATCATCATTATGAGAGAACACATCACTTGAAATAACTGACAGACACGAGACAAAATCAGTAAAAACAGAAATTATTTAAATTACAAAATAACAAAATTAACAAGCTTGATTTAATGGTAATATATAGAATAATGCACCAAATTCAAATATGTGCCAGTTTAAGCACACATTCAGGTGAATTTCCATCACTATCACATTCTTCTCAGACATATCTGGAGGATTCAGAAAACTGATCACATTGGGTCTTAACACACGATAATCATTTTGCATGAACTCATAGTAATAAAAAGATGCACATTAATAGGATTGCCTGGGGGCAGGGGTGGCAAATGGAATGGAAAGGTCTTGGATGACAGGTCATCACTGGCAGGACTAAATGCATCCTCACTTACTGCTCTATTCCAACACTAGGATTGGTGCTCCAATAAATACAGAATGTGCTTTATAGAAAATGTATAACAAATGTGAAAGAGTTAGAGCTTTGTCCTAAAAGTAACAGGGATTCACTCAATAAAGGATGTGACATGACTGGACTATTTCATAGGCAAGGAGTAAAAGTAGAGCCAGGGAGCCCCATTAGAAGACAATACACTATCCACCCCTACACAAAGGTCTGATGTGGCATGCAGACAGTGGAGTGAGGTTAAAGGCATGAGATCAGGGAACTGGAAAGGCACAGAAGCAATGGGATTGAGACCAGGAGGTAAGAGTTGGGGGAACTCCAGGTTGCCAGTTAAAGGACACATTCAGGTGAATTTCCATCACTATCACATTCTCCAAACCTTATATAATGACATTATATAGAGGAAGTTATGACGAAGTCCATGGTCATATAGAAAAATAGGTAAGACTCTACCATTATTTTTTTTTTTAAACAGTGCACAGCTTCTCATGAAGACACAGAAAGGGGGGGGCCCTGGGTGGCTCTGTAGGTTAAGCGGCTGCCTTCAGCTCAGGTCATGATTCCAGGGTCCTGGGATTGAGTCCCGCATTGGGCACCCGGATCCATGGGGAGTCTGCTTCTCCCTCTCCCTCTGCCTGCCTTTCCCCCTGATTGTGCTCTCTCTCTCTGACAAATAAATTAATTAATTAAATAAAAGAAAGAAAGAAAGTAAAAAAGGACAATTCACCACTCTGAGGAGAGGAAATAAAGGGAAATGGACAGTTGTCCAGGGTTTAGGGCAAGGGAAGCTCGAGTTCCTTCCTTACCAAAATGTGCTAAGACTGGATGGGGAGGGTGTAGTTTTTCCTCTGAGAATCTGAGGAAGGTTCTAGCCAGGATGGGAATGGGAAAGCAAACACAACAAGTTCTCACAGAATTCAGAAAAAAAGGCAGAGAAAAGAAACAGATTAATCCAGAATACAAAAAATATTTTATTAGTCTTTTGAGAGAAAGGAACCCTTGAGAACTAACTGACCAGAATTAATGAAGAGCCACACTCAGACACATCCAAGGAAAACACCCTGAACATACTACCAGTATTATGCCATTCTTTAAAACTCCAAAGTCACAGAAAAGAAAAATCTAAATAAACACCCCAAATTAGGAATTTTACAGCCAACATTTGCTGGTCATATCTCCACCAGATACTTAAAGATGGAATCATTTGGGCAAAAGACAAAGTACTTTAGGAAAATGTGAATGACTTTTTAAAAAAAGATTTTATTTGTTTATTTATTTAGAGAATACAAATGGGGAGCAGAAAGAAAGGGGGAGAGAGAGAACCTCAACTAGACTCCATGCTCAGCATGGAGCTCGACACAGGCTCAACCTTGCAAACCTGAGATCATGACTTGAGCGTCTAACTCTTAATTTCAGATGCTTAACCGACTGAGCCACCCAGGCACCCCTGAATGACTTTTCCATATTTACAGTAGAGAAGGCCATGGGATAAAGGGAGAAAACATTTTTTGAAAACTCTGAATCTAAAACACATGCAAAACAGATTAACTGTGAAAAAATATTTTCAAAACTTACGACAGAGAATATGTTTAACATATAAACTTGTTCAACATAAACCAAAAAAGGTAACACTCTCTTGACAAATGGGCAAAAGTAGAGGGATTCTAGTTGTACTACTTGTTAACTGTTTAATTTTGGAGTGACTTAATAGAATTTATTTCCTTATCTGTCAACTTAAAATAATACCGTATTTCATCAATTCTGGGGTACCACTGATTGTAAAGCCACCATTACTTACACCAGTAAAGAAAAAATACCACTGATGAAACTATGACTTGCCAAGAATTGCAAAACCAGTCTTGATTTCAAAGAAGTTTAACAGAATTGAAGAAACACAGTTATACCTGTCTTAAAGGGTTATTAATGTGGATTCAACAAGATAACACATGTAAAGAACTTGAAACTACAAGCTGGTTGCTTCTATCAGTAGCATGATCCCATTCTGAAAACAAAATTACATACCTACACATATGTATAGACAAAATTTGAAAATATTAATCATGACTATCTCTAGATGGGGGGACCATGGGTGACAAACTTCCTTAATCAACTTTCTCAAGTTTTGAAATTTTTGCAAGAATCCTGTATTACTTTAGTCATTAAAAAGAGAGCAATTAGGTTCTTTCTATCTTGGGGGAAGAAAGTATGTAGAGCTGATAGGAGCAGGCAGGCCTTCCAGACTGTTAGAAATTTGGAAGCAAACAGGCTACTGCATGTTGACTCTGAAGCGGACCACAAAGAAATTAATTAGTGAGGCTGAAGCGAGTAACCTCATTCTGTTCTTTAACTTCCCTGCCAAATCAGTGAGGCACATGTGTCACAGCTGTTCTGGTAATTAATAAAATCCAGGGAAATGGAAATTCTAGATTGATGAGACAATGTATGCAAAGCAGACAGCCCTGGTTTAGATTTCTGTCTGGTTTAGGAAAACTCCTCCATAAATTTAGTTTCCTTCTCTCTTACCCTTTTTCCAAATCACTACTGTAAATCTTTTGGATAGAATCCTGAAACAAGACATTGTTCTGAAAACCAGGAAGCCCTTTCCAAGTAGAGTGCCAAATACAACTTACCTCTGCCATGACTTTTGATGTACAGTGGCTTTTCTCTCCTCTTCTGGATTCTTCTAGAATGAAAAAGGTGGAAAAGGGTTAAACTATGAGACAACAGACCTTCCAGGAGCTCAGAGAAGGCCAAATCACAGCAAACCCTGGCTCCACTCCAGGCACCAAGGGTGAAACCAAAACCAAAGAAGCCTGTAACCCCACCTCCACTCCTATCATCATCACACAAAGCAGGCCACCTCAGCTGCCCAGATGGGAGTCCTGGGAGAGAACTCCAGACTGTGGCCTCCTTTCTCCATAGGAGCCTGTCTGGGTTCTTCCAGGCCCTGTATCTTAGACTGAGCCCAGATCTGTGGCCCTAAAACTCAACCTACGTGGATCCATCAGTCAGAATCTCACACTCCTGTCCTCTAAAACTGGGGCACCATTATGGGCCTGGATCCCCTGAGCCCTCAGAGTAAAAGCACAGGGAGTGGAAGGAAGTGCTCCCAGGGCCAAGCTCTGCAAAACCCTGGGACACCAGAAATAACCCCGGGGAGAAGGCCATTCACCGCGCTGAAGAGCGAGCGGCGGTTTCTGCGTCAGTTTCGGCTGGAATCCAGAATCCAGCAGGGACTACTGGGACTAAAAAGGCTCGAAACGCATGCGGGTTATGAGACTGACCCACAACCCATCCATTCGCTGACCCGGCTCAACGTCGACCAAGAAAGTACAAAGGGAGGCGCTTTTCCAGTTCTAGCTCCAGAGGCAGAGCCGGCGACGTGGCCGGCCACATGGGGCTCCCACACGGGGCCATAGAGAGATTCCTAGTGTCCTAACCACGGCCCCGCCGGCAGTGGTCGCCGCGCACTGGAGGTCGGGTGCACAATCCAGTCCGGGGAGTATCGCACGGACTTTGTGCACAGGCAGGAGACCACACACAGCGACACCTCTGACCTCCAGACACCGCCAGCCAGCTCCAGCGCCAGCCTGAAACCGCTCCCCCACCCGGTGGAGGTGCACGGCTGATACCTCCCTCCCCCGAGGGAAGAGTAGCGGCCTCGACATTCCCAACTTTCCCGACGTCCTTTACTTTTTGAGCGCGAGGACGCAGCCTAGAAATGCCGCACGGCCACCCCTAAGTAAGACTCCAGACAGACCCCGGCCCCGCCCCGGAGCCCCTCACCTTGCACTTCTCCCGGGTCCTCACACACCAGTCTGGTCAAATCCGCAGGCGGACCGCAACGCCCCAAACCCTCGCCCCCGAACTCCCGCCAACTCACTAACCGCCAGCCAACTTCGGCCGGAAGTGGCAGATGCCGCAGAGCCCTCAGGAAAATGTAGTCCCGAGGAGGAAAAATCCAGCCAGAGCCAGGCGGGTACAAGGTTTCACCGCCCAGTGCGCGTCGCGTACTTAGCCTTCAGGCCAGTACTGACGGCGCACACTAGCCTGAGCATCCTGAGGACCTGGGCGAACCGACAGGTCCAAGCAGCAGAAGTCGTCTGCTGAGGGGGAAAAAGAAAAGAAAAAAAAAAGTTGTGGACCGTGGAGGCTTCTGGGAAATGTAGCCCACAGCGGAGTAAAGGTGGGCTGGTCGGCCACCAGCACAACCCGAGTCCTCAAAGTTAACCCGTGAGCAACAGTCCTCGCTGCAGACTGCGCAGCGCACAGAGGCGGGAAGTTAAAAGCCGGGAAGCAGTTAAAAGCCGCCGGGAAGCAGACGGTTCAGAGTTCTCTCCGCCAGGAACCGCGCTCTGAGAGCGGGACCAGAGGGGACGACTCCCCGCTACACCATGAATTAGGAGTCCTCCGGGACCCGGGCTATTCAGCCCGCCCCAGGATCCTGCCTGGTGGAGTTTGGGTGCTCAGGTTTCGGGTGAGAATTCATTCCCCAGTCCCGGGCGCCACCAGAAAGTGCAGTACTCCCTTAGTCGATACTGCTGCAAGGTAGCAGCCCCGCATCCCGACCTTTCCACCCAATTCGGGCGGGGCCGCAGGGACTCCCGGTAAGGGCCCATCCTGGAGGCGTTTGGGAAATGTAGTCTCAGCCTAACGAGTTGGGAATGCGGCGGCGGAGAACCTGAATGAGGACGGGTGGTAGTCTTGAACTGAAGATGCAGGGGTCTGAGAAGGCAATTAAAGGAGGATAAGCTGAGGTCCCGAGTAGAAGTCATAGAATACCAGTACTGAGCTCTATATGCCACGTATTAATGTTTCCAAACTTTTTCCAAGTACATAAATACAGAAAGTTACACTAACATTTTTTTTTTTTAATTTTAACATTTGTTAATAGTAGTTAATTGCTAGGATGTGTATATGTGCTGCCGAAGCGAGCACAATTGCTAGGATGTGTAATTGGTTTTTGTTGTTGTTTACTTTAAGAGTATTCCCTTATTATTTTGGCCATTATCGTGTCCTTATGAGACATTACTCAATTTTGTTAGATATAAAATGAGTAAGTATAGACTCTGAAATTGGTGAGCTAGAAAACAAAAAGTGGGCCAGATTTTTTAAATGCACAGTTTGGTTCTAAAAGATAATTGAGGGGCGTTTGCCTTCAGCTCGGGTGATGATCCTAGGGTTTAGGGATCTAGCCCCACTTGGGCTCCCTGCTCAAAGGGGAGCCTGTTTCTCCCTCTCCCTCTCTACCTGCTGCCCCCCCCTACCGCTTGTGAGGGCGCTCTGTCAAATAAATAAATCTTTTTTAAAAAAGTTAAGTGAAACGCAATATTCATAAACAATAACAAAACAAAAATTAAAACACGAATATTACAAATGGGAAAGGTTAAACATAAACATGGAATTTAAAATAATTTTTTAAAAAGATTTTATTTATTTATTTGACAGAGAGACACAGTGAGAGAGGGAACCCAAGCAGGGGGAGTCGGAGTGGGAGAGGGAGAAGCAGGCTTCCGGATGAGCAGGGAGCCTGATGCGGGGCTCTGTCCCAGGACCCCAGGATCATGATCTGAGCTCAAGGCAGCAGGTTAACCACTGAGCCTCCCAGACGCCCCTAAAAGAATTTTGAGGCTGTTAACACAACTCCATGACAACGGTAGAGGTAATTGTATATTTTCCAATAAAATTGAAGTTACTACTTTCTACTAAGAAGTAGAAAACCTGAACGGAATAGCCAAAATAAAACTTAAATATCTCTTTAAAACTGTACTGCTAGAAAGGTACCAGATAGTTATAGTTCATTTTTAGCTACTTTTTGAATAATGAATTTTCAGTTTATTCAGATCCTGGAAAAAGATGAAGTGCTTTTTTTTTTTTTTTTTTAGATTTTATTTCTTTTAGATCAAGAGAGAACTCTCCAGAGACTATGAGTGGGAGGAGAGGCAGAGGGAGAGAAAGAAAAAGAATCCCAAGTAGGCTCCTCACTGAGTGCAGAGCCCAATGCCAGGCTTGATCCCAGGACCCTGAGATCATGACCTGAGCTGAAATCAAGAGTCAGTTACTGAACCAACTGAGCCCCCCAGGTGCCACAAGATAGAATGCTTTCTAATTAATTTTGTCTAACTGGCAAAAATCTGACAAAGACAGGCCAAAAGAAAAGTATTGATTAGTTTCATTTGGGTTCAAGGATAAAATGAGGCACTCTAAAAGTTTCAGGAATTTATTTGAGCATACATCTACTTGAATCAGGCAGCATCAAACTGAAAGTGTTAGGAGTGCCCCACCAACAGGAACTAATGGAGAGGTTTTTACAGAGAAGACCCTAAAGCAAAGCAAGGAAATTATTTGATTAGCTATAGCTTAAGCAGTTGCCCTGTTTGGCAAATCTAAGTTGGCTTTTTGTTATTAATTGTTCCTAAGTTTTATTTTCTCTGACTGGGTTGCATTGATTTTGACTTCGGTTTTGGTTTGCTTTCGTAGGCTAGTAATGCAGAAGAACTACTTCAGTCTAATGGCATCATTGTTTAATTATTTTAAAATTTGTTGTTATAGGTGCAAAAATTCCCAATAAAAGGCTGATATCAACATGTACTATAAATTTTGCACAGGGATTATGTCAACAGATTTCCTATGTTAAAGAACACTAAAAGCATATGAAATGTATGAATAAATCAAAGGAGAAAAATATACATATCAATCAATGGCAATAAGATAATGTGGTAGATAGGATAATGTCCCCATTCAAGATGTCCAAGTCCTAATCCCCAGAAAGAACCTATGAATGACTATGTTATCTTACATGGCAAAGAAACTTTGCAGATACACTTAAATTAAGGATTTTTTTTGAATGAGAAAATTATTCTGGATATCTGAGTAGATCCAATGTAATCACAAGCCTCCTTAGAGAGGAAGGCAGGAACATCAGAGCCAGAAAAGAATTGTGAAGACAGGGGCGCCTGGGTGGCTCAGTGGGTTAAGCCGCTGCCTTCGGCTCGGGTCATGATCTCAGGGTCCTGGGATCGAGTCCCGCATCGGGCTTTCTGCTCAGCAGGGAGCCTGCTTCCCTCTCTCTCTCTCTCTCTCTGCCTGCTTCTCCATCTACTTGTGATTTCTCTCTGTCAAATAAATAAATAAAATCTTAAAAAAAAAAAAAAAAGAATTGTGAAGACAGAAGAACTTGGGATGACATGCAGTGAAGATGGAGTAAAGGACCATGAGCCAACGAATACAGGCAGCTTCTAGAAGCTGGAAAAGGCAAGGAAATAGATTCTCCTCTAGAGCCTATAGAAGAAATGCAGCTATGCCAACAATTTGATTTTAGCCCATTGGATCCATTTCAGACTTCTGACCCCAATCTCTGAGTGAGGAAATCTTCCTCCAGAACAGGATGGACTAATGTGTCAGTCATTAGAAAACCATGTTCTTGATAAATTAGTCCATCTGCCTTCCTGAGATATACTCCTTCCCGCCCCAACCAGGATATTCTGCAGTCCTTCTCCTGAAACTTGTATTTTTTTTTAAAGATTTTATTTATTTATTTGACACAGAGAGATCACAAGTAGAGAGAGAGGCAGGCAGAGAGAGAGGAAGGGAAGCAGGCTCCCTGCAGAGCAGAGAGCCCGATGCGGGGCTCGATCCCAGGACCCTGAGATCATGACCCGAGCTGAAGGCAGTGGCTCAACCCACTGAGCCACCCAGGCGCCCCTCCTGAAACTTCTTTTATAGAAACATATTGAGGATCTGGTTCCCTAGTTCTCCTGGGCTAGTGGGGTCTATAGATACACCCCCAAGCGGCTCAGTGCCCTCCCACATTTATTTCTCCCATATGATAGAGTGCAGTCACCTAGTAGTACATTGTATTCAACTATTTATTTTTTAAGGATTTTATTTATTTATTTGACAGAGAGAGATCACAAGTAGACAGAGAGGCAGGAAAAGAGAGAGAGGGAAGCAAGCTCCCTGCTGAGCAGAGAGTCCGATGCGGGACTCGATCCCAGGACCCTGAGATCATGACTTGAGTCAAAGGCAGCGGCTTAACCCACTTAGCCACCCAGGCACCCTGTCTTCAACTATTTATTTTGAAAAATTTCAAGTTTCCAAAAGCATTGAAAAATAGTACAAAGGATTCTTATACAGCCTATCCCTGGATTCACCAATTGTTAACAACTTACCATTTTTGAAAATCTCTCGCTACCATTTGAAAATAAATTCAAGCATCACAACACTTCACTACTAAATATGTCAGCATATATCTCCTAAAAACAAGGACATTTTCTTACCACACATCACTAAGCACCATATATTACATATATATCACTATGTTCCACAAAACACAGTTTCACACTTACATCAGTAGACACAGTAGTACATTCCATGTACCTCTAATTACAACACTATGATCAGATCCAAGGAAATGATTAATTCCATAATTCACTTATATTCAAATTTCCCTCAAGTGTCCCCAGAATGTCTTATATAGGTTTTTAAGTAGGACACAAAGTTCAAGCATTGCATTTAATGTTATGTCTCTAGTCTCTTAATCTAGAACAGTCTCTTCACCTTTCGTTTTCTCTTTCTGCTGCCCCCCACCACTTGTGAGCGCGCTCTGTCAAATAAATAAATATATATTTTTAAAGAATCTAGATTATTTGTTGTACAAAAATGTCTTATATTCTGGACTGTCTAGTTATTTCTTTATGGTAAAATCCAGATAAAACATCTTTGTCCTCTTGCTGTATCACATTAGGAGAAACATGAGGTTGTGTCATTTCACTATTAGCAATGCTAAATTTGATCATTTAGGGGCACCTAGGTGGCTCAGTGGGTTAAACCTCTGTCTTCTGCTCAGTTCATGATCTCAGGGTCCTGGGATCGAGCCCCACATCCGGCTCTCTGCTCAGCAGGGAGCCTGCTTCCCCCTCTCTCTCTGCCTACTTGTGACCCCCCCCTCTCTCTGTCAAATAAATAAATAAATAAGGGTGCCTGGGTGGCTCAGTGGGTTAAGCCGCTGCCTTCGGCTCAGGTCATGATCTCAGGGTCCTGGGATCGAGTCCCGCATCGGGCTCTCTGCTCAGCAGGGAGCCTGCTTCCCTCTCTCTCTGCCTGCCTCTCTGTCTACTGTGATCTCTCTCTGTCAAATAAATAATAAAAATAAAATCTTTAAAAAAAATAAATAAATAAATAAATAAATAAATAAAACTTAAAAAATAAATTTGATCATTTGGTTAAGGTGGTAATGGCCAGATATCTCCATTGTGAAGTTATGCTTTTTTCCTAATTGGTAAGTAACTTGAGGGCTCATGACTTAGGACCATAAGAATCCCCCATTTCCCAACAATCATGTGCATATTTACTATAAGGTATATATTACTCTTTCATATAAATTAATATGTGTGTTACTCTTTCATATATATATGAATCATGAAATTATATTTTGTATACAATTATATATGGATTTTGATGGTGTACTTTTGACATACATATATACATATTATTCTTTAGAATTGGATAAGCTATGTTATGTTTTGTGAACCATTTAAGATATTTTATAGAATAATTTAGAATACAACAAATTTTATTTTGTTTCTGACTTTAGAACTTAAACCCCTTAAAAATATAACAACACTGTTAAAAGGTCTTCACTTTTAAGTTGTTGAGCTTCTCCATCTCCTGTGTTCTGTTAGAGCTCTGACCAGCAGAAATACATATCTTGGAGAGAAAGATGAGAGTTTTTAATGTGGAGATTCTCATCTGCCACGGAAACAGATGGCAAGCTGTCCTGCCTTATGAGACTTCTAGGAGTTGGGTATCACGGAGAACCTAAGTGTGAAAATCTTGGTGAATGATGGTGGGCTTCTGCCAAAAATGGAGAGAAGCTTTTTGTATCAACATCCAATTCCTATAGTCAGTTTGCATCAATTTGGGTTCATTCAGGAAACAGAAATCCCACCAGAATTTAAACAGAGTTTTAATATAAAGAACTGTTAAGCAATGATGAGTAATATAAAGACAGCAAAGAATTCTGAAGTGCCCCTGAGGGCTGAAGGAGAGTCCCTAAGGAAGGACAAACTTGGATCCTTCCCAGAGGCTTGGTTTCAGACCTCATTGGAGAAGATGCAATTGCATCCCAATGGATGGCAGAGAAATTTCCTGGGTTGCCAAATGCTCAGAGAGCTGGAGCAGGACTATAACCTAACAGCCAAGATGCATGGTATCCACATCAGGAAGGCGGCAGGAGATACCCCTCTGTGGCAAATACAAGCCAATACAAGCAGGCATACAGAGAAAGCTGGGATGCCACTGTGCACATGTGACCTGGAGCACACAGTATGTCATCAGTATGGTCTCAGCAAGATGGTCACTGGGTCCAGGTCAGGTCTGTGAAGTCTCTAAGACATGCATGCTCTGGGGTACAGCTGAGGCTAAGCATCACTGAATATTTTCACATACACATAACCCATAGACCATGAAGCAAGAACAAGAAAAAGCAAAATGCAGCAACCAGCCAGAAGAGAAACCAGGAAGAGAAGCCCCTTTCCTTCTCCAGTGCCCTCTACTAACATAGCCTCACATCATACTCACTGTAAAGAAGAAATGCTTAAAGAATCCAGTCCCTTTTTACAGAGCAAGGTATTGAAAGCTGAGAGGCAATAAATTGATAATAGCACACTGGAAACCTCTGGCCCTCAGTTTCTACACTTCTACACACATATGAGCTCTCATACAACAACAAAACAACTCTGTATTTCTATCTAGCAAGACAGTTATCCAAATAAGAAAATGTATGATTCTAACAGTTGGTTATATTAATTATTAACTCACTAATTTTTGGCTTTATTAATTACTCCTTATATTCATTTATAGCGCCACTGAATATTCTGTTTTCTAAAGAGTAAATTGTAAAGAATATAAAATCAAAATGAGAGAGAAAAACATGGTAGTTAGTATATACAAATAAACAGATATAACAATCAAAGAGAAAATATGCAAGGCTACTACAGTCCTCATATTTTGTAATTGAATATGAGGTCAGTTGATGTTTATGACTTCCTTCTTTGACAACACATTCCCTATTTCTGTTGTTTTCAGCAAGAACCTCAAATGCTCTATGTTTGTTATCTGGTAGAGTGACCCAAGCCCTCATTCCTGAAGATTCTGAGTTCTCAATCATTCTATATGTTTTTTTTAAATTGCTGTCATTTTCCCATCAACCTTTATAATTGGACATAGACAGTCTAAAAGGAATGCCAGAGAATTCCCTGGGTTTCAAATACAGGCCCATTTACCTCCATTGCATATCATTAACCTGATTCCTTCTTGGTAATTAGGATCAGTCATTCCAGGCAGTGGATCAACTTTTTTTTTCTTGTTCAGTGTTAATTAAAGGAGTTAAAAATGTTCAAGGTGTAAGTCTCATCTTCCAATTCAGTAGCACTATTGCTATAGGTGTATCTCCAGATGCAAGCATTGCCCTTAGGGGACTAATACCTCCATACAAGCAAAGCTCAAATTCTATGAGTAGGCCATTAGGTATTATAGTGAGAGAAGTCACTCCCACTTAACCCCTTCCTGGAGCATGTATTTGAGTATGGGGGGAGGCCATAATGGTCTCAAATTCAGAATATATTTTATGTCCTATAATACAGAACTCCTGCCTTTTAGAATGATGTCTCCCACTGGCATTTCAGTTGGTCTAGCTGATTCTAGGTGATGGAATTTGTGTTAAGACCCGTTAATTCCCCAGGCATGAATGTGTTGCTCAGAAAAAATGCTGTGCGGGATGCCAAAGAGGTAGATAAAGCATTCTGCATCTGTGGTTGGTGATGTTGTCAAAAACATCATAGGCAGAGAAGAAAATCTAAGATAATATGTGTCTATACTTGTGAGGTGACTCTCTATCCCAGCCATGATGGAAAGAGACATCTAACATAATTGACCTTCTACCAGGTGGTTGTCTCTTCCTCACAGGGAATGATGCCTTATAAGGGACTCAAGGCTGGTCACCACTGTTTAGCAAAAATTAAGGGGAAGGACTGTGCTAGCTGATTATATCCCTTTTATTACAAAAGAAAATGTTTTCAAACACCCTTACCCCCAAATATTTCTGCTTATAACTAATGGCCAGATTCATGATACACGGGCTGCCCTTAATCACCGGTAGGCTCGCCAAACAGTGGAAAGAGCCAAGATGCCCTTCAACAGATGAATGGATAAAGAAGATATGGTCCATATATACAATGGAATATTACACAGCCACTGGAAAGGATGAATACCCAACTTTTGTATCAACATGGATGGGACTGAAGGAGATTATGCTGAGTGAAATAAGTCAAGCAGAGAAAGTCAATTATAGTATGTTTTCACTTACTTGTGGAGCATAAGGAATAACATGGAGATTAGGAGAAGGAAAGGAAAAGTGAATTGGGGTAAATTGGAGGAGGAGATGAAGCATCAGAGACCGTGGAGTCTGAGAAACAAACTGAGGGTTTTGGAGGGGAGGGAGGTGGGGAGATGGGTGAGCCTGGTGGTGGGTATTAAGGAGGGCACATATCTCATGGAGCACTGGGTGTGGAGTATAAACAATCTTGGAACACTGAAAAAATTAAATTTAACAAAATAAATTTTAAAAAGAAAGAAAATATTGAAATCTTCTAACACCTCTGATGGAAATCAGCAGAAAAAAGATAGACTGGAGCTGTCTGTTGTGCTGAACACAAGCACTCACCACCAGAGAACTGGCTTCCTGTAGAAAAGATATGAACTTAAGCCCCAGAGTGAAGATTCCACATAAAGGGACAATATCTTGGGGCACCTGGGTGGCTCAGTCGTTGGATGTCTGCCTTTGGCTCAGGTCATGATCCCAGAGACCTGGGATTGAGCCCCGTATCGGGCTCCTTGCTCAGTGGGTAGCCTGCTTCTCCTCCCAATCCCCCTGCTTGTGTTCCCTCTCTCGTTGTCTGTCAAAAAAATAAATAAAATCCTTAAAAGAGAGAGAGAGAAAGGGATATATATATATATATATATATATATATATATATATAGAGAGAGAGAGAGAGAGAGAGAGAGAATGTCTTTGGCTTTAAACATCAGCAAAAATCACAGAACTAAAGATCCCTGCAAATCAGATTCTTTGGAAGGAAGGAAGAGGACAAAGCTTCGGGAACAGAAATCACTCTTGAGAAGAAGCCCAGGTGAAACTTGTGAGGTGGTTGAGACTGTTGGAAGTGGCAGAGGCATTTCTTACTAGGGTAGAAGAAAGAGTGTAGACTCTGGGGCCTGTGGACAGATGTGAGAGTGAAAGGTGGCTGAGGATTTGGTGGCACAGGAGAGAGAATTTCCTACTCCATAAATTAAACAGCTCATTTGTCACAGATTAAACAGCTCATTTGTCACAGAAACTCTGAAAAATGTTATGTACTCTGTGCAATGTGTGCATATAGACACCTTATGGAGAATTGCTATTTTTTAAAAGATTTTATTTATTTATTTGACAGAGAGAGAGAGAGATCACAAGTAGGCAGAGAGGCAGGCGGGGTGCGGGGAGCAGGCTCCCTGCTGAGCAGAGAGGCTGATGCAGGGCTCCATCCCAGGACCCTGGGATCATGACCTGAGCTGAAGGCAGAGGCTTTAACCCACTGAGCCACCCAGGCGCCCCAAGAATTGCTATTTTTTTCATATTTCATTTGCTTATGATTATGAATCTATAAAAATTATGTGTAATAAGAATTCTCCATATCATTAATCCCTATGCACAAGTTAATGAAAAATGTGAACAGATATTTATACTCTTTTTTCCCCTATGTTATGTTTGTTCTGGTTATATTTATGGAAATCTAATTCTATGTCTGTTAAAGCTAAAACTAAAAAAAATTGGAGCTTGTGTTCTTTTTTTCTTTTTCAAGCAATTTGTATTTATTATATTTTCCAAAATTCTTGGTTCACAACAGATTGCAGACTTTAAAAAAGGAAAAAAAACTTTGTATTTCATCACAGACAATTTTAGAAGCACTACTTGAAAACACAAATGATGTGACTGGATATTCACTTGGTCTTTGAAGAAATAGCCTTCTGTATTCTAATTAATGTGACCAAAGACTCCCAAGAAAATAAGATCACATTTACATCCTTAATGAAAATTTCAAGGCTGGCTATAATCTCCCTCTTGTAGCACTTGTTTGTCCCACCCTGGGGTGTATACTAAAGATTAGACCAGTGTCTAAGAAAGTGCAAGAGATAAAGTCTTTTATTCAGAGGTGCCCCTCTTGCACCTCTAACATGAAGGCATTAGTCATCCTATGGGACATGCCTTATTGCCTTCTGCTGCAAAGTCATCCACCTTTGTGTCCACCTCCACTTTAACACTTTGATTTAAAGATAAGATCATTTTTGATGCCTCCCATTTAAATAACACTTATGGCTTACTCTCTCCCCTTAGTATTTGTCCCTTCAAACAACTCCCAGACAAAGCAGAAATCACACTTGCACCTTAGACTAATCAGATCTTAGAAAGTTACTGTCCAACATGCAACAAGAAAGTAAAATCAGAAAGGCTGAGGCTAATACAAATTTGATTGTGACTTGAACCTCTCTAAAACTTGCAGAAGTATCATCAATGGGAAGAAACAACTTTGGAATGGGGCACCAGTCATAGCATAGCTCTCTACCAAACTCATGTAACAGAAAATATATTGGGAGTATTACCTAAAATGGCTGCTCATGTTGCTTTCAGTTGTTAAATTTAGGTGGAGGAGAAAGAGCAGCTGGTTATCTGGGAACACTAGACTAATCATTAATTATGCTCCAGAAACAGCTGCTGAAGCTCTGCCTTGGCACTCTAACCAAAGCAGCTGCCAGTGCAGCTGATGTTCATCTGTATTTGTTGGTATACAAAGATATCAGTATAAATCAGTGGCTAAGTTTCCATGACTTGCCAGGCTAAGAAAAATGAATCTACTGACACTGAATTAGCAGTATCAAAAATTGAGAACTTTCAAAAACATATACATCTGTCTGATCACCTAATCCACTCCCAGGTGTTTATCTAAGAGAAATGAAAACATAGATCTATACAAGAGACTTGAATATAAATGTTCATTGCAGCTTTATTTGTAATAGTCCCAAACTGGAAAAACCCAATTATTCATCGACTGGTGATTGATTGGATAAACAAATTATGCCCTGATTACTCAGCAATAAAAAGAACCTGCTGCCACCACAGAAACATGGGTGAATCTCACAGTGCCTAAGCAAATGAAGCCTGATACCAAAAACACTGTCCGATTCCATTTACATAAAGCCCTAAAACAAGCAAAACTAATCTATGGAAATGGAAGTGGGAAGAATGATTATCTCAGAAGGGGATGGTTATTGTCCAGGAAGAAGCCAAGGGAACTTTCTTTCTTTCTTTTTTAAAAAATTTTATTTATTTACTCGACAGAGAGAGAGAGAGATCACAAGTAGGCAGAGAGACAGGCAGAGAGAGGGGAGGGAGGCAGGATCCCTGCTGAGCAGAGAACCTGATGTATGGCTCAATCCCAGGACCTGAGCTGAAGGCAGAGGCTTAACCCACTGAACCACCCAGGTGCCCAGCCAAGGGAACTTTCTGAGGGAATGGAAATACTCTATTTCTTTACCTGGGTGGTAAATACACAATTATATACATATGATGCATACTTAAGGTTTTTCTGTTTTTACTGTATGTAAATTATACCTCAATTTAAAAAAGAATAAAAAAGAAAAGAAAAACTTCAGTCATTAAATAAATGGGTGGGGAAGTTTTAGAGACATGAGTCAGGGCTGAGAAAAGGAAAAAAGTAATGATGGGCAAACAGCCTGACACCTGTGGACTAATCAAGGGCCTACAAATATTTTGGACCTATATAGAGGCTTTAAGGTATGAGAACTACAATATAAAAATTGCCATTTATAATCTCAAGTCTCTAAAATTCAATTTGCAGATCTAATTCTCAACACAGTTTTATGTAGACATATAAAAATAATCTTGGTGTAGACTGTGTTGTTGTTTTTTTTTTTTTTTTGGTCACATTTGATTTTAAGTGTGTTGAAGCCTTCATAAGTCCTGAAAGTTTATTTCAATCTTAAAATAGCACTGACCTTTCATTTCCTCTTTGTCCTCATTCCCACACTTCTGAATTGGAAATAACCCTAGACCCCAAGGATCTTGGCCTCTGCCCTACACATTTTAGAGTGTTTCAGCAACTCAGTCTCCATTCAATTGGTTAAAGGGCTTACTCTAGGCTGGGTAGGGATCAATAGGTCATGGGATTCGGTCCCGTTGGAGATCTTGCCCATTTCCGCACCCCCCCCATACAGACCTCAAAATAATCAAACAAAACTAACCTAGATCTAGGTTGCCTTTTGGCAAACTTTGAGACCCACTACATTAAATCCAAAAAGAAAGGCTAATGTTAACATGATTAAATAAACCATGTACTCATCCTTCTTACTTGAGCAAAATCCTACAAACCCTTCCTAGTAATTCTTGAGACACAGTTGATATAGAAATGGAGACTTCCAACTCACCTTTTGAAAATCATAGGACACCTAACTGCACTCTTGCATCACAATTTCATCTGAAAAATTTGACTTTACAGATATTATACCTTAATCACAGCTTGGGAAGTAGGTGGTCTCATATATATGTGTATATACATATACATATATGTATTTTTTTCTCTCCCAGAACTACTTCTTTTAGAGCTCATTCAGTCAAGTTTTAGGACGTTGTTTGGATTTGAGAATTATAAGGAATGTACTTCAATTGAAAATAAATGTAAATACCAGATCCATGCCTCCTAACGTTATCTTTTGTTTTGCTGGGTTTTGATACTTTTACTTCAGGTGCACATAGGGAATGAACAAAATTTGTTTAAAAGTTTTTTTTTAAGAGTTTAAATAATCTCTACACCTGATATGGAGCTCAAACTTACAACCCTGAGATCAAGGTTCCTCCACTGACTGAGCCAGCCAGGTACCTCTCAGGTACACATAGTTATAGTTTCATATATATACATATATATATGTATATACACACACACACACATATATATATATAAATTGTGCTGTTATATATAAAAACAAATATATTTATTTTATATAGATTATTATATATTTTTTCTATATAAATATAAAATATAAAGATATAAATATATAAATAAAAACCCTTGGGTTATACACATACAATGCCATCAAGTCCACTTAGGGCCTACATTGGGTTATTTAGTTGGTTAGTGTGGTAGATTTCAATTTTAAAACATAATATCAGTATTATGCTTCCTGTCCACTGATACCAGACATGGAACTATGTAAAAATAAAATATGCCAGTTCAGAGAAGAAGCTTTAAGAGCTTTAAATGGTTTTACCATCTGTCTTTCCCTCTGCCATGAGACTGTCATGTTCTATGAAGTGCTGCTTCTTCCATCTGGGTCCTGCAATAAAGGTGATATGGAGCAGAACAGCTGCCAATTTACAATGGATGTGAATATGAGAAATATTTCCTTGTTGCTGTAAGTCATTAAGACTTTGGACACATTTGTCACAATATCATAATTTATCCTAAACTGATTTATGAAATTATTTATTTTAAATAATGTTATAAGCACTCATGAATCCACCACCCAGCAAAATATCTATAACCTTGATAATAACCTATATGTAATTATATATAGCCCCTTCCCATCCCCCTTCTGCTCCTAAAGGATCAAATATCATCCTGAATCCTATGTTCATTCATCCCTTGTATTGCTTTTTAAGATTTTTTATTTTTTTAATTCTAAAAACTATTTTATTTATTTATCTATCTATTTATTTATTTATAGAGCACATACGTACAAGGGCAGAGGCAGAAGGAGAGGAAGACAGAATCTCAAGCCGACTCTGCACCAAGCAGGGAGCCCAACAGGGAGGACCAATCCCATGACCCTGAGATCATGACCAGAGCTGAAATCAAGAGTTTAAAGCCCAATCGACTGAGCCCCTCACCGTATTCCCCACATTCATTGATTTTAAGATTGTTATTAGAACGCCAATTTTCATTCAAATTCATCTATAAATTCAATGTGCTCCCAATAAAAATTGCAGCACAATTTTTGTGGAAACTGGCAGGCTCATTCCAAAAGTAGTACAGAAATGCAGAGGATCTATAAAACTAAGGAAATATGAAGAAGCTGACGGGTTACTATTACCAGATATCAAGACTGTGCTGAAGTCACAGTAAATAAAACTGGTTTGGTGCAAGAATAGGTAAGCAGATCAACAGAACAGAATAGAAAGTCCAGAAACAGACAGCATATTTAGATATCTGGTTTAATGACAAAGAAGCCACTAAAATTCAATGGTTAAAGGATGGTCTTTTCTTTCTTTTTTCTTTTAAGATTTTATTTATTTGAGAGAAAGAGTGAATGCAAGAGAGAGCATGAGTGGAGAGAGGGGCAGAAAGAAGGGAGAAGCAGATTCCCTGCTCAGCAGGGAGCCGGATACAGGACTCCATCTCAGGACTCCAGGATCATGACCTGGGTTGAAGGCACATGCTTAACCAACTGAACCACCCAGGTGCCCCACTATAGGCAAAGGTATTTAAAACTGGACACAAAAAGCACTCACCATAAAATAAAATATATTGATAAATTAGACGTCACTAAGAAATTCTGCTCACTAAAAGACACCGTTAAAAAAGTAAAAAATCAGGATGCCTGGGTGGCTCAGTCATTAAGCGTCTGCCTTTGGCTCAGGTCATGATCCCAGGGTCCTGGGATGGAGTCCCCCGCATGCAACATGGAGTTGGGCTCCCTGCTCGGTGGGAAGCCTTCTTCTCCCTCTCCCACTCTGCCTGCTTATGTTCCCTCTCTTGCTGGGTTTCTCTCTGTCAAATAAATAAAGGAAGTCTTAAAAAAAAAAAAAAGAAAGTAAGAAATCAAGCTACTGGGAGAAAATAATGCATACATCTGATAAAGGTTATATGTCCAGAACATATATCCACAGATTAATAAAGACAGACAAGTCAATAAATATATGGGCAATAGACTACAACAGGCACTTCACAAATGAAGATATCTAAATGGCCAACAATATATGAAAAGGTATTCTACGTCATTAGTCCTCAGAAAGATGCAGTAAGTTACCACTAAGTTACCACTATACTTACAAATATCTTTTTGCTATTGTTTTCATTAAAAAAAGTACTCAAATAGGGTTCATGCATTGCATTTGATTGTGGTCTCCCAAGTCTCTTAATCTACAATATTCCTCTTTTCATGTCATTGCCTTAATGAATTGGGGGAGTTGTACTAAAAAAATATATTTGGGACTTAACTGATTGCTTCTTTTTGGCATTATTTAACTCTTTTTTTTTTTTTAAAGATCTTATTTATTTGCCAGAGAGAGTGAGCAAGTGAGCACAAGAAGAGGAAGTGGCAGATAGAGGGAAAAGCAGGCCTCCTGTGGAGCAAGGAGTCTGATGCAGGACTTGATCCCAGGATCCTGGAATCATGACCTCAGCCACAGGCAGACGCTTAACTGATAGCCACCCAGGTGTCCCATGGCATTATTTTTTTCCTCCTCATTTTATGTATATTGTTAAACGAAATTAAATGTTTGATTAGATTTTAAAAATTATTGGCTCTGTCTTTATATAACGTCAATTAGTACATAATATTTCATTGTTCTACTTTGAGGCTGAGATTGGCTAGTTGTGAAACTGATCTTTCCACTTCAAAGTTGCGTTTTATGTAGAGTGACATTTTGGTAACCTAAAAATATCCATTTCTCAATCACCTTTTATTTAGTTTTAGCATACATTGATGCTTAATGCTTGAATGGGTATCTTGTTGTGGTTTAAAATACTGCTTTTTCTAATTCTCACCTTCTTCTTACAATTATTAATTTAAATTTTTCTGTATAGAACTTTCCCATATAGATTATTTAGCTATTTGATACTTCTATTAGGACTATTTGGTACTATGAAATAGAATTCATAGTACATAGAGAAAGCAGGATACATTTTTAATTGTTTTCTAAAAAATATTTTTCTATTTATTTGACAGAGAAAGAGAGCACACTCACACCAGGGGGAGAGAGAGAGAGATAGAGCCTGCAGCAGGAGTAGGAGCAAAGGGCCAGGGAGGAGCAGGCTCCGTGCTGAGCAGGGAGTCTGATGCAGGGATAGATCCTAGGACCCTGGGGTCATGACCCGAGCTGAAGGCAGACTTTAATTTTTTTTCAAAAGATTTTATTTATTTATTTGACAGAGATCGCAAGAAGGCAGAAAGGCAGGCAGAGAGAGAGAGAGAGAGAGAGGAAGAAGCAGGCTCCCTGCTGAGCAGAGAGCCCGTTGCAGGGCTTGATCCCAATGACCTGAGCCAAAGGCAGAGGCTTTAACCCATTGAGCCACCCAGGCACCCCAAAGGCAAACTTTTAATCCACTGAGACACCCAGGAGCCCCACATTATTTCTTTCCCTTTAATTATCGTGTTTTCAATATAAGGAGTTGGTACCACTATCATTGACAAAAAGTGAGTTTTGATTTCTTGCTTTCTTCCAGCATTTGATCTTATGGATTTTACAAATTGCTGTATTTTAATCCTCTGTAGTCATTAGTCGTTTCCTTGTTATAATTATCTTTGGCCAGTAAAAGTCCTTTCAATTGACTCCTATGTCTTTTTGAATGACCCCAGGAGTCTTTGATAACTTGTTTTCTGATACACTGAGAGGTCGTAAGTTTTTTCTAACAGATGGCTGGTCTAACTGCAATGTGATGAATGCAGTCTGAGATACCATTTACTGATATTTGGTTGATAATTTTTTTTATTGAAGTATAAATAACATACAGTGTTACGTTTCAGGTGTACAATAAGATTCAACAATTCTATACATTACTTAGTACTCACCATGATAAGTAGAGCCTTAATCCCTTTTATTTATTTCACCATTTCCCCACCCATCTTTCTTCTGGCAACCACCAGTTTGTTCTCTGTATTTAAGACTCTTCTTTTTGGTTTCTTTCTTTTTTTCTTTCCTTTGTTTCTTAAATTACATGAGTGAAATTGATCAACTTCCATAAATGCTTCATATTTGCTTGGAAGGAATGTGTATTTTGAAGTTGCCAGTTACATGTTCTAGGTATGTCCCAATAGATCAAATTTGTTAATTGTGCTGTTCAAATTATCTATAAGCCTAATAACATTTGTCTGCTTAATCAGGCAATTAGAGAGATTGTAAAGTCTCCCATCACTATAGTCATTTTACCTCTTTACTCTCAGAATTTTACTAGGTCACCAGTGACTTTAACATTGGTAAATAACTCAACAGTTTTTCAGACTTATCTTCACTTGACCAACTAACAAAATTTGATAAAGTTCATTATTTTCTCCTTTTTAAAACACTTCCTTCACTTTTCTTCCAGTACGTTACCCTCTTTGGGTTTTTGTCCTAATTCCCTGGCTCTCAATTTCTTGCCTCCTATGCTACTTCCTCTTTATTTCTCTGACGTCTAAATGCTGGAGTTCCCCCCACCAGTCAGTCGCTAGATCTTTTCTCATCCAGTCCATTGACTTTAATTACAATGAATATTCTGCAACTCATGAAAGTATACCACTAGTCATACTTCTCCCCTGGATTCTAGATCCTTCTGTCTAGGATATTCCTGTGCTTGGAAATCTAGGCATGTCTTTCTATCCATCTAGACTCTACAAACAGCTTACCCTGCAGCTCTTCCATCTCAACAGATGGACACTGCTTCCTTCAAGTTGATCAGGCCAAAAATCTTCGCAATGGTTTTGATTCTTCTCTTCCTCTAATGGACCACACCAAACCTAATGGCCAAGTCTTTAAAGCTCTACCTTGAAAATATCTCAAGAAATTTCTATTTCTCAATACATCAACCATCATCACCCAGATTTAAGTGACTATTACCTCAAGCCTCTTGATTTCTACCTCTGGTTCCATACTTCCTCCTCTACCCTCTATTATCATTAGGTCTTATAAGGCAATTCCTTTAAAACATAAAAGTCATATTGTGTCAATTCTTTGCTCAAAGCCTTCCAATGGTTTTCCATTTTTTACAAAACCTATTTTCCCTCCTAGACTCCTCTTCAAGGTACTACTTAATCTGATCCCCAACATCTTAATAAACTTCATCACTTACTACTATCTTCTTTTACTTTGACCATAGTGTCCTACTCCTTACGATTCTTTTTTTTTTTTTTAAGATTTTATTTATTTATCTGACAGAGATCACAAGCAGGCAGAGAGGCAGGCAGAGAGAGAGAGAGGAGGAAGCAGGCTCCCTGCTGAGCAGAGAGCCAGATGCGGGGCTCAATCCCAGGACCCTGGGATCATGACCTGAGCCGAAGGCAGAGGCTTTAATCCACTGAGCCACCCAGGCGCCCCATCCTTACAATTCTTTGAATATGTCAAGCATGCCCGCATTGCAAGGTCTTTGTTGTTGTTGTTTTTAAGATTGTATTTATTTACTTGAAAGAGCGAGCGAGCGAGCGAGAGGGAGAAGCAGATTCCCTACTGAGCAGGGGGACCAATACGGGGCTTGATCCCAGGACTCTGGATTGTGACCTGAGTTGAAGGCATACACTTAACTGAGTCACCCAGTTGCCTGGACCATTGCAGGGTCTTTGAAGTTTGTTCTCTATAGTTAAGTGTTCTTTATCCTCCATCACTCATTCCCTCACTTCCTTTGCTCAAATGTCATCTTCTAGTTCTACTTTTGCTAGTGGCAAACTACATTATTTCAGACTACCATAAAAGATAATAAACTCTAGACTACACAGATTTTACACACACACACACACACACACACACACACACGAGTACAATGTGAAGGCATTGGGGAACAACTAAAAGCAGGCAAAAAAATGAAGGGGAGTTGACCTTTGGAAAAAAGTATACTATGAGACATTAATATTTATACAGATTATCACATAGTGGTACTTCCAAGCCTCTGTGGAATAGGGTAGCTGAATTCAAGTAGAAAGCCACAGTCTAAACGGCCTGAGAAGTTGGACAACGAAGTTTGAGGCTGCTAAAGTAGTTCAAAAATAGTTAAATCCCAGAAAGGAGGGAGCTACAGAGAGGAAATTCAATATCAACATAAAAATTTGGCCCAAATCTTTGACGGATGCCTGAACCTCACAAATTTATGTAAACTCCATAGTCTATAGGAATCAACAGAAGACTAAGAATAGCAGATATTTCGGCTACTGCTTTTCTGAGGGGAGAAAAACAGGATTTTAAATCTAGCCAAGGTAACTGTTTTCAGGACAAAAGTCAACATTCTCCAGAAAATTGTAACAAAATTGAGAATCTCGGGTGCCTGGGTGACTCAGATGGTTAGCCATCTGCCTTCAGCTCAGGTCGTGATCTCCATGTCCTGGGAACAAGTCCCATATCAGGCTCTTGGCTGGTTCAGCGGGGAGCCTGCTTCTCCCTCTCCCTCTGCTTCTTCCCCTCCTTGTGTGCTAATCTCTGTCGCTCTCTCTCAAATGAATAAATAAAATCTTTGAAAAAAATTGGGAATCTCTACAACACATCATTTACAATGTTCAGTATACAATCAAAACTACTACATAAGCAAAAATATAGGAAAGGTGAGAAAGAATCAAGAGAAAAAGTTATCAACAGAGAATGACTTAAATAACTCAAATGTTGGCATTACAAAATAGGGTATTTTTGAGCTTGTGTATGTGCATGTGTGTTAAAATATAAATAACATAAGACAATATTTTAACAATTTTTATGTGTACTATTAAGTGGCATTAAATACATTCATAATGTTTTATAATCATCATCACTATTTTCTCATATGCAACAGAACCAATGTCCCCATTAAATAATAACTCTCCATTTCTACCTCCCCACCTCAGTAATCTGTTTATTCTACTTTCTCTATGAACTAGTTACCTCATATAAGTGGAATCATACAATTTTTGCTCATAAAAGAACATAAAAGTTTGGCTTAATTCACTTAGCATAATGATTCCAAGGTGTAAATTTACATTGTGGTATGGGTCAGAATTTCTTTCTTTTGTGTGGCTGAATAATATTCCATTATATGTCTATCTCACATTTTGTTTATCCATTCATCCACTGCTGGACAGATAGAGTTTTTCCATTTTTTGGCTATATTAGTATGTTGCTATGAACATTGGTGTACAAGGACCAATTTGAGAGAGAGCAATTGAAATTGCTTTCAGTTCTCCTGGATGTCTTCTTAGATACTGAAATGCAGAATCATATGGTAATTATAAGTTTAACTTTTTGAGAAACTGCCCAACTGTTTTCCTCAGAAGCCATACAATTTTACATTTCTACCAAAAATGCACAAGATTTTCAATTTCTGCATGTCCTCATCAAACACAGGTCTTGTTACGCAGATAACACACAAAGTTTGAAAATTATTTTTTAAAAAGTCCACAAAAATTAGTTGTGCTGGCAAAATTGGACTTAGCATAAAACCTGTTAAAGAAGAGACTATGAAATGACAATACTCATTTAGATACTTAAGTTTTGGTAAACTGTTATTTACATGAAAATCACTACCTGCAATTTGTAACTATAATAAATCACTGTCAAGCTTTTAAAAAAAGCTAATAAAAGTAAAAATTGAAACAGTCATGCTTATATATCACAACTGTAGTTTGAGGTTTTGTTTTGCAGAATCACCTTCAAACAAACTTACTTAACATTTAAACATTCATTGCTAAAGTTCCCTTTTGATCAACAGCCCCAATTCTAATCTCCTTTTTATAAAGGCACTAATGGTTTTCTGTATATCAAGTAATATTGTAGAGATGTTTTAATAAAGCATTACCTTAAGTAAGAGTTGGTTCTTATATTGTTATAGAGAATGAGATCTTTTTAGAGGAATTCTGTTATCACTGCTCAGGGTCCGAGACCACTACCACCCAAAATGAGATAGGTCATGTAAATTAGGGGTTGAGAAAGGAATAAAATGATCTGTAGGTTTAAAGTGAAGCTATGTTACAAAACTGCTTATGGCCATCTCACGAAAATAAAAGGTTTTCTCATTTCAAAATGTTGCAATAATTAACAATGATATTAATGTTTATCCGGGTTGTATGGAAACTTACAGGGCAAGACAACTGATGTCACATAGTCAATTTCTCAGGACAATCTTACTGTCTCCACAATGACTTCAAATATATTACTAATTAAATCACTACAAATACAATAAATCTATTGCCAAGTAACGTGAGACATACTGAGAGAAGGGATCATTAGTAGACAATGATGCCCTAAAATGGTAAATAAAATCACACTTGATGTATCACACTGCCATATGATTTTCAAATTCTTAGTAAGTACATATTTACTTAAATCTAAGACATAATTGATTGAAAGACAATTTTAGAAATGTTAAAATGTGAATAAAAGCATCAAAAGATTGATAAAGTATGGTAATTTCATATTATATGTAGTAAATAGGACTATTACTTCCAATTACTACTTTTCTGGAAATATTTTTGATAAAATAGTTCAGCATCTGATAGGGCATAGGGATCCATCATAATGTTTTTTTTTCCTATGGGCACAGGCTTCCCGTAGCCCATAAATTCTAAGAAATAACTATAAAAAATTCCATTAAGACAAGACATCCATATTGCCACTGTTATCATTAAGATTTTATATGCTATCAATCTTCTTTTTTAAGGCATAAAAATTACAAATAAAGCTAAAGCCCCTTTTGATCAACACTTTGAAACCTAATCTCTTGCCAGAGACAATACTAACAATAATTTGGTATGTACCCTTCTAGTCTATTTTAAATACATACATATTTCAATACTAAAAACATATTTCAATACTAAAAACTGTTCATGATTTAACTCCAGTTTACATGAATGTCATTATATAATGTTTCATTTGGGGATTTTTTTTTTTTCACTCTACACTGTTTTACATAACTATCTATGTTACAAAATACAGATCTAGTCTATTACTTTTAACGGCTGTATACTATTCCATCACTTGACTGTATCACACTTTATCCATTACCCCATCAGTATTTAGCTTGTTTTCAATTTATATATATATTTCTTATGGGTGTTTTTTCTTTAGAATGAACATACAGAAATGGAACTGCAGAGTCTTTTCATCTTTTAAAAAATGTATCCCTGCCTCAAAAATCATAGACAACATCCTGTATTTCCTTCCAAGAACTTCAGTTTGCCTTTCAGTTCCAGTGTTTAAATCCTTTGGAATTCTGTTTCTTTATACATTGGAAGGTTGCATGTAGTTATTTTCTCCCTAATATGGAGAACCAAATACTTTAACAAATTTTATTGGCTGTTTCATTTCTCTACTGATTCATGATATCATGTCTACTAATACACCAAACTCATGTATATTCACTGGTTTATTTCTAGGCATTCTATTCTGTAAAATCTGTTTATTTACCTATTTATGCTCTAATATAAGACACTATTTAACAACCACAACTTTTGTGTAGTATATGGTAGAAGATGTGTCCTGTCTCCTCCTTTTCAAAATTGTCTTGGCAATCCAGGGACTTCCATTTCACATGAATTTTAGAATTATTTTGCAAAGATCCTAGAAAATTCGTGTTAGATGTTTGGAAGTATATAAGGTCTATAAATTAATTCTGGGAGAACTGATATTTTTATGATATTGGGGGTTTTTCCATCTGTATATATGGTATTTCTCTCAATTTATTCAAGTCTTATGCCCTTCAATAAAGCTTTACAATTTTTCCATAAAGATCTTGTTCATTTTTTTGAGTTTATGCCAGTAAGTTTCAAGAGCAAAGCATGGGTTGAATTTAAGAAAAGACCTTTCCCTCATTTAGTACACTTGGCGTTTCTCACCTGTATGCCCTCTCTTATGTATAGAAAGGGATGCTCTTTGAGAGAATGCTTTCCCACATTCATTACATTCAAAAGGTTTCTCACCGGTATGACTTCTCATATGTATAATAAGTAATGAGCATTGAGAGAAGGCTTTTCCACATTTATTACATTCGTATGGTTTCTCCCCTGTATGACTTCTCACATGAAGAGTAAGAGATGAGATTCGAGAAAAGGCTTTACCACATTCATTACATTTAAACGGTTTCTCTCCAGTATGAATTTTTTCATGCTCAAGGAGATTTTGTCTCTGACTGAAAGCTTTTCCACATTGATTACAATTATAGGGTTTTTCTCCAGTATGAATTTTCTCATGTTCGGTGAGATTTGATTTCTGACTAAAGGCTTTCCCACATACTGTACATGCATAAGGTTTCTCACCAGTATGAATTCTCTGGTGTCTAATGAGGTTTGACATCTGAATAAAAGCTTTCCCACACTCATTACATTCATATGGTTTCTCTCCAGTATGAATTTTCTGATGTGTAATGAGATTTTCTTTTCTGCTGAAGGCTTTTCCACACTCGTTACATTCATAGGGTTTCTCAGCTGTATGATTTCTCATATGTACAGTAAGGGATGAACTTTGAGAGAATGCTTTCCCACATTCACTACACACATAGGGTTTCTCACCTGTATGACTTCTCATATGTATAATAAATACTGAGCATTGAGAGAAGGCTTTTCCACATTTATTACATTTATAGGGCTTCTCCCCTGTGTGACTTCTCATGTGTAGAGTAACAGATGACATTCGAGAAAAGGCTCTACCACATTCGTTACATGCATAAGGTTTCTCCCCAGTATGAATTTTCTCATGCTCAATAAGGTTTTGCTTCTGGCTGAAGGATTTTCCACATTCTTTACATTCATAGGGTTTTTCTCCAGTATGAATTCTCTCATGTTCAATAAGATTTGATTTTTGACTGAAGGCTTTCCAACAGTCCTTACATGCATAAGGTTTCTCCCCCGTATGAATTCTCTGGTGTCTAATAAGGTTTGACATCTGAATGAAAGCTTTTCCACATTCATTACATTTATACGGTTTTTCCCCAGTATGAATTTTTTGATGTGTAATAAGATTTTCCTTCCTGCTGAAGGCTTTTCCACATTCCTTACACTCATAGGGTTTCTCTCCAGCATGAATTCTTTCATGTCTGATGAGGTCAAATTTATGACTGAAATCTTGTCCACACTGATTACACTTAAAGGGGGTTAGAGCATGGGATGAGCAGTGGTAAAAAGGCTTCCCATACTTATTATAGTCATAGTTTTTCTCTCTTACACAATTATTCTCATAACTAAGTAAATCTAAATTATGTTCCAAACCCTTATCAAGTGAGTCACAGTCAAAGAAGTTTTGTCTTGAAGTAAGAATATCTGAGCTCAAAGGAAATATTTTTGTAACTCTTTTACATTCAATGACATTTTCCTTAATCAGAGTTTTCTTGGAGATGGATGTGACTTTCCTCACAAGTGTTTCCTGTTGCTTCTTGCTCTGTTCATCAACTTCCCAAACTTCTAAAATGGAGGACCAAAAATTATTACTTTTGAATTTTTCTGCTACTACACTATTAATTATATTTCAGAAATTTGCTCTTATAGAGTGATCTTTTATGCTGATTCTAGTTTCCCAATATGAAAGAAATCCAAAGTGCAAATTACCCTAGTTTCTAAGTTTTAAGAGGTTAACTGCTATAGAAAATATTTTGGAGAGAAAACTGACATTGATAGGCCTAAATAGCTTTGACTGCTTTTAAAAGTATGCTTATACAATGCAGAAATCAGTAACATGAACAGAATAATTGAGATGAAAAGGGTGACCATATAAATGGATAGGGAGTCCAAATGATCAGAGGATAAAATTAACACTGTGGTTAAACACAGTAGATTGAATGTGTATGTTTATTTCTCCTCTTCCCTTAAATTCCATTAAAATGACAGTAAAGAAAATAAAAGGTCAAACCCACAAGAACAAAGGAAATAGAGGAGTGTAAAGAAGGGTGAACAAGAAATTTCAACAAAAGAACAGAGATGAAAGGGATAAAGGGAACTATTAACTAATGGAAGAGCTAAGTTAAAGTACATAAAAGAAGTTAAAGTACATAAAAGTGAAAATCTCAAGCAACAAAGTGATTTAGCCACAAAACAAAAGAAAAGCTAACAAAATAGAGGTTTCAGGTACTCAAAAGGTACAGGGAAGATGTCTGAAGAGGATTAATTTAAGGTCTGAATAGGGAACACTTATACTTTCTAGGCAAATATTTCAGACTTGCCTAAGTAACATCTTTCCAACCTCATTCTATGTTTTTCCAACCTGCAAAGGGTGAATTATAACTGTATTTCCTAGACATACTTGCATGTAGGGTTCTGGATGTGATTTAGATTATCATCATACAATTTTTTAATTCAGAAATGAATTAAAAGTAGAAATAAAATAAGCATTTTACCTAAATATTATAGGAGAAGTGGTAGGGTTCTGAAGCTCATGGTTATAGAAGCATTTCCCTGGTTCAATCAGAAACCATTTTTTTTTTCCTTAAAGATTTTATTTATTTGAGAGAAAGAGAACACGAGCAGGTTGGCCGGGAGGGCAGGCAGAGAGAAAAGCAGACTCCCCAATGAGCAGGGAGCCTGATGTGGGGCTTGATTCCAAGACCTGGGATCATGACCTGAGCCTAAGGCAGATGCATAACTGACTGAGCCACCCAGGGGCCCCCTCTTTTTTTTTTTTTTCTTTTTTTAAAGTAAGCTCTATTCCCAATGTGGAGCTTGAACCCAGAGATCAAAAGTTGCATGCTCCATCAATTGAGCCAGCCAGGTGCCCCATCAGAAGTAATTTCTTGATCATGGGGGAAAAGAAACTTAGCAGCCTACTCTCTGATATAATGCTGTAACTCATTCCTAAAAGCTTAGTCAGTCCTCTCAAAGGTTTTCTAGGACATTTAATACCTTTATGTAAATCCCTTCCTTCTTAAATTAGCTGCTAATAAGCTCTTTGTAATTGCATCTTCACCATTACCTCCCCACCCTCCACACACAACCCACACAGGAAGTGGCCATGTATCCACCATCTGAGCAGGAAAAGGAAGGCTTACCTCTTTGGAGAAAATGAACTATACATGCTCTAAATTTAGCAGATGTAAAGGGAGGCTCATACTAAAAAACTAGGAATTACGGGGGCACCTGGGTGGGTGGCTTAGTGGGTTAAGCCTCTGTCTTCAGCCTAGGTCATGATCTCAGGGTCCTGGGATGGAGCCCCACACCAGGATCCCTGCTCAGCGGGGAGCCTGCTTCCCCCTCTGCCTGCTGCTCTGCCTACTTGTGATCTCTTTGTCAAATAAATAAATAAAATCTTAAAAAAAAAAAAAAAAGCACTAGGGATTACGTAAACTCGTCATATTGAGTGGTAAGCTTTCTACTGCTTGCCCCTCATGAATGTTGGCATTTACCTCCAGATAGGAGATGAGAAGATTAAAAACAAAAGACCCACAAAGCTGGAACTCTAGAACTGGCATTTGCAGCTCCACAAAAAAACTCCTAGGTTCTACTAAAAGAGCATCAAAAATTTGTTAGATTTTTAGAATTTCTTTTTTATCCTTTCATTCATCAAAATGAGGAAAACTAGTAACACTGATGAATTCCCTATTTAAACAAAGACTTGAGTCTCATTAAAATTAAACACATATAGAAAACAAAGCAAACAGAAAAATTAGGCAAGTAGTAACTCCAGGAATGACAAAAATCTATATAAGGATATGTAATTAATAGTCATTTCTTGGCTCAGTATAACAGTATGTCAATCAAAAGAACAAAGTAAACAGTGAAAGCCAATTTGGCCACAAATTGTGATACATCTATATCCGAGAAAAAGGAAAGGGAAAGTGGTGGTGTAGGAGTACTAAACCTCATCTTTCATTAATATCAAGTTGATGATAATTAGGAATTGCCAATCAGCAGCATATTCAGAGAATAGCTTCCATCCTATCCCTGAAACAATGATTCCTCTTCCACTGCCTGACACGTAAGCATTTTTATTAATTTTGGGGTTAGTCTCATACTCTTTTAAAGTACATATATTAAATATATATGTATATGTGTGTGTGTATATATATATATATATATATATATATATATGCATATATACATCCATACACATATGCCTCTCCCACTCATTATAAAAAAGGAAGCATATCCTAAATGCTGCTCTACACATTGATTTTTTCCACTTATATATCCTGAGTGGAAGCATGACATCTTTGACTTGTTTTATACTGGAATCATTTAAGTGTTTTACATAGCAAAAAAAGTTAAATCAAAAAAAGAGGGAAAAAAACCCCAAAATAACTCTTAAAAATTGAAAACAAATAGAAATTGGTAAATCTACATATGAAGTTAGGACCATAATCATTCAAGTGACTTCAAACACAGTAATTTGACTATATCCTAAAGGAGAAAAAAATACAACCAAAGACACCTTAAATTACATCTAGCAGTCTTCCCCCCACCCGACCCCCGATTTATATATTTATTTTAGAGAGAGAGAAGAGTGCTCATGTGCGCAGGGGAGGGGCAAAGGGAGAAGAAGAGAGAATCTCAAGCCAGACTCTACACTGAGAACAGAGCCCACACGGGGCTCCATCTCACAACCCTGAGATCAACAACTGAGCTGAAACCAAGAGTGGGCTTCTTCTTCTTCTTCTTTTTTTTTTTTTTTTTAAAGATTTTATTTATTTATTTGACAGAGATCACAAGTAGGCAGAGAGGCAGGCAGAGAGAGAGAGGAGGAAGCAGGCTCCCTGCTGAGCAGAGAGCCCGATGCAGGACTCGATCCCAGGACCCTGAGATCATGACCTGAGCCCAAGGCAGCGGCTTAACCCACTGAGCCACCCAGGCGCCCCAAGAGTGGGCTTCTTAACTGACTGTGCCACTCAGGCACTCCAGTAGTCTTTCTCATTATTAGTAAAATTGGTATTATTGCTAATTTGGAACTAACTAGCTAACTAACTGAATATATATATATATATATATATATATATATATATATATATATATTGAGAGAGAGAGAGAGAAACATCAGTTTGGGCCCACAAGGGATATTTGGCAATGTCTGAAAGATCTGGAGACATTTTTGGCTGTTACAACTCAATGAAGTGGGGAGAAAGGGGATTGGTGCTCCCAGCACCAAATAAAATAGAAGCCATAGAGGCTGCTAAACATTCTACACCTTATATAAAGATCCTACAATGCACAGGATAGTGCCCTACAGGAAAGAATTATCTGAACCAAAATGTCAGCAATGCCAAGGTTGAGAAATATATATGTACTAAGCAAATAAATATTTTAATGCAGTAAGGAGCCAGGATTTTCAGTATAAATGATATAAAAACAAAACAAAAAAGGTAAGTAACAACCCCTACACTCTTTAATTTGAATTGGACATATCAATATAACTACATATTTTTCTTTCTAAAAAGTGTATTCTCCTAGCTTTGTCCACTTACAAGCTCTATAAGCAATGACAACCTAGTACTAATGAGTAACTATTGTGTCCAGATTGTGGTCTCCAAATAATTTCCCACTAAAGGAAGCAGGAGTTTCTAGAGAAATAGCTATTTTATGTCTGGAGCAGGAAATTTATAAAATTAGCTAAAGAATCCTCTGGTTAATGATATGACAATTTGAACATTAAAATAAATACTGTATTGTTAATAATATAGACTTATTAATAAATAACACATATAAAATATATCTAAAACATAATTTATATATTTTATAAATACATAAGCATATTTTTAAATGTTTTCCATATATATCATTTATATGTGCTGAATAATATTTATTTTGATGCTCATTATATAAATTTATAATGATTTAACTTGGCAAACTGGAGAATGCTAGGACACCAATCATTCTCAAAGGTTTTGAAGGGGGGTGCCTGGGTGGCTCAGTCAGTTAAGTGTCTGACTCTTGGTCTCAGCTCAGGTTTTGATCTCAGGATTGTGAGTTTAAGCCTCATGTTGGGCTCCATGCTGGGAATGGAGACTACTTGAAAAAAAATGTTTTTGAAGGAAAGGAGTCAAGTATTTTTCTTTCTTGCCCTGCAAAAACTATATTTCAGAGTAATCAAACAGTTACTGACAAAGGTCTTTTTTTTTTTTTTGGTCAGAGAGAGTGAGCAGAGGCAGACAGAGTGGCAGGCAGAGGCAGAGGGAGAAGCAGGCTTCCTGCTGAGCAAGGAGCCGGATGTGGGACTCAGTCCCAGGATGCTGGGATCATGACCTGAGCCGAAGGCAGCTGCCCAACTGAGCCACCCAGGTGTCCCGGTCTTTTTTTTTTTTTTTTAAGTTTTTGTTGTTGTTGTTGTTTTTGTTTGTTTGTTTATGTAATCTCTACATCCAGTGTGGGACTTGAACTCACAACCCCCAAATCAAGAGTTGCACACTCCACTGATGGAGCCAGTCAGGCACCCGTTGAGTTCTTTTTTATGGGAGAATTTCAGCTAATAAAAGCAGAAGGAACCTCTAATAAAATATTGGATCTAGCCAAAGATTACCAATGGCTGCTAAAAGCCTTAAATGAAAAGTTAATAAGAATCTTTAAAACAGATGGATTCTGATTCATAATACATGAATCTACTCATCAATTTTTTAAAAATATTTTATTTATTTATTTGAAAGAGACCACAACTAGGCAGAGAGGCAGGCAGAGAGAGAGGAGGAAGCAGGCTCCCTACTGAGCAGAGAGCCTGATGTGGAGCTTGATCCCAGGACTCTGAGATCATGACCTGAGCTGAAGGCAGAGGCTTTAACCCACTGAGCCACCCAGGCGCCCCATCTATTCATCAATTTTAAAAAAGATTTTATTTATTTACTTTGAGAGAGAAACAGAGTGAGAGCAAGGGGAGGGGCAGAGGGAGAGGAGAGAATCTCAAGCAGACTCCATGCTTAGTGTGGAGCCCCAGCTGGGTCTCGATCCAGCACCCCATGTTTTTTACATTCTTAAAGGGTTGTTGAGAAAGAGAACATGAGACTGAGACCTTATCTGGCCCTCAAGCCTATTTATTATTTGGCCTTCTAAAGAGAAAAATTGCTGACCCTTGTTCTAAAAGACAAATGACCTGGATTCTACACAAATAAAATATGTGGGGAAAAAAGGGTTGGGAGGAAGGGGGAGGAGAAACACTTATGAATTAGAAAAGACCTAAGAGATGTATCAACCAAATGCAATGCGCTAATCTTTATTTAGATCCTGAATCAAATAATCCAACTATAAAAATAAATTACTGAGACAGCTGAGGAACTAGGAACAGAGACTAAATATCAGATGATATAAGAAACTATTATTAATGTTATTAGGTGTGATAATAATATTGTAAATATTTAAATAATTTCACCTGTCAGAGATACATACAATGGTATTTAAAGGTGAAATGTAAAATAGTTCAGCAAACAAAACTAAAACAAAACTGGGGAAGACAGATAAACCAGTCTGGCAAAATGTTGATCACTGCTGAAGCTAAGTAATGAATACCATGAGGATTCCTTATACTCTATTTTTGAATGTCTGAAAATGACTACAATAAAATTCTTAAAGTACGTATTTAGAAACAAAGATCAATACTAAAAGAAATAGCTAAGTAAGTTGAAATGAAAATAATGGCCTAAATGGGGGCGCCTGGGTGGCTCAGTGAGTTAAGCCTCTGCCTTTGGCTCAGGTCATGATCTTGGGGTCCTGGGATCGAGCCCCGCAACAGGTTCTCTGCTTGACGGGGAGCCTGCTCCCCACACCCCCGCCTGCCTGTCTGCCTACTGATGATCTCTCTCACTCTGTCAAATAAATAAAATCTTAAAAAAAAAAATCACAGCATTATTCCACCAACACATTTATTAAAAAAAAAAAATTGCCTAAATGAGGTGAAACATGAGGTCAGATGAAGGGACTATCATAAGCCTTGTATTTCTGTTTTTAAGAAGTACATGTATTGGGGTGCCTGAGTGGCTCAGTGGGTTAAAGCCTCTGCCTTCAGTTCAGGTCATGATCCCAGGATCCTGGGATCAAGCCCCGCATCGGGCTCTCTGCTCAGCAGGGAGCCTGCTTCCTCCTCTCTCTGACTGCCTCTCTGCCTACTTGTGATCTCTGTCTGTCGAATAAATAAAATCTTAAAAAAAGAAGTACATGTATTACTTTGAGAAAAATTAAAAATATATATTAAAAAGGAAAGAAATAATACAAAAAGAAAATAATAACGGTAACATAGAAGCAAATTATAACCCAAGTTCTCATTACTTTTGCGTAGATTAACTGCCATATGATCCTAGGAAATTTAGCACTTATCTAATCTGCTGATGACAAGTATACCAATTTTCGTAAAGTTTTAATTCTTTTATTTCTATATAAAAACACTTGAAGCTTAGGCTATCCAAACTGAATCCAGCCCCAAACTGGTAATAATGATGGAGACAGCTTCAACTTTCAATTTAATTGCAAGTCATTCTCATATATGTTTAAAGAACAAGGCATATAAGTAAATATCCAATGAAAAGATCACAGGCAAGTCATCTTTGTTCAATATCTGATGCGCTGCATTGTGCTAACAGCAGGTACTATCATTTTATCCTGTGTTCATTTCTCGATGCTGAAACTGTCCTTACCAGCAAATCCTGCTGTGTTTTGCTTTTATTCTTTCTTCGTGGAGGACATACTGTTACCCAAAATAATATTCTTTTCTATGTTATTAGCTCTATAATGGATTCTCTAGATTCAACTGTGGGAAACTTAGAATTCAGATAATTAGATATTTTTTAATCTTTATATTCAGTTATCTTCCACGTCCTGGCCTATGAACTACTGTTGTAATCTGTCACCATATATAAGGTAAAATTACAGCTATAGTTCAGTGATTAAAAAAGGGAAAAAATCTTTTTAAAAAATAAAAAAGGGAAAAAATTGAACTAATTACCAACAAAATTTAAAAATACAAAAGAGGGCATGAAGGTTGGCAAAGTTCAGACTTCTCTGGCTCTCTACACTAGATAATCCAGCCTCCATTTCACTAATTCCTTAAGGTCTCCCCTTTTCCAATTCAGGCTATGCTTCAAATTTTACCCCATGAACATGTCATGCTAATTTTACTCTCTAAACTTTTATGTTTTGCTTTTATTTTAATGTTATGGTTTTCTCATTTTTATTTTTTTTATTTTTTTTTTTTAGAGTGTGTGTGTGTGTGTGAGTGGGGGTGAGGGAAAGGGAGCGAATCTATGGTTCTACGCCCAGCATAAGCCCATCAAGGGGCTCAATGTGGCGCTCTATCTTAGGACCCTGAGATCATGACCTGAGGTGGAATCAAGAGTTGGACCCTTGGGGCACTTGGGTGGCTCAGTGGGTTAAGCCTCTGCCTTCGGCTCAGTGGGGAGCCTGCTTCCCCTTCTCTCTCTGCCTGCCTCTCTGCCAACTTGTGATTTCTCTCTGTCAAATAAATAAATAAATAAAATCTTAAAAAAAAAAAAAGTTGGACACTTAACCAACTAAGCCACCCAGGTACCCTCATTCTTCTCATTTTTAAAAATAAGTCTAAGAATCTACAAATCTTACAAGAAAACAGCTTTAATGTCAAGGTTGCTTAAACATTTTTTTCATAAACTTCCTCAATCTGATTCCTCCTTCTATAGCCATTCTCTTAAAACTTTTAAGGTATTTTCTGCCTGAGTCCCTCATTTGCTAAATAAATGCTTCACGTGCAATTTAAGATTTCAACAATATCTTATGTGGCTCTGCCCTGTCTTTTTATTCTGACCTGAAATCCTCTACATTTACTTGGAAGGTCTTCAAATAAATATTTTATTTATTTATTTATATTTTAAAGATTTACTTATTATTTAAGATTTTATTTATTTATTTGACACCGAGAGACAGTGAGAGACGGAATATAAGCAGAGGGAGTGGGAGAGGGAAAAGTAGGCTTCCCACTGAGCAGGGAGCCCAATGTGCGGCTCGATCCCAGGACCCTGGGATCATAACCTGAGTCGAAGGCAGATGCTTAATGACTGAGCCACCTAGGTGCCACTGTTTTAAAGATTTATTTAATTTATTTGAGAGAGTGAGTGAGCACAGAAGCAGGAGGAGGGGCAGAGGGAGATGGAATCACAAGTAGACTCCCTGCTGAGCGTGAGTCCCAGGCAGGGCTCAATCTCATGACCTGACCTGAAATCAAGAGTGGGACACTCAACAAACTGAGCTACCCAGGAACTCCAAATAAATATTTTATTTATTTATTTTAAAAGATTTTTATTTTTTTATTTGACAGACAGAAATCACAAGTAGGCAGAGAGGCAGGCAGAGAGAGAAAGGAGAAAGCAGGCTCCCTGCTGAGCAGACAGCCCGATGCGGGGCTTGATCCCAGGATCCTGGGATCATGACCTGAGCCGAAGGCAGAGGCTTTAACCCACTGAGCTACCCAGGCGCCCCCCGAATAAATATTTTAAAACAACAAAAGCAGTAAGAAAAATTTCTCCAAATATAGCTCTACACCAACCAATTTATGAATCATTACATGAAGAATAAGATAGTCTTTCTTTGGTAGATTAAACCTCAGAAATCAAGTATGAAAATATATATAATCAGTAGATTTTAAGACTCCAAATCACTCTGGTAGATATAAACTAGAAAGTTAGCTCAAAGACGAAGGCAGATCTATAATGGCTAGAAGTGTTGGGGACCATTTTTGTAAAAAAAGATTTTATTTATTTATTTGACAGACAGAGATCATAAGTAGGCAGAGAGCCAGGCAGATAGAGAGAGGGGGAAGCAGACTCCCTGCTGAACAGAGAGCCCAATGGGGGGCTCAATCTCAGGACCCTGAGGTCATGACCTGAGCCAAAGGCAGAGGCTTAACCCACTGAGCCACCCAGGTGCCCCAGTGTTGGGGGCCATTTGTTAGAAACTGAGCTCCAAAATAACAACAGAGCTAGAAAAGGTAAAAACCCTCATCATTAAAGGCAAAGATGTGAAGCGTTTCACAACATTAGAGACATTAAATGTTTCTGTAGTTAAATACTGATTTAAAAAGACATGAACACACCTATGTCATGAAGGTACAAAAAGGATAAAGGATCTATATGTAATTTATAATGACTCTGGATAATGTCCTGAGGGCCGAAAAAAGAAGTAATATAAAAGACATTTCCTAAAGGAACAGACAACGATCATATGATCTCCCTGATATGAGGAAGTGGTGATGCAACATGGGGGCTTAAGTGGGTAGGAGAAGAATAAATGAAACAAGATGGGATTGGGAGGGAGACAAACCATAAGTGGCTCTTAATCTCACAAAACAAACTGAGGGTTGCTGGTGGGAGGGGGTTTGGAAGAAGGGGG
>NC_081573.1:16479493-16504317 GCF_022355385.1 Mustela nigripes | reverse complement strand
CATGTTGCATCACCACTTCCTCATATCAGGGAGACAAACCATAAGTGGCTCTTAATCTCACAAAACAAACTGAGGGTTGCTGGTGGGAGGGGGTTTGGAAGAAGGGGGTGGGATTATGGACATTGGGGAGGGTATGTGCTTTGGTGAGTGCTATGAAGTGTGTAAACCTGGTGATTCACAGACCTGTACCCCTGGGGATAAAAATATATGTTTATAAAAAATAAAAAATTTTAAAAAAAGGAAATAAACAATAAACAGGAACTAAGGAGATATCAGAATCCTTTAGGCAGGGCAAAAAGAAAGATATTTCCAAGAAGGGAGATCCACGTGATCAAATATAGCATTGAGAACTTCCCATTTCAATATGGTGAAATTTAACATCACTGTCTCCTCTCCTCTCTCTCTGCAAAAGTGAAGAAGAAAAGAAAAAGACAATGTATCTTGAACTAAAAGATTGCTAAATGCCAATTCTAGAAAATAAAGAACAGAGGATAAATTGGACCAGGTAGGAAAGAAACTCAAGAGACAGTGGCTGTTCTTTCTTATCTCGAAAGAAAACACAGTGAACAGAGTTTCCCCAAAATAGAAGGCACACTCTGTGGGCAGAATGAACTAGTTATTTTTTGCAACAGTGGGATCTAGATGTGTGGACACTGGTGGCAGGAACATGATAGCCTTCATCTGACCCTGTCAAATGGTAGGGAAGACAGGGCTAAATAAGAAGATGCCATGATTCTTACATAAGCAGTCTGCTGGCATAGGAGAGTAGAAGGGACACTTCACGCTGGAGGAGGCATGCAACTGATAATGTCTGATTTGGAAGAAGTAAAGGGCAAACCAATTCTCAATACAAAACTCTTTTTTTTTTTTTTTTTAAATATTTTATTTATTTATCCGACAGAGAGAAATCACAAGTAGATGGAGAGGCAGGCAGAGAGAGAGAGAGGGAAGCAGGCTCTCCGCTGAGCAGAGAGCCCGATGCGGGACTCGATCCCAGGACTCTGAGATCATGACCTGAGCCGAAGGCAGCGGCTTAACCCACTGAGCCACCCAGGCGCCCCTCAATACAAAACTCTTAATGCTAAAGTAGGTTGATATGAGTGACAAGGGCTTCCTATTCACTCAGAGCATTTTTCTGGCCAATTTTCAACACTCTTTTATAAATAGTTGGTCCAGCAAGAAGTAACCTCATTTAAAGATAAATAGTGGTGATTATAAAAGGAATCTGCATAAGCTCTATGCAATAATGCTAACTAGAACCAAAAAACATGAATATACAAATCAAAATGAAAAACTGATAATCATTTGATCAATAGGACTCAAACTTCCTAAAGTTTTAAAGAAAAAAAAACCTATGGGCATCCAAGGCAAACAAATCAAGTCACCTATGAGGGGAACCAATCAGATTTCAGAAGTCTCCAAGCAATATTCAAAGCCAGGAGACACTAGAGGATTATCTAAAGTTTTCAGAGTATTGTCTACAAAGAAAGCAGTCTAGAAAAAAAGTATGACTTAAGAATTTTATACACAGTCAAAAAATAAAGAGTAAGAAAAAAAATGTATTTTCTTACATGCAAAAACTGAGGGACTTTAGTTCCCACTAAATTTGTAAGTTCCATGAGGATAGGACTTTGTTTTGTAGGGAGTTATATGTTCATGCTCCAAATAGTATTTTATCTTTATTGTTACAACTATAAATGTGGTTTTCTTTCCTTTATATCTTCTTTTTTTTTTTTTTTAAGATTTTATTTATTTATTTGACAGACAGAGATCACAAGATCACAAGTAGGCAGAGAGGCAGGCAGAGAGAGAGAGGAGGAAGCAGGCTCTCCATGGAGCAGACAGCCCGATGTGGGGCTCGATCCCAGGACCCTAGGATCGTGACCTGAGCCGAAGGCAGAGGCTTTATTTAACCCACTGAGCCACCCAGGCGCCCCTCCTTTATATCTTCTACTTGGTTGTTGAAGTATATATGAAACCTGCTGATTTTTATTTGTTAACTTAGTATCTTACCATCTCACTGGATTCTTTTACTGTTTGTTATACTTTTTCAGTTGATTCTCTTGTGTTTTTCAGGGATACAATTTTATCTTAAAATAAAGATGACTTTATAGATTCCTTTCCAATGACAGAAAGCACAGTGCTGAAAGCAGAAACAGCAAGTACAGTACTGATTTTTTTTTTCTCTTATCTAATACTTAGGTATAAACTTCAGAAATATACAAAAGCTATAAAGGGAAAACTTGGAAAGCATTTCTGAAGGATACAAAGTAGATTTGAAAGAAGACAGAGCAAGTTCTTTAATAGAAAAATCTCAACATTCTAAAGATGTCAAATTTCCAAAAGTTGGGGCACCTGGGTGGCTCAGTGGGTTAAAGCCTCTGCCTTCAGCCCAGGTCATGATCCTAGGGTCCTGGGATTGAGCCCCACATTGGGCTCTCTGCTCAATGGGGAGCCTGCTTCTCCCTCTCTCTCTGCCTGCCTCTCTGCCTACTTGTGATCTCTGTAAAAAAAAAAATTCCAAAAGTTAATTTATGTATCTAATACATTCCCAATAAAAAGTCCAATAGGTTTTTCTCTGGAAATAGAGAGTTGTATCTAGAATTCATATGGTAGGGGTACCTGGGTGGCTCAGTGGGTTAAGCCTCTGACTTCAGCTCAGGTCATTATCTCAGAGTCCTGGGATTGAGCCCGCATCAGGCTCTCTGCTCAACAGGGAGCCTGCTTCCCCGACTCTCTCTGCCTACCTCTTTGCCTACTTGTGATCTCTCTCTCTGTCAAATAAATAAATAAAACTGTTTAAAATTCATATGGTAAAATAATACTAATCAAAAAGAGCCAGCATAACTCTGAGAAAGAAGTGTATGCAACTGGGAAAGAAAGGGATTTGGTGTCAAGGATAAGGCAGAGACTTACTTTTAATGTAAGAAACTTATTTTTTAATGTATCTTTTGGATTATTTATGTTCTTTAACCAAATGTGTGTGTGTGTGTGTACATATCTATATCTATATCTATATCTATCTATCTATATATTTTTTAAGAGAGAGTGAGCAAGTAGGTGGAGGACGAGCAGAGGGAAAGGGAGAGAAAGAATCTCAAGCAATCTCCACACCCAGCATGAACCCAACACAGGGCTTGATCTCATGATCCTGAGATAATGGCCAGAGCCAAAATTAAGAGTCAGATGCTCAGTTAACGAGTCAGTTAACAAACTGAGCCACTCAGGTGCCCTGAAGGGCGCATATTTACATTAAAAAAAATTAATGTAATGAAAGGTGGGAATAAGTAGGAATAGGGCACCAATTTCTAATCCAGAAACTTAGATTAGAGGGTTGTGAAGATGGGATGTGAGGGTTGTGAAGTACAATGGAAACTGTGAGTACTGTTACAGAATACATGTTTATAGCTTTTCAAAATGGAAAGAAACTGAATCAAATCTAAGTGTGAAACAAATATACTTTTAAAATACTACACTTCTGGGCCCTGGGTGGCTCAGTTGGTTAAGCAACTGACTTCAGCTGAGGTCATGATCCAGGAGTCCCGGGATCGAGTCCCATATTGGGCTCCCAGCTCCATGGGGAGTAGCCTTCTCCCTCTGATTTTCTCCCCTCTCATGCTCCCTCTCAAATAAATAAATAAAAAACTTTAAAAAGGGGGGGGGCGCCTGGGTAGCTCAGTGGGTTAAAGCCTCTGCCTTTGGCTCAGGTCATGATCCCAGGGTTCTGGGATTGAGTCCCGCATCGGGCTCTCTGCTCCTCAGGGAGCCTGCTTCCTCCTCTCTCTCTCTGCCTGCCTCTCTGCCTACTTGTGATCTCTGTCAAATAAATAAATAAAATATTAAAAAAAAATAAAATAATACACATCTGTGAAATACTGAATGCATAAGGAAATAAAACTAAAACTATGAGCACTAAGGAAAAAGAGAGATCATAGTGAAAGAAAATAATCTTGAAAGTAAGGTCATAAATGAGTTAGAGAAGGCTGGCATCCTGAATTCAGCTGGGATTACCAATCCTTTAAAATCTGGAAAAGGAAGATAACTCCAGTATAGGAAGTGGAATCTGGAAATATATCTAGAAATGTCACAGGAATCCAATCCATTTATACTATTTGTCACCCTAGAATACTAGGGCCTTTAAGAAAATCTTGGAAAATGTAAAATGGTATCAACCACATGAACTACTGTTATGTGGCTTTCTCACTCAGAGCTGCCTTTCTACTTATTCACCTGGACAGTGCCTTCCAAGCATTTCCTCCTCTACCACCCATGGTTCCTCTTCGTGCTCCAACTTGAAGATCACATCTGGTTTGGTGACTTGATAACCTATTACAGGAAACAGCAAAAGACTTGGATGTTAATGCTGGGGACCACCATCCATACCTTGGGCTGAGTCTTAGGGGCTTGAGGGCCTATGAAGGATGAGGACAAAGGAATTTCAAAAGTGAGACAAAGTAATCAAGCTTTACCCTGAAGAGGAGTACACATAATCATGTGAAGTCAAGGAAGGGTAAATTCACCTGGCAAGTTAAAAGTCTTCATATACTTCGAAAATGAAAAAGAATTCCATGAAAAATTATAAAACTACCCTTACCCACTGTGACTAGGTTGCTATAGTTCTCTAGCATTACATCCCGATACAAGTTCCTCTGAGCAGGTTTCATTTGCTGCCATTCCTCCTGGGTGAGGTCCACAGCAACATCCTTAAATGTCACTGTTTCCTGTAAAAACCAATCCTAATTAATATGAAGTTATCAAACTTCAATGCAGTGGTGAAAGTATGTAAGAACTCATGTACATCATGAACTCAGGGATCAGAGTTCATTACAAACTGTATAGGAAGTCTGCATATTTACCTAACCTTATTTTACAGTGTGAGGGAAAACAAACCATAATAGAATTATCCTGTAAGATGTTGATTATTGTGGGGTGCCTGGGTGGCTCAGTGGGTTAAAGCCTCTGCCTTCGGCTCGGGTCATGATCCCGGTGTCCTGGGATCGAGCCCCACATTGGGCTTTCTGCTCGTCAGGGAGCCTGCTTCCTCCTCTCTCTCTGCCTACTTGTGATCTCTCTCTGTCAAATAAATAAATAAAATCTTAAAAAAAAAAGATGTTGATTATTGAGTTAGCAAACTTAAACATTCATCATCTATTAGGCAGGAAAACTAAACATAGTGGTCACTGATCTGTACTGGTCTGTGATGGAAGTGAAAGAGTTAGACATGACTCACAGGTAACTGTCTCAGAACCTGTCCAAATGAAAATGTGAGCCAGTGAGAAAGGGAGCATGGAGAAAATGGGGATGGAAGAGAAATAAGGCAGGAGGAATGAGGAGAGGTATGAAAATCTGAATATCCTGGGTGCCTTGGTGGCTCAGTTGGTTGAGCATCTGCCTTCGGCTCTGGTCATGATCCTAGTCCTGGGATTGAGTTCTGCATCAGGCTCCCTGTTCCGTGGGAAGCCTGCTTATCCCTCTGCCTCTACCTCTCTCTGTCTGTCATGAATAAAAGAAAAAAAAAATCTGAAGAAAAGGAAAATCTGAACACGCAAAATTTGAAATTCCTATAGAACTTCTGGATGGAAATGTCCACTACGTAGTTAAGAGGTATAAAGAAAGATGAGAATTAGCTATCAACCTAAAATTGAGAGCTGAATCCACGGCTAAAGGATAGGAATAATTGTAGAGAACATACATAGTGGATAAAGGTCCAAGGACAGAATCAATAGTTAGGCATCAGGGAAAGGGACTCAGGTTTTTGTTTCTTATTTGTTTTATTTACAGAGGATGACAATTAAAACCATAACAGCAATGTAACAAAAGCCAAGAAACTAATAAATTTCTGGAAAAGAACGTTACTTGATCACATCACATCCAACTCTTCCCCCCACTTAAAAACTTCAATATTCATGTTAGGAAGTAAGGAAAAAATATTTATCTGTAAAGGCTCTAAGATAAAAAAGCACCCATATATCCCACATTTGGGAGAATTTATTCAAGAAACAGTACTGATAAGATAAACAAAATGGGAAATACAAATGAAAATCCCCAAACACTTGATTGCAATTAGTGTTTCTTTTTTTTTTTTTTGAAGATTTTATTTATTTATTAAAGAGAGAGCGCATGTGTGCACATGAGCTGGAGGAGGGGCAGAAGGAGAAGCAGACTTCCTACTGAGCAGGGAGCCGACATGGGGCTCCATCCCAGGGCCCTGGGATCATAACTTGAGCCAAAGTCAGACCTTAACTGACTGAGGCATGCAGGCGCCCCTGTAATTTTTGTTTCTGAGGCACTGTCTTTATGATCTATGATCATTACTACCATCATCATTACCATCACTCTCATCTATTGAGTAATTATTATATACTAGGTAGTGTGATAATTTCTTTAGGTATATTAACTACTAAAATAACCTGAAAAGGTTATGCAGTGGCTACTATTATCCACTTACAAAGTAAGGAGGGGCACCTGGCTGGCTCAGTTGGTAGAGCGTGTGACTCTTAACAGGACAAATCTCTTTTTTCTTTAGTAATGTTTATAGTAAGAGCATAAAGGCAATTACATGTCAGTTATGCAGTATATATGATGACTGGCAACTTTTTCTAAAAAAGGATTTTTTTCTTAAAGATATATAAATATTAAATATGCCTCTAAAAATTTGGAATATGACACACTTTTTTCATTTTTTTCTTGGATATTTTATATTCTTTTTTTTTTTTTTAAAGATTTTATTTATTAATTTGACAGAGAGAAATCACAAGTAGACGGAGAGGCAGCCAGAGAGAGAGAGAGGGAAGCAGGCTCTCTGCTGAGCAGAGAGCCCGATGCGGGACTCGATCCCAGGACCCTGAGATCATGACCTGAGCCGAAGGCAGTGGCTTAACCCACTGAGCCACCCAGGCGCCCTATATTCTTATTTTTCAAACATATTCTAGACTCAGCTTGAATAGACTTGCCTTACTCTAAGAAAAATACTTAGAATCCTTTTTTTTAAAGATTTATTTACTTATTTGAGAGAGAGACAGAGAGAGTGTGAATGGGAGGAGGGGCAGAGGGAAAAGGAATGGGAGAGACTCTCAAGCAGACTCTCCACTACTGAGTGAGTTGCTGGGGTTGCTCTCAGGACCCTGAGATAATGACCTGAGTCAAAACCTAAATAACTGAGCCACCCAGGTGCCCCGAAATATTCAGAATCTTTATTCAGGTAAGTCTGAAGATTAACTTAAAAAGAAGTTATAGGGCGCCTGGGTGGCTCAGTGGGTTAAGCCTCTGCCTTCGGCTCAGGTCATGATCTCAGGGTCCTGGGATCGAGTCCCACATTGGGCTCTCTGTTTGGCAGGGAGCCTGCTTCCTCCTCTCTCTCTCTCTCCCTCTCTCTGCCTGCCTCTCTGCCTACATGTAATCTCTGTCAAATAAATAAATAAAATCTTAAAAAAAAAAAAAAAGAAGTTATATTGGTTGAATAATGATAGATCCTATCCAAAAAGGATGTTTTAAAAATGTACTTAAATCCTCTTTCAGGCCACATCAATATTATAGAAGTTTTTTTTCCTCTCATACACATCAAATAATTTTTTTCTTTATGGTTTCAAGTCTTCTCTTACCATCTTCCATTTTATTTTTCAGCTGATTGTGGTTTATATAGAGAATGCTATTGGTTTTTGTATAAATTAATTTTGTGTAAATAAATTTTGTTTAAAAAATCCATATGGGATTCAGTCATTATTTCTCTTCAGCTGTCCACATTTATAACTATATTATCTAGCTATCATAATTTTGCATGCACCTTCCCAATTTTTTTTTTTTTAAAGATTTTATTTATTTGACAGAGAGAGATCACAAGTAGGCAGAGAGGCAGGTAGAGAGAGAGGAGGAAGCAGGCACCCTGCTGAGCAGAGAGCCCGATGTGGGACTCGATCCCAGGACCCTGAGATCATGACCTGAGCCGAAGGCAGCGGCTTAACCCACTGAGCCACCCAGGCGCCCCGCACCTTCCCAATTTTTATCTCCCATTTTTCTCTCTTTGTTGTATGCCTAGGCAGACAGAATTATAGTAAATAAATACAGTAGTATTGGCAATCTGATTGCGTTTCTGACTTTGGTGGGAATGCATCTCATTTTCCCTAGTAAACATGTTTACTCCTATTAAAGAGATTCTTTTAAAATCTGAAGTTCTGATTCTTTAAAAAATTAGCAGCTCTTTGAAGCTGATTATCTTTTTTCTTTAATATGATGAATTGTATTAATAGATTCCCTTAACTTGAAACATCAAGAAAAAAATTTCACTCAATTCTTCTCTAATTAGTCTATAAATTCTTTGCAATACCAGTTAAAATCTGAACAGAATTTATATTCCTTTAGAACCAGATAGATTGATTCTAAAATTCAAAAAGAAATTTAGGGGGTCCCAAGCTAGCTAAGAAATTTCTGAAAGACTAGGAACAAGTTGTGTGTGGCGGAAGTGGGGAAATCCTTGCCTAAGCAACAGGGTTATTTTAAAGGTACAGTGATTAAAACATTGTAAACACACACACACATACACACACGGAGTACAGTACTGGTATAGATATAGACAAATAGACTAAAGGAACAGAATAAAGAGCCTAGAAACAATTAAGCATGCACATGATAAATGTGGCATCACAAAAGAAATATCTATTTAACAATAGTGTTGGAACAAATGGTCTTCTACATGTACAAATAATTCTAGTGATAGAATCATCAGTTCATTCCTACCTAAAATCCATTACTACATTAAATTCCAATTGGACTAAAGACAAAATATGAAAAAGTTTTGAAAATAGACTATCTCTATAACCTAACATGAAAAATGTCTTAGAAAAAACCATGATTGGCAACTTATGAAAAGGACAATTAAATACTGATGCTGTATGTTAATGTTGACTAAATTCTAATTGTATGTATATATGAATCATAAGCTAAATGTAACTATCCAAATTTAAAGTGTCTATAGAACAAAAGATACATGTCAACATAAAAGTGGCAGATTAGGAAAAGGTATCTATATAAATCTTAATGCTAAAGAAGGCCTTCTTTTTTTTTTTTTTTTTAAGATTTTATTTATTTACTTGACAGAGAGAGAGAGGGAACACAAGCAGGGAGAGTGGGAGAGGGAAAGCAGGCTTCCCACCGAGCAGGTAGCCCAATGTTGGGCTTGATCCCAGGACCCTGGGATCATGACCTGAGCCGAAGGCAGACGCTCAATGACTGAGCCACCCAGGTGCCCTAAAGAAAGCATTTTAAAAATTTCCTAATTTCAAGCAGAAAAAGGACTAAAATCTCAACTGAAGAAAATATATATGCAGGCTCATTTGAAAGACATCTTCCATTTACTCTTCCAGATAATTTTAGTTTTTAATCTTTGGCCAGGGCAGACTTTTTTTTTTTTTTTTTTTTTTTTTTAAATCTGAGCTTAAACTTATAAGAATTATGAAATTATTTCAGGATTTCTTTTTGACCTAGGTGCCAATGAGAAGCTTTCTCTTTGCAGGGGCACCTGGCTGGCTCAGTTGGTACAGCATGCAATTCTTGACCTTGGGATTATTAAGTTTGAGCCCCATGTTGGGTATAATGATTATTTAAAAAAAAAAAATCTTTGAGAAGTTTTCTCTTTCCTTAATTATTAGTTTTCCCCTCATAAACAGTATAAATTATGGAATAAACTTTGTGTTCCAGTTTGCTTTGACATTCAAATTGAAATCAACACAAGAACTTTGTTTGGACCTGTTCCTGCATAGCCATATCCCAAATTTCACCTGCTTCTGCTACTCTATTTTTCCTCACCTTAATTTTCATCAATTTAGCTTTTCCAATTTACTGGTAGGTTAAGGTAACCCACTGCAACTGCATTGCAAAATAATGCAGGAAACAAATAAATATGCTTAAAACGTACAAGAGACCTGGTCATATTCTCTTCTTCCTCCAAAAGGGCAGAGTCCTGAGGATGCCAAGCTGAGGGAAGAGAAATAAAACAGATTTATTTCAGAGCTCCAGACAAAGGCATATAGAAATCGTCAGTACCAGGTGACTATAATATTATCTAAATGATCCTTAGAGCACTGAGAAATGCTAACCACCATCAGGCAATAGAGATGCTGAAATGTACATAAAAGTCTAATGTCTTTTATGGGAATTTCTGGAGGACTAAGTATAGGGTGCCCAATGAATCTACTGACAATATAAGCTTTCCCTAGGATCCTGGTATTTTATTCTTAATAGAAAGTTTATCTCAAATACATAATAATAAATACCACAAAGATTAAGAATAATATAGTTTATGAAGCACTGTAAAAAAAATGGAAAAAACTTTAATCAAGTACAGGTTTAGGCATGGTAAACCACTTATATGATGGAATAAAATGCAGTCATGATTCTAATGACATTTTTGAGTAACTATTTTTTGATCTAAAAAATTCAGGGCCTTCAGGTAAAAAATGTAAGAATGAATATTTGCATTTACTTCTCTCTCCCAAACCCAACCAAAATGAAAGGAACAAAGGAAGCTGATAAGAGATGTCAACAAAATTTTGGAAGCTAGAGATTAGACAGATGGCTGTTATCTAATTTAACTAGAGAAACCTGAAGCTTAAGTGAGGGTGGGGGAAGTGGGGGGAACCATGGTTCTGCAGAACCCTTGAAAGGCTTACGAATGGAGGCTCTAAATACTTCTGCAGGCAGGAGTGTGGGATAGGAACTGAATGTAAGGGGTTGGAACCATGTAGAGAAAATAAGGGAATTAAGTGAAAGTTGTAATCCTCAAAGATGAAGTATGTCCCTCCCAGTCCCCTACTTCCTACTGTGTTTGCCTTCCAAAAGCAGTTCTGGCTAATACTTCTCAAGCAAAATCTAGGATTTCTTGCTAGGGAAACTTTCTAGCGCCACCCCCCCCCCCAAAGATACAGATCCTGACATTTAGTCAACTTTCAACCTCTAATAAAACACCATATTAGAAAGAAGGGCAAGAAGGTGGGTTGGGGAACGGTGGGGTGAGGGAGACAAGAAAGAGGTTAGGTAGAAAACAGAGATAAATCCTTATCTCCATTGTCAAAAAAGTCAGCAGGAAAAATCAAGCATGAATGAGCAGTATGGGGATATTCAGGGAAGTGGAGCTGAATACCAAAATGGTTGCCTCTGGGGAGTGGGATCAGGGGATGAGGAAGAATAGAGTAGGAGATTTTGTTTATGGTTATATACTTAATAACCCTTTTAAAAAATCTAAATGTAAGAAAAACAGAAATTTCAAACAATAGTCAAGTGAATAAATAAAAAAACAAATGTCTACCCGCAGTCAACACCCATGTGAACTTTCTTGGTAGGGGTACTGAATTTTCTAACCCCTAAATGTACAGCTTCTCTCTCCTAAACTTTTCCCATCTCTGAGCCACCTTACCTCTCCTTTCCATCATCTGGGTTAAACGCTCCATCGTCACACAGCTTTTGCTGATCTCTGAAGGCTGAGATGTCATTCAGGCCTTGCCCACTAAGGGCAGAAAGGTTAAGGTAAACTGTAGATCCAACAATTCTAGGGTCTGCTCTATCTCAGGCTTCCCCAGCCTCCAGGAGAGTTCTCAGGTCAGAAGTTCTCCTTCCATGATGGACACCTGCTCTCCAGGCTTTTTACTCACACCGCAGATCTATCTTATCTCCGTGGAGGCAGGACCTGTGGGCTTATGATATAAATTCAATTTACTTGATGTTTCCTCACTAGATCCCTATGGTAACCAAGATGGCTTCCAATAATCACTGCCTTATGGTATTCACGGTTTTTTTTTGTATACCCTTTGCACACTGAATAGAGTTGTCCTGTTTAACCAACAGGATACTGCAAAAACTGACAGTGTGTGACTTCCAAAGTTAGGTCATGAAAGACATGGTGGTTTCTGTATTGCATATTTTTGAATCATGAACATTGAAGGAAGTCGGCCACCATACGATGAAGACATTCAGCCAGGCCTGGGGAGATGCTCCTGCCAGCAGTCAAAACTAACTTGCCAGCCATCTAGGAGGCAAATTCTCCAGCCATCTAGCCTTCCAATGACTGTAGCTTTGTTAACATCTTGACTGCAACTTCATGAAATATATGATCCAGAGTATCCAGCTAAGTTGTTCCCCACCCCCACAGAGTGAGAGATAATAAATGTTTACTGTTGTTTAAACCATTGAATTTTGAGGTAATTTGTTACACAATAGTAGATAATTAATACAGGCCCAATTAGCTTCCTTGCTTGTAATTCACATTCTCTGGGGTCACTGCCCAGAGATGCTGGATACAAAGACAGCAAGAATTTAGAGGAAAACTCAAAGACTCGGGACGCCTGGGTGGCTCAGTTGGTTGAGCAGCTGCCTTCGGCTCAGGTCATGATCCCAGCGTCCTGGGATCGAGTCCCACATCGGGCTCCTTGCTCTGCAGGGAGCCTGCTTCTCCCTCTGACTCTGCCTTCCACTCTGTCTGCCTATGCTCACTCTCGCTCGTTCTCTCTCTGACAAATAAAATCTTTAAAAAAAAAAAACTCAGACTCAGCAACCTAGGTTGAACCAGGCATTCAAGAAAACATCAAGACTTTAGAAACAAGGTAAACACAACAGTGATGTTCACATAATATCTGCTCTTCAAATATCTTCTGTGAGCAGAAAGGTGTAGACCCAGTGCAGTCACAGATACAAAATTGAGTCAAAGAAGATTCATATTTACAATATCCTTAGGTTTGGAGTAAAAGAGAGTTGGAGCTATTCTGTTTCCTATTTACTTTGGCAATTGAGGTAAAAGACACGCACAATTTAGAATTCCCATACTCTTCATCTGAAATGAGAATTATACTCACATCACAATGTTACTGGATGAATAAAATGGTTAAGTTAAGAAATAATAATTTTTCATCTGCTTTGAGCCTTTACTAGGTAAAAAATAATTATATGAGAGTAGACTAATTTTATTTTTTTGAGAGAGACTAATTCTTGCACTGTATGATAGAACAGAATAAAACAGAAACATTCAATTGTAATAAATTTTGAGATATTCCCAATATCCTTCCACAAGTTCCATTTTTTCCCTCTGTGGGAATTATCATAAACAAATTACATAATTTATTTACCATATATATTGTCTATGTAGCCCCTCATACAAACTCCATGAAAACAGGGATTTCTTAAATCTCTCTTGGTCACTGATGGTAGGTGCTCAAAAAATATGTTGATTCAAATGGTGTAGCCACTATGAAAAACAGTACTGCAGTCAAAAAACGAAAAACAGAATTACCATATGATCCAAAAATTCCACTTCTGGGTACATACCCAAAAGAACTGAAAGCAGGGACTTGAACAAATCTGTACACCCATGTTCACAGCAGCATTATCTGCAACTGTCAAAAGGTAGAAGCAACCCAAGTATGCACTGACAGATGAATAGATAAACAAAATGTGGTATATACATATAATGGAACATTATTTAGCCTAAAAAAGGAAGGAAATTCTGACATGTGTTAACATGGATGAACCTTGAAGACCTTATGCGAAGTTAAATAAACCAATCACAAAAAAAACAACACTGCATGATCCAACTCATATGAGGTATGTAGAGTAGTCAAATTCCTATAGAAGGAAAGTAGAATGGAAGTTGCTGGGACTAGAAGATCCAAGGAATGGGGAGTTACTGTTTAATGGGTACAAAGTTTCTGTTTTGCAAGATGGAAAGAGTTCTATGGACAGGTGGTAATGACAGTGGTACAGCAATATGAATGTAATGACATTGAACTCTACACTTACAAGTAATTAAAATGTTAAATGTTTTTGTGTTTTTAGCTTTATCGAGATATAATTAGGGTACAAAAAAATCACACACATTTAATGTATATATCCTGATGAGTTTGAACATATGTATATATTCATGATACCGATTCCATAACCAAGGTACTAAACATATCCATCACCTCCAAAAATTTCCTCATGTTCTTTTGTGTTTTGTTTCTGTGGTAAGAACAATTAACACAACATATATACTCTTAAAAAAGTGCATAATACTGTATTATTAATACAGGTTGTGTTGTACAGATCTCTAGTTTACATAATGTAAACTTTGTACCCATGGAAAAATAATTCCCCATTTCCCTCTACTCCTAGGCTCTGGCAACCATTATTGCATTTTTGTGCTTCTTGAGTTTATTTTAGATATATCATACAAATTGAATCATGTAGTATTTGTTCTTTGACTAGCTTATTTCACATAGCATAATGTTCTTCAGGTTCATCCATGCTGTCACAAATGGCAGGCATTCCTTCTTTGACTAATATTCTATTATATGTATATACCACATTTTCTTTATCCATTCATCTATTGATGAATGTTTCCCTATTTTGACTATTGTAAATAATGTTGCAATGAAAATGGGGGTGCAGATATTAAGATGGTAAATTTTATCTTCCGTGTTATGTAATCTCTATTTTATCACAATAAAAAATATATATACATATATACACATAGGTATAAAAAGACAAATATGCACATTTATGTACAAAAGATGCATATATACTCATCTAACAAATGAATTCTACTAATTTGGGGAATTTAAAATCAGAGGAAAATAATATATTAGACAAGAATACCACAGAAATAGATGGATAGTTTAGAGTTCAAGTGTTTCAGATTTTTAAGGTGGGGTTTTGTTAAGTACGCATGTTAAAAATTCAAGGAAAACAACAGAAACTAAAGCAGTGGAGAAAGAAAGGGGAATAAGCTAAATCTACACGATAAAAAAGCCACAACTAAATAGAAAACAAATTTGTATCAGCAATCCCAATAAATGTAAATGAATTAAACTCACCTACTAAAATAACATTCAAGCAGGATAAAGGATAAAAAACCCAGAAATATACTCTTTACCAGGGACCTGAAGTATAAAATCATAAAAAGAAGGGGATGGAAAATGAAATTCCTGGATAATACAATAATAAGACCTGAAAAGGAATATTTTTGGACAAGAGAACTAACAGCATACTGAGGAGTAGAGGTTTTTAAGACTGTACAGTCTGTCTTGTGCTCTGTTGATCCATGATGAGAACAGGTCCTGGCACTGTCCTCTTGGTGTGAGCAGCAGAAAGAACCCATGTGGAGAAGCAGATCTAACCACCCTGCAGTCTAGCTACTCAGCCCCAGCCTAAACAGGCTGAACAGAGAACCAGGAAACAGGTGAACATGAGAATAAATGCTTGCTGTTATATGCCACTGATTTAGGGGTGGTTTGTTAGGCAGCATTACTATTCTGGCAATAGCTAAGTAATACATATGATAAAAGATGCGGGTCATATGATGTTGAGATACCGACTCTGGAAAAAATCAGGAAAACTGGAAAACGACAGAAGAGAACCAAGAACTTCCAGGGGTAAAATAAGGAAGCAAAGGAGACTAAGGGGGTGGCCAAAGGGCAGGGAGGACGACTTAAAACCAAACACAGAATTTTACACAGATCTTTTCCCATGCAGTTATCAAGTATGACAAACACTATACAGAAGTCAACTCAAGACAAGAACCGCAACACATACTACAAACACCTACCCACAGACCTTTCACGACAACCAAACACTATACAATCACACGCAACCAAGTATTACCATAACACAACACACCGCAATCACACATCCCATCACAATTTGTCACACACGCAATTACACACATTACTGCAGTCACACACACACTGAATCCCACCACAGTTTCTCGGTCCAACAATTCCAACCACTCTCCAGGAGCGTATTCCCACCCGGGACACTTTGCAAGGCGGCCACTCCAGACTCGTTGGGCCTCCTCAGAGGCTCCGCCCCGTCAGCCGCTCCGCGGTGCAGCCCAGACAACTCAAGCCCCTCCCCCATGCCCCGCTGCTGGGACGCGGTAGCGTCACCTGCCGGAAACGCCCGAATGCGCATTCAGCGCGCGGTTTCTGGGAGGACAGGTGAAGGCGACCCACAGAAAGACCCAAGCCAGGGGCCGGTAACGCCGAACCATCCCTTCGTGACCGCCTCCCAACGGACGTTCCTGAAGACAACAACACCTCCCAGAAGGCTTCGCGGCCCGATTCAACTTCCGGCCAGAAAGCTGTCTGTGTTTCCTGTGTGAGGAGGAGGCACCGTAAGTCCTGCACCGAAGGCCAGGCTGGAAGGTGCAAACCTACCGTGCCTCGCAACCCTGAGACCTGGCTAGACGCTGAGAATTGCAGTTACAGTCGTTGAGGGAGGGTCCGGGCAGGGCCCTGAGAGGAATTGGCCGCGGGTGCGTCTCTGGACCACATTTCCCAGAGGGCCCGGTGGGTCCGTCGCTCTTCTCGCAAGAACGCGAAAGTTTCGTCACGCCTGGCGGGACCGTTAGATCGGTGAGGTGAGAGTCGGTGGGTCGCGGGGGACTCGAAAGGCGTAAATTGAGGAGCCCGGATATAGGTACCAAGGTGGGTCATCCGGCCTGTACCGTACGGGTGGAGCGGCCTGTAACGGGATTGTGTGTGTGAGAGATTGAGACCTGTGTGCGGTTATCGGTTGCCTGTCATTGTGGGGTTGTGATTGCATGTGTCCCGATGACGGTTGTGACCCCGAGACACTGTTGTGGGGGGGGGTACCTAAGGCTGTAGGAGAGTAACAATGTTCGGTGGCGGGTATGTGATTGTAACCGTGTTACCATGGGTAGCTCTGTGTGCGCGCGTGTGGAGTGCTTGTCGCATTGGTTTCAGTATGTCCGTGCTCAGGTTATGGGGCACTTTGTGTCAGGGTACGGGGTTCCTGTCATATGTAAGATTGTAACTCCAGAACTTTGTCCCCAGGGAACTTCTGTGAAGTTTGGTCGGGTTATAGCCCTTTGGCAGCGGTGGCCTCAACTTTTTCCAGACACACAGATTAGGCAGAATGCTCCATTCTCTGATCTCCATTCCCTGCGTATGGTGGGGGCTGGGGCTGGTACTGGAGGTGACTTCTGACCAGACCAGTTTGGGGAAAAAAGGAAAACATGGTGTTTTGCAATTACCTTTTCCTCTCCCCAGTTCCACCTTTCTCCAGGTGCAGAAGAGAAGAATGCACAATGAACTTCTACAAGCAGTGTCCAAGGTGTGTTGGGGTTTTCTCTTTGCTTTCTTTCTTCTGAAAGTTAAATGCTTAATAAAGATAATGTCATTTAATTGTAGGTCCTTATAATTAAAGGGAAGGATGGTCCAGCCTGGTTTTAAAGCCCAACAGCACCCCTATATGTATTGTTCACTTATTTGGGAAATGGCTCTACTTCCGTTTGTTGAGTTTTCTTCTTTTTAAATGCAGTATTATGATTTAAATACAATTGTTATGATATTAAAATAAAAACACGGGGCGCCTGGGTGGCTTAGTTGGTTAAGGGACTGACTCTTGATCTGGACTCAGGTCTTGAACTCCAATTCAGGTCCTAAGTTCAAGCCCCACACTGGGCTCTATGCTGGGCATGGAGCCTACTAAAATAAAATAAACAATAAAATAACATGTAACATAATGCAACACATAACACATAACAACACATAACACAACACGTAACAACACAACATAACATATAACATAAAACAGAACATCACTATTACTTAGAGGTTTTAGAAACAATTACCAAGAAAAAATAAAATGTGACGCCTGGGTGTCTCAGTTGGTTAAGTGGCAGCCTTCGGCTCAGGTCATGATCCCAGCGTCCTGGGATAGAGTCCCACATTGGGCTCCTTGCTCAGCAGGGAGCCTGCTTCTCCCTCTGCCTCTGCCTGCCATTCTGTCTGCCTGTGCTCGCTCTCTCCCCCCCCTCTCTCTGATAAATAAATAAAATCTTTAAAATAAATAAATAAAATGTGATCACTCAAATATCTAATGTTAATATTTTGATTATTTTTTAAAATTATTTATTTGACAGAGAGAGATCACAAGTAGGCAGAGAGGCAGGCAGAGAGAGAGAGGAGGAAGCAGGCTCCCCGCTGAGCAGAGAGCTCCATGTGGGGCTCGATCCCAGGACCCTGAGATCACGACCTGAGCCGAAGGCAGAGGCTTAACCCACTGAGCCACCCAGGCGCCCCTTGATTAATTTTTTAAAAAGATTTTATTTATTTGAGAGGCAGAGTGAGCGAGAGAGAGAGCAGGTAAGCAGAAGCAGAGGGAGGGGGAGAAGCAGGTTTCCTGCCGAGCAAGGAACCAGATGTGGGACTCAATCCCAGAACATGGGATTATGACCTGAGTAGAGGCTTAACTGACTGAGCCACCCAGGTGCCCCTTAATTAATTTTTATTATTTTTCCAAAATCAAATTATACTTCACTTACTATATTATATCCTACATTTTCACTAGAAAGTATTATTCTCCTGTGTTGTCAAATGGTCTTTGTAAATACCATTTTTTAAAGATACATATTTCTTTTTTTTTTAAAAGATTTTATTTATTCATCTGACAGACAGAGATCACAAGTAGGCAGAGAGGCAGGCAGAGAGAAAGGGGGAAGCAGGCTCCCCGCTAAGCAGAGAGCCCGATGCAGGGCTTGATCCCGGGACCCTGAGATCATGACCTGGGCCAAAGGCAGAGGCTTAACCCACTGAGCCACTCAGGCACCCAAAGATTCATATTTCTTTGTGTGAGTTATGTTCTCTCCCTTTCTTCATGTCAGTATGTCTGACTTTGAAATCTTTAAGTATTTATTTACTTATAAATAACACACATACACCCCCCATCCACCCCCACACACAGAGGTTTGAAATTGGACTTCATGATTAATAATAAGATTGTACACCATTTCATGTATTTATTGGTTATTAAGATTTCTCCTTTTGTGACCTGCCTGTTCAAATATTTTAACTTTTTGCCCCTTGATTATCTCTTGTTGATTCATAGGGTTTCTTTATATAATCTGGATATGAGTCCTTCATTGATAGTATTCCGTTTAGATTGTTTTATCATTTCCTTTAAGGTGGTTTTATGAATAGAAATCCTAACTTTAATGCAGTTATCAATTTTTTTTTTCTTTGTGGTTAGTACTTTTTGTGTTTCTGGAAATCCTTTCTAGGGCGCCTGGTGGCTCAGTCAGTGAGACACCTGAGCCAAAGGTGTCTACTTTGGCTCAGGTTGTGATCTGGGGTTCTGGGATTGAACCCCAGGTCAGACTCCCTGCTCAGTGGGGAGTCTGCTTGTCCTTCTCCCTCTGTTCCTCCCCCTGCTTGTGCTGTCTCTCTTTCTCTCTCTCAAATTAATAAGTAAAATCTTTATTTTTTACTACTTATTTATTTTAAAGATTCTATTTGTTTATTTCACTCTCTGTCAAATAAATTTGACACTCTCTGTCAAATTTTGACAGAGTCAAATAAACACAAGCGGGGGAGTGGGAGAGGGAGAAGCGGGCTTTCCCCCAGAGCAGGAGCTTGACGCGATCCCGAAGCTACAAGTTTTGCTTTTTGGGGTTCTGGCTGGCCCAGTTGTTGGAGCATGTGACTTTGATCTCAGGGTTGTGAGTTTGAACCCCACATTGGGTGTGGAGATTATTTAAAAATAAAATCTTTTTTTTTTTTTTTAAGATTTTAAAAAGATTTTATTTATTTACTTGACAGAGATCACAAGTAGGCAGAGAGGCAGGCAGAGAGAGAGGGGGAAGCAGGCTCCCTGCTGAGCAGAGAGCCTGATGTGGGGCTTGTTCCCAGGACCCCGAGATCATGACCTAAGCTGAAGGCAGAGGCTTAACCCACTGAGTCACCCAGTCGCCCCTTAAAAATAAAATCTTAAAATAAAAAAGTTTGCCTTTCCTATTTATATATTTAATCCACCTGTAACTGGCTTTTGTGTACAATGTAAAGTGGGGCCCAGATTTTACCCACTTATGAATTCTTTCCTCGCTTTTTCAGTACCATATATTAGGTCACTATGTTCCCATTTCAGATATATCCAAACATATAAAAATCCAGTATCTATATATAAGTGGATGTGTTCACGAGCTCTTTGTTCTGTTGTTTTAAAACAGTATCACAGTCTTGATTATTCTAGTTTCGTTGTCCTTTATTTTATTTTATTTTATTTTTTAAAGATTTATTTATTTATTTGACAGACAGAGATCACAAGTAGGCAGAGAGAGAGAGGAGGAAGCAGGCTCCCTGCTGAGCAGAGAGCCCGATGTGGGGCTCGATCCCAGGACCCTGGGATCATGACCTGAGCCGAAAGCAGAGGCTTTAACCCACTGAGCCACCCAGGCGCCCTTGTTGTCCTTTAAAAGTATTTTGGCTTTTCTTCCTGTGGCTGTGTTTAAGACTTTCTCCCAGTTTTTGGTTTTCTGTAATTTTAACATAATGTGTCTAAGTGTGCCCTTTAAAAATTTTATATGCTTGGGGGGCACCTGGGTGGCTCAGTGGGTTAAGCCGCTGCCTTGGGCTCAGGTCATGATCTCAGGGTCCTGGGATCGAGTGCCGCATCGGGCTCTTTGCTCGGCAGGGAGCCTGCTTCCCTCCCTCTCTCTCTCTGCCTGCCTCTCCATCTACTTGTGATTTCTCTCTGTCAAATAAATAAATAAAATCTTAAAAAAAAATTTTATATGCTTGGGATTTGTAGAGTTTTCTCAGTTTGTAGGTAGGTGTTTTTTATTAGTTTAGGGAACTCCTCGGCCATCTTCAAAGATTGCCCCTGCTTTATTCTCCCCCTCTCTCCTCTCCCTTCTCAGGCTCTAATTAAACATAGGTTAGAATTTCTTACCTTAATCTTTTTGATTTTTAAAGTTGATACAGTAGGTAGGTCTACTCTCAATTTTTTATTTTTATTTGTATTTTTTAAAGATTTATTTATTTGACAGACAGAGATCACAAGTAGGCAGAGAGGCAGGCAGAGAGAGGAAAGGAAGCAGCCTCCCTGCTGAGCAGAGAGCCCAATGTGGGGCTCCATCCCAGTACCCGGGGATCATGACCTGAGCCGAAGGCAGAGGCTTTAACCCACTGAGCCACCCAGGCACCCCTACTCCCAGTTTTTAAAATGTGGATATTTGGTACAGAGGCAAAGGAAATCACGTTAAGAATCAGTCATCCCCAATCTATTGCACTTAAGACCTTTCTGGGTTTCTTTAGAAGATGGCTGAGTATTTCCAATCCATTCTTCGGTGCCAAAACCCAGAATATCTGGTTTTCCTCCCATCAGCCTCTAATTATACTTGCCATTTCTTTAGTGAAGATTGTTGCCCAATATTAATGGGAATAATGCTAGGAGGTTAGTATAATATAGTAGAAGCTAATCAGAAGCTGTTCTCAGAAGCTAATCAGATGTTTTTTGTTTCTTAAAGATTTTATTTTATTTATTTATTATTTAAAAGAAAAAGATTTTATTTATTTATTTTACAGAGAGAAATCACAAGTAGATGGAGAGGCAGGCAGAGAGAGAGAGGGAAGCAGGCTCCCTGCTGAGCAGAGAGCCCGATGCGGGGCTCGATCCCAGGACCCTGAGATCATGACCTGAGCCGAAGGCAGCGGCTTAACCCACTGAGCCACCCAGGCGCCCCTTAAAGATTTTATTTTTAAGTAATCTCTACATCCAACATAGGGCTTAAGCCTGCAAACCACGAGATCAGAAGTTTCATGTCCTACCAACTGAACCAGCCTGGCACCGCCCCTGCCCCTTTTTTTAACCTAATGTTTAATCAGGAAATATTCGAAGCATAATAAAATCAGAAAAAGCACAAGAATATATGCCATCACCAATGTTATTTAAATTTAACATCGTTGCATTGATATTAACCAAAGCACTTAGCCAAGAGAAAGAAGTTGGTTAAAAATTAGAAAAGAGAATATAAGATAATTGCTTTGCAGATGATATGAATGTGTACCTGAAAACCAAATCAGTGTATAACTAGCACTTTGAAATAAGCAGGCCTCCATAGGAAGCAAGTAAAATAAATTAGTTTTCATATTTTCTACTTTCAGCTCTCTCTGTGGGCTGATTTTTTTGTTGCCCTGGATAAAATAACTTGTGCAGTTTCTATACTTGTTTTGATCAGTCTTTGGTATCCTTTGGTTATTTTCAGTGATAAAGGTCAGTCTCATTCTACTAATTACAATCTCTAGTTGAATATAATAATATGTAAGCTTCAGAGGAAGAGCAGAGGGAGAGGGACAAGCCGACTTGGTGCTGAGCACAGAGCTCAGTGCGGGACTCGATCCCACAACCCTGAGATCATGACCTGAGCCAAAATCAAGAGTCATGCGATTAACTGATTGAGCTACCAATATCTACTTACAATACCTGTCTTACACTTGGGGATTCTGTGCTTTGCTGCTTTGTTGGGAATCCCGTTGTCCTTCCATTGAGTCCACATCTGGTCCAAAAAGGGCACTGGATACCAGTTTCTGTGCCCTCTAAACTTCAGGAAACAGCAAAAATTCTCCTAAATAATCTCATCATTTTACTTTGGACCTTGGAGTCTAAGATGAAGAAATAACTTAATTTTTCCTGTGGGATGGAAAATGTGTGTCATTTTTCAGCAACCATTTTTTGGACACCAACTGAGTGTCCTGCAATTTAATTCAATTCTGACACTAATTACAGAGTTAACACAGAGCACCACAGGTTTAGTGGGCTTAGCCTTACAAGACTGCCCTATTTGAGACAGCATCTCCAAGCCTTGGGTAGCCCCAAGCAGACCAGAAACAGAGGTATTCCCATTATCCCTACTCAGGTATAGTAATTGATTAGAATGATTTATAGACCTCAGGAAAGTACTGTATTTAATCATAGTTTTACTATAAAGAATGCAATTCAGGAACAGCAAAATGGTAGAGATGCATAGGGCAAGGTATGAGAGGGAGGATAATATCTGGAACGGTTCTTAAGGATTTTGCCTAACAAAATGGCTGAAGTGAAAGCTTTCCTTCGGTAATGTTTATATTGTAGAAAATTCTGCCACCAGCAAAATTATAAAAGTTAAAGAATTTATGTTAATAAGGAATAATTCTTATAACAGTCATAAGAGAAGTATAACTTTCTTTTTTTTTTTTAAGATTTTATTTATTTATTTATTTTAGAGAGATTTATTGAGAGAGATCACAAGCAGGCAGAGAGGCAGGCAGAGAGAGAGGAGGAAGCAGGCTCCCTGCTGAGCAGAGAGCCCGATGCGGGGCTTGATCCCAGGATCCTGGGATCATGACCTGAACTGAAGGCAGAGGCTTTAACCCACTGAGCCACTCAGGCACCCCAATACATGTACTTCTTAAAAACAGAAATACAAGGCTTATGATAGTCCCTTCATCTGACCTCATGTTTCACCTCATTTAGGCAATTTTTTTTTTTTAATAAATGTGTTGGTGGAATAATGCTGTGATTTTTTTTTTTAAGATTTTATTTATTTGACAGAGTGAGAGAGATCATCAGTAGGCAGACAGGCAGGCGGGGGTGTGGGGAGCAGGCTCCCCGTCAAGCAGAGAACCTGTTGCGGGGCTCGATCCCAGGACCCCAAGATCATGACCTGAGCCAAAGGCAGAGGCTTAACTCACTGAGCCACCCAGGCGCCCCCATTTAGGCCATTATTTTCATTTCAACTTACTTAGCTATTTCTTTTAGTATTGATCTTTGTTTCTAAATACGTACTTTAAGAATTTTATTGTAGTCATTTTCAGACATTCAAAAATAGAGTATAAGGAATCCTCATGGTATTCATTACTTAGCTTCAGCAGTGATCAACATTTTGCCAGACTGGTTTATCTGTCTTCCCCAGTTTTGTTTTAGTTTTGTTTGCTGAACTATTTTACATTTCACCTTTAAATACCATTGTATGTATCTCTGACAGGTGAAATTATTTAAATATTTACAATATTATTATCACACCTAATAACATTAATAATAGTTTCTTATATCATCTGATATTTAGTCTCTGTTCCTAGTTCCTCAGCTGTCTCAGTAATTTATTTTTATAGTTGGATTATTTGATTCAGGATCTAAATAAAGATTAGCGCATTGCATTTGGTTGATACATCTCTTAGGTCTTTTCTAATTCATAAGTGTTTCTCCTCCCCCTTCCTCCCAACCCTTTTTTCCCCACATATTTTATTTGTGTAGAATCCAGGTCATTTGTCTTTTAGAACAAGGGTCAGCAATTTTTCTCTTTAGAAGGCCAAATAATAAATAGGCTTGAGGGCCAGATAAGGTCTCAGTCTCATGTTCTCTTTCTCAACAACCCTTTAAGAATGTAAAAAACATGGGGTGCTGGATCGAGACCCAGCTGGGGCTCCACACTAAGCATGGAGTCTGCTTGAGATTCTCTCCTCTCCCTCTGCCCCTCCCCTTGCTCTCACTCTGTTTCTCTCTCAAAGTAAATAAATAAAATCTTTTTTAAAATTGATGAATAGATGGGGCGCCTGGGTGGCTCAGTGGGTTAAAGCCTCTGCCTTCAGCTCAGGTCATGATCTCAGAGTCCTGGGATCAAGCTCCACATCAGGCTCTCTGCTCAGTAGGGAGCCTGCTTCCTCCTCTCTCTCTGCCTGCCTCTCTGCCTAGTTGTGGTCTCTTTCAAATAAATAAATAAAATATTTTTAAAAAATTGATGAGTAGATTCATGTATTATGAATCAGAATCCATCTGTTTTAAAGATTCTTATTAACTTTTCATTTAAGGCTTTTAGCAGCCATTGGTAATCTTTGGCTAGATCCAATATTTTATTAGAGGTTCCTTCTGCTTTTATTAGCTGAAATTCTCCCATAAAAAAGAACTCAACGGGTGCCTGACTGGCTCCATCAGTGGAGTGTGCAACTCTTGATTTGGGGGTTGTGAGTTCAAGTCCCACACTGGATGTAGAGATTACATAAACAAACAAACAAAAACAACAACAACAA
>NC_081573.1:16475035-16479093 GCF_022355385.1 Mustela nigripes | reverse complement strand
TGGATGTAGAGATTACATAAACAAACAAACAAAAACAACAACAACAAAAAAAACTTAAAAAAAAAAAAAAGACCCACGTGGGGATCGATCCCAGGACCCTGGGACCATGACCTGAGCCCAAGGTAGAGGCTTAACCCCCTGAGCCACCCAGGTGTCCCCAGGAGTTTCTTTTAAAAGCTCAGAGGGTTGCCTGGCTGGCTTGGTTGGTTGGGCCTCTGCCTTTGGCTCGGGTCATGGTCTTGGAGTCCTGGGGTCGGCCCCTCGTCGGGCTCTCTGCTCGGTGGGTGGCCTGCGTTCCCCCACCCCACTGCCTGATTCTGTGCCTACTTGTGATCTCTCTGTCAAATAAATTTTTAAAATCTTAAAAAAAAAAAAAGCTACTGAGAAATAATTTTATCTTTCCCTGTAGATCTCGAAGTAATCTTATTCTTCACACCATTTTTTTTTTTTTAAAGATTTTATTTATTTATCAGAGAGAGAGGGGGGAGAGAGCAAGCACAGGCAGACAGAATGGCAGGCAGAGGCAGAGGGAGAAGCAGACTCCCTGCCGAGCAAGGAGCCCGATATGGGACTCGATCCCAGGAGGCCGGGATCATGACCTGAGCTGAAGGCAGCTGCTTAACCAACTGAGCCACCCAGGCGTCCCCACCATTTTGTTTTTAATCTTGCTTGGTATATAATCTTCACACTGGCTTTGACTGGGTATAGAATTCTAGGCCAGAATTAATTTTCATTTGTAACGTTAAAGGAATCACTTTTTTTTTCTTCAGGTGGAGCTGTTGAAAAGTCCACTGTGATTTTAATTCCTATAAATTTTTTTTTTAAGATTTTATTTATGTATTTGACAGAGATCATAAGTATGCAGAGAGAGGGGGAGGAGGAAGCAGGCTGGCTCCCTGCCAAGCAGAGAGCCCGATGCGGGGCTCGATCCCAGGACCCTGAGATCATGAACCGAGCCGAAGGCAGAGGCTTTAACCCACTGAGCCACCCAGGCACCCCTAATTCCTATAAATTTTTATGTGATGTATGTTTTCTTCTTGCAAGCTTTTAGAAAGTTCTGTTTTTCCTTGATATTCTGAAATTTTACTCCAAAATGTATCATAAGATTTTTTTCTTAAGTATATCACATTGTTTCCTCTTTTGGGTCTTAAAGGAAAAATATGGGAAGGGGGAAAGGATTCACATATATGCACACCTTACTATAACCAGGCATCGAGCATTGAGCTGTATGATTAGCAATGCTAAAGTTTACTTGCATGTTGCTTGATATATCCCTCTGTACACAAAAGATATGTTTTCTACTGATATAATAGAGTTCCAGTCCCTTCAGTTTGCTTAATAAGCTCTAGCACCATCTCTACTACCATCTTTTTTCTTTTTAAGATTTTATTTATTTTTTTGAGAGAGAGATCTCACACACAATCATGGGGAGCGGCAGGCAGAGGCAAAGGGAAAAGCAGGCTCCCCCACAGAGAAGAGAGCCTGATGTAAGGTTTGATCCTAGGACCCTGGAATCAAGATCTGAGCAGAAGGCAGACGGTTAACTGACTGAGCTACCCAGGTGCCTCACCATCTTTTTTTAATCTCTTTCTACTGTGAAAGCATGTTTGTTGTTTCAGGGGTCAATGATGTTCAGGGATGTATCTATAAACTTCTCTCAGGAGGAATGGGAATGCCTGGATTCTGGTCAGATGAATTTATACAAAGAAGTGATGTTGGAGAATTTCAGCAACCTGGTTTCAGTGGGTAAGGATAACTATCCCCCAAAATTCAGAGTCTGCCCTTCGGAATGTCTCCTTTCTCCATTATGAATTATTTGTTTCAAGTAACCAGCTAAATTTCTGCTCCCTGTTCCTCAAGGAATGGTTTGAGTTGGAATGGAATGGAATGGAAGAGTTGGAAATGAGCACCTTCAGTGGGTTGAAGCTTCATCTTCATCTTTCTCTGGTCCTTCCTATAGTGGCATCTTTTTCTTGATCACCAAGGGACTGCATCTGATTTCTGGGACACCCACAGGATAACAATGTCCCGTGTCTTTTCTTGTGATCAGGACTTTCCAATTCTAAGCCAGCTGTGATTTCCTTATTGGAACAAGGAAAAGAACCCTGGATGGTTGAAAGAGAGCTGACAAGAGGCCTTTGTTCAGGTGAGATGATAGGTAGTGATTTTGTCCATTTTTTAATTGGGTTGTCTTATTATTAGTGAGTTTTGAGTTAATTATATATTCTAGACACAAGTTTTATCAACCATATGTTTGTGAGTATTTTCTTAGTAGGTATGTTTTCACCCTCTTGATTTTGTCCTTTGAAGCACAAATTTTTAAATTTAACAAGATCTAGTTTATCTATTTTTTCTTTGGTTGCGTGTACTTTTGGTGTGAGCTCCTTTAAGTTATGACCCTTCATAATTAAGTTTATTAATACCTTCTGGAAGTAGGAAAATATTTCATACTTATCCTATTATTTAGATAAAGGATTTTTTTCAATTTTATCTCAAAAAAAAAATTGAAGATAAAACAAAAAAAGCTTTCTCAACTGTAGATACAACTTTAGTTTTATAATTTAGCCATAAGATAGAATGAACAAAGAACTAAAGAACTCACCAATGCAGATTTCCCAAGATTTATTTTCCTTTCCAGGAGGCACCAAATATTATAAACAGACCACTGGAAGATAATAATCCAAATTCTCTGTCATCTCAGTTAACAGAGAATGAAGGGATCCCCAGATAACTGGAACAGATTTCCATTATCCCTATAGAAATTACCATAAAATCAGGGGCGCCTGGGTGGCTCAGTGGGTTAAATCCTCTGCCTTCAGCTCAGGTCATGATCTCAGGGTCCTGGAATCGAGCCCCCCACCGAGTTCTCTGCTCGGTGGGGAGCCTGCTTCCTCCTCTCTCTCTGCCTGCCTCTGCCTACTTGTGATCTCTGTCTGTCAAATAAATAAATAAAATCTTAAAAAGAAAAAAAAAAAGAAATTACCATAAAATCAGATTCCTAATCACTATAACTTACCAGCCTTGCACAAACCAGTAGCAAAACTAGACTTAGTCCAAAAACAAAACCCAGGATGCATTGAGGAGGGTGTAGTGGAGAGAAAGTGAATTAAAGTAGCATTTTATTGCTACTTGGAATTTACTGAGGCAGTGAAGAAGAAAAGTCTGCTGGGCCTTAAATAGCCCATGAGATACACTTCACAAGTCATACTTTATTGCCTCCTGCAAATAAGTCCATTTGGACATTTCAGTGGGACCTTCAGAATTGTCAGAGTATAACATTTTCAAAACTTTTCAAAAGTATAATTTTTCAAAAATTAAAGATGATTCTTCTAAGTATATGATAAGCACATTTGAAATATTTATTTAGCTCACTAATGAGAGAACCAGAGGAATGGTAAAGCTTGTTCAAGTTGTCTGGGAGACTCTGAGTTTATATTATGATTATATCCATATATATGTAATTATATTACAATGCAGGAATCACATCACTATTGTGGATACAAAAACTAGTTACTGTCTTAGAGGATAGTAAATTTGTAACCTTCAGGCTGTCTTTTCACCAGACAAATAAATCATTTATAACTGTTGTTCTTCATAGCAATTTTTCGTTCTTTGTTCAGTTGCTTTCTAGATTTTTCAAGTAGATTGTAAGCATACTACAATTTTCTAATTGATATTGTTTGTATAGAGAAATAGTATAAGCTTTTTTTTTTTTTTAACATGTGGAAAGGAGTTTAATTTTATTATCGGGGAAATGCAGTGGGATATCATTATGTCATCTGTAACGTAGGCAAAAATTTAAGTCTGACATTAGTAAGAATAGATGAGAATGTGGAACAGCACCTTCAAGCTGCTGATAGGGTATAACTTCATACAACTGCTTTTTATTCTTTCTTTTTAAATTTAATTGTGAAGGGCACCTGGATGGCTCAATTGGTTGAGCATCTGCCTTTGACTTAGGTCGTGATCTCAGGATCCTGGGATCAAGCCCCATGTCCACCTCCTTTGCTCGGCAGGGAGTCTGCTGCTTCCTCTTCCTCTGCCCTTTCCCTCTGCTC
>NC_081573.1:16401639-16475025 GCF_022355385.1 Mustela nigripes | reverse complement strand
GTGCTCGCTGTCCCCCCCTCTGTCTCTTTCAAATAAATAAAATCTTTAAAAAAAAATTTAATTGTGATAAGATCATTTAACATGAGATCTACCCTCAACAAATTTTTAAGTGCTCGCTGTCCCCCCCTCTGTCTCTTTCAAATAAATAAAATCTTTAAAAAAAAATTTAATTGTGATAAGATCATTTAACATGAGATCTACCCTCAACAAATTTTTAAGTGTATAATACAATATTGTTAACTTTAGGCGCAGTAGTATATAGCAGATCTCTAGCACTTATTTGCCTTGCGTAATTAAAGCTTTATACTTAATGATTAGCAACTGCTCGTTTCCTTATAACCCCAGCCGTTGGTAACCAACTATTCTTGGTAACTACTCTTTTGTTCTGTGAGTTTTACCCTTTTTAGATATCTCCTATAAGTCAAATAATGCTGTATTTGTCCTATAACTGGTTTATTTCATGTAGCTTAGTGTCTTCATGTTGTTTCATATGGAAGGATTTCCTTCTTTTTAAGGTTGAATAATATTCCATTGTAAATATATAACACATTTTGTTTATCCACTCATCCATCTGTGGATTTAGGTTGTTTTCACATCTTGACTATTATGAGTAGTACTGCAATAAACGCATGAGTGCTAATATCTCTTCAAGATCCTGATTTCAAACGGGGTGCCTGGGTGGCTCAGTGGGGAAGGCCTCTGCCTTCAGCTCAGGTCATGATCTCAGGTCAGCATTGAGCCCCGGCGTCGAGCCCCGCGCTCTGCTCAGCAGGGAGCCTGCTTCTCCCCTCTCTCTTTGCCTGCCTCTCTGCCTATTTGTGATCTCTCTGTCAAATAAATAAATAAAATCTTTAAAAAAAAAAGATCCTGATTTCAATTCTTTTGGATAAATACCCAGAAGTGGGATTGATGGATCATATGATAGTTCTGTTGTTAATTTTTTAAGAACAAGAGTTCCAATTTCTTTGCATCTCCACCAATATTTGTTACTTGTTTTTTGTTTGTTTTAATGACAGCCATCCTAAAAGTAATAGGCAATGTTTCTTCATGGTTTTGATTTATGCTTCTGTAATGATTTGAGATTTTTGAGCATCTTTCATATACTTCTTGACCATTTATACATTTTCTTTGGGAAAACGTCTACACACGTTCTCAACTTATATTTTAATCAGATTAGTTCTTTCGCTATATATTTAAGAAAGTTAACCACTATCAGATACATGGTTGGCAAATATTTTCTCCCATTCCATAAGTTACCTTTTCACACTTTTGTTTCCTTTGCTGTGCACAAGCTTTTAAATTTAATGTAGTCCTATATGTCTGTTTGCTTTTGGTGTCATATCCTGAAATCATCAATAAGACCAGTGTCATGAAACTTTTCCCTTATGTGAAGCTTTATAGTGTCAGGTCTCATGTTTAAGTCTTTAATACATTTTGAGGTGGTTTTTCGGTATGGGATAAGATAAAGGCTAAATTTTGCATATGAATGTTCAGTTTTCCCATCATCATTTGTTAGAGACTTTCCCTTTTCTTTTTTTTTTTTAAAGATTTTATTTATTTATTTGACAGACAAGAGGTCACAAGTAGGCAGAGCAGCAGGCAGAGAGAGAGAGAGGAGGAAGCAGGCTCCCTGCTGAGCAGAGAGCCCGATGCGGGGCTTGATCCCAGGATGCTGAGATCATGACCTGAGCCAAAGGCAGAGGCTTTAACCCACTGAGCCACCCAGGTGCCCCTCCCTTTTCTGTTATGTAGTCTTGGCATCTTTGTTGCATATTAATTGACTGTGTATACGTGAATTTATTTGTTCTCTTTTGTTCTCTTGACTTATATGTATGTCTTTGTGCTAGTACCATACTGTTTTAATTACTGCTGCTTTACATTGTGGAATCAGGAAATGTGAAGCCTCCAACTTTGTTGTACTTTCTGAAGATTATTTTGGCTCATTGGATTGTTTTTTTCTATTTCTATAGAAAATGCTATTGGGATTTTGATAGGGATTGCATAGAATCAGTAGATTGTTTTGGGGATATGGACATTTTCACAATATTCTTCTAATCCATGAACACAGAATAGCTGTCCATTATCTTGTATATCTTTAATTTATTCATCAGTGGTTTACAGTTTTCATTGTACAAGTCTCTTACCTCATCGGTTATGTGTGTTCCTAAATAGTCCTTTTCCTTTTGACGCTATTATAAATGAGACTGTTTTTCTCATTTCTCTTTCAGGTTATTGTCAGTGTAAAGAAACAACTAGTTTTTATATATTGATTTTGTGTCCTGAAACTGCAAACTGAAACCATAATTTAATGGTTTATTAGTTCTAACAGTTTTTATGTGAAGTCTTTAGAGTTTTCTGTATACCAGATGTAGAAGTGGCAAGAGTGGGCGTTTTTCCTTCATGATCTTAGAGGGAGAGTCTTCAGTTTTTCATCAAGTATGATATTAGTTGTGCACTTTTTATATGTGGCCTTTATTATGTTAAGATAATATCCATGTTATTAGTTTGTTGAGAGTTTTTCATCCTGAAAAGGTGTTGAATTTTATCAAATGCTTTTTCTGCATCTGTTGAGATGATCACGTAATTTTTATCCTTCATTCTCTCTCTTTTTTTTTTTTTTTAAAGATTTCTATTTGTTTATTTGAGAGACAGAGCACGAAAGGGAGAAGAGGGAGAGGGAAAAGCAGAGTCCCCACTGAGCAAGGAGCCAGACACCGGGGCTCAATCCCAGGACCTTGAGATCATGACTGGAGCCAGAGTTAGATACTTAACCTACTGAGTCACCTAAGCACTCCAATCTTTCATTCTCTTTTTTTTTTTTTTTTTTTTTTAAGATTTTATTTATTTTAAAGAGAGAGAGAGATCACAAGTAGAGAGGCAGGCAGAGAGAGAAGGGGAAACAGGCTCCCCGCTGAGCAGAGAGTCCGACGCGGGGCTCGATCCCAGGACCCTGAGATCATGTACCTGAGCTGAAGGCAGAGGCTTAACCCACTGAGCCACCCAGGCGCCCCAATCTTTCATTCTCTTAATGTGGTGTATCACATTAATTGATTTTGTGTGTTGGATTATCTTTGCATCCAAGGGATAAATTCCACTTGGTCATGGTATATGATCCTTTTAATGTGCTGTTGGATTTAGTTTACTAGTATTTTGTTGAGAATTTTTGCCTCAATATTCATTGGGGAATTGGCCTGTTGTTTTCTTTTTTATGGTGTCTTTGTCTGGCTTTGGCATGTGGGTAATGCTGGCTTCATAAAATAAGTTTGAATGTGTTCTCTCCTTTTCAGTTTTTTGGAAGAGTTTTAGGATTGGCAGCCCTTCCCCACCCCCAGGTTGGCATTATTATTTTTATTTAAATGTTTGGTAGACTTCACCAATGAAGCCATCTGGTCCTGGGCTTTTCTTTATTGAGAAATTTTCTTTTTTTAAAGATTTTATTTATTTATTGAAGAGAGAGAGCATGGGGTGGTTGGCAGAGGGAGAAGCAGAATTCCCACTGAGCAGGGAGCCCAGTACGGGGCTCTAACCCATGACCCTTGGATCATGCCCTAAGCTGAAGGCAGACAGTTAACTGACTGAGCTACCCAGGCCTCCTGCATTGAGAGATTTTTTTATTGTGAGTTAATGTCCTTACTAGTTCTAGGTCTGTTCAGACTTCCTATTTCTTTATGATTCAGCCTTGATAGGTTATATATTATCCATTTCTTCCAGGTTATCTACTCGTTCATACTAGCCTTTTAATGATCCTTTTAATTTCTGTAACATCAGTTACAGATTTTTGATTTTACTTATTTGAGTTTCCTCTTTTTTTTACTATAACTAAAAGTTTATCAATTTTATTTATTTTTTCAGTAGACTGTTAGTTTCATTGATCTTTCCTGTTTTTCTATTTTATTTGGTTTATATCTGCTCTAAAATTTATTATTTCCTTCCTTATGCCAACTTGGGGTTTAGTTTGTTTCTTAAGGTGTAAGGTCATATATTTGTGATTTTTCTTATTTTTTGATGTAGGAACTATAAACTTCCCTCTTTATACTGCCTTTTCTTCATCTCATAAATATGTTTTCATTTGTCTCAAGGTATTTTCTAATTTCTCTATTTCTTTTTGACCAATTGCTTATTCAAAAGTGTATTGTTTAATTTCAACATATTTGTGAATTTTCTAGTTTTCATTCTGCTGTTGATTTCTAGTTTCATTCACTGTCGTCAGAAAAGATACTGGGAATGATTTCATTCTTCTTAAATTTCTTAAAAGACTTGTTTTGTCACCTAATATATGATCTGTCTTGGAGAACAGTCCATGTGCACTTGATAAGCATATATATTGTTACAGCTGAGTGAAATGTTCTGTATAGGTCTGTTAGATCCATTTGATCTATGGTAGTTTTCAAGTCACTGCTTATTTTCTGTCTGGTTGTTTTTTCTATTATTGCAAGTAGGCCATTGAAGTGTCCAATTATTTTGGTCTATGTCTCACTTTAGTTTTGTCAGTGTTTGCTTTATGTATGTGCTCTGATGTTGGATCTGTATATATTTATAATTGCTGTGTCTTCCTGGTGAATTGAGCCTTTTATTATTATATAATGTCTTTAATCTCTTTTGACTGTTTTTTACTTAAAGCCTCTTTTGTCAGATATAAGTATAGCTACCCTAGCTGTCTTTAGGTTACCATTTACATGGAATATCTTTTTCCGTTTCTTCACTTTCAACTGATATGTGTGTCCTTAAATCTAAAGTGGGTCTCTTGAGGACAGCATATAATTGGATCTTGTTTTATCCATTCAGCCACTATGTCATTTGATTGGGAAGTTTAACCCACTTACATTTAAAGTTACTATTGAGGGGCCCCTGGGTGGTTCAGTGGGTTAAAGCCTCTGCCTTCGGCTCGGGTGTGATCTCAGGGTCCTGGGATTGAGCCTTGCATTGGGCTCTCTGCTTGTTGGGGAGACTGCTTCCCCATCTGTCTTTGCCTCTCTGCCTACTTGTGATCTCTCTCTCTGTCAAATAAATAAGTGAAATCTTAAAGTTACTATTGATAGGGAAGGATTTACTGTTACTATTTGTTGTTTTTCTGTTCTTGTAGTTCTTTTGCCCCTCTTTTTCTTTTTTTCTTTTTGCTTTATTTATTTACTTATTTTTGCATTGATATGCTTTGAATCCTTTATTTTTCTTTTTTGTAATCTTTATAAGTATTTGTGGTTATACTGGGGCTTTCATAAAATATCTTGTAACAATATGTTCTGAACTGAGAACTTATTTCAATCACATACAAAACACTTAATTCTTATTCTCCCATATATTGTGTTACCAATGTTGTAATTTAATCTCTTTATAGTTATCAGTATATCCATTAATATATTTTTATGTGTAGTTATTTACAATACTTTCACCTTTTTACTTTTATACTAGAATTAAGAATTAAATAAAAGTAGTTTACCCTCCTGTGTAACAGTATTACAGTGTTCTGTGTTTGTCTATATATTTGCTTTTACAAACAGAACTTCTATGCTTTTTTATTCCCTTATGTTGCTGTTTACCATCCTTAAGTTTTGTGTTGAAAACTTTCTTTAGGCAGGTCTAGTAGTGATGAACTCCCTCAGGTTTTGTTTGTCTGGGAAAAGTCTCTCTCTCATTTGTTCATGAAGAAAGTTTTTTTGGGTATATTGTTCTTGAGTGGCAATTGTTTTTCTTTCATCACTTTGAATATATCATCCAGCTCCCTTCTAGCCTTCAAAATTTTGCTAAATAATCTGTTCATTGTCCTATGGGGGTTCCATTGTATAAGACAGTTTGTCATCTCTTGATGCTTTCAAAATTCTCTTTGCCTTTGAAGTTTTTATTTTACTTTTTTAGTAATCTCTAACCCCAGCATGAGGCTTGAACTCACAACCCCAAGATCAAGAGTTGCACACTCTTCCAACTGAGCCAGACAGTTGTCTGAGCCAGACACCCCTCTTTGCCTTTGACTATTGACAAAAACATTATAATGATGTTTCAGTGTGACATAGTGTGTCTTGGTGTGCATTTCTTTTGTGTGGATCTTTTTGAAATACTGTGGCTTCCTGAGTCTGGATGTCTATTTCCTTCCCCAGATTTGGGAAGTTTTTATCCATTACTAATTTGAGTAAGTTTTGTTGTTCTTTCTCTGCCTCTAACTCCTGTGTGTATATTGGGCCATTCCTTGGTGCCTCATAAGAACCTTAAACTTTCTTCACTCTTTTTTATTCTCTTTTCTTTTTGTTCTGTTGATTGAATAATTTCAAAAGACCTGTCTTTGAGTTCACTGATTCTGTCTTCTGCTTGCTCTAGTCTGTTGAATGTTGAGTCTGTTTATTGAAATTTTCAGTTCAGGGGCACCTGGGTGACTCAGTGGGTTAGGCCTCTGCCCTCGGCTCAGGTCGTGATCTCAGGGTCCTGGAATGGAGCTCCGCGTCGGACTCTCTGCTCAGTGAGGAGTCTGCTTCTCCTCTCTCTCTCTGCCTGCCTCTGCCTACTTGTGATCTCTGTCAAATAAATAAAAAAACTTAAAAAAATTTTTTTTTCAGATAAGTTATTGCATTCTTTAGCTCCAAGATTTCTTTCTTTTTTCCAAATTTTTTGTCTCGTGGTTGGAATTCTCACTTTCCTCATGCCTTGTTCTCCTGAGCTCATTGAGCATTTTCATGATGGCTATTTAAAATTCTCTGTCTGGTAATTCCTCTACCTATATTTCATTAGGGTAATTTTCTGGAGCTTTATTTTGTTTCCTTGTTTGGATTATGTTTCTCTATTTCTTCATTTTATTTCCTTGATTTTTTGTGTTGGTATCTACATGTATAAAAAAAATGCCACTTGTCCTGTTCATTATGAATTAGCCTCATAGAAGAAAAGACCTTCACCAGTCGGAGCTTTTGTGAGCCTCTCAAACATTCATGCTAGTCTAAACCACCGTCTTTATTAGTAACTTCCAGGTGTTTAGAGTATGCCAAGTCTCATCAGCACCAATTCCTCATGTAAATCCTGAAGAAATTAGAACATTGGATGTGTGGTTCAGGTTCTTTCCCTTTCCAGAGAGAATGTGGAAGCTGGAGTGTTTTGCTTGCCAGCTCTGCTCTAGAATGGGGGAAAGGGCTATGGCAATTGTTTGCATGCTAGTTCGAATCACCTTTTTTGTTCTCAGTGGCCCCCAGTTTCTAAAATATGCCAGGTCCCTCCAGGGCTCCAAGATAGAAGCCAGTCTCTCAAGTAACCCCCAGAAAAGTTGAAATATTTGATGCACTCTATCCCCTGTAGGAAGAAACTGGGAGCTGCTGTTTTCCCTCCCATTTGCTATGAATTAACCTAGGACAAGAGCTATAGGGCCTTCATGCTAGTTTAAAATACTCCCTTTGTTTTTTGTAGTCCCTGGGGGGTCCACTGTATGCCAGGTCCTGAGATAGTGAGATAGAAGCCAGTCCCTTGGGTAGCTTCCAGAGAAGTTAGAAAATTAGATGTAAGGTCCAACTCTTTTCATCCTCAAGGAGATGATGGGAGCTGGAGCTGGAGTTTTCCACCCATTCATTCAGCAGTAGGCCAGGAGGAGGAGCTATGGTGAGTTTGTGTGCTAGTTCAAACTACCTCCTTTGTTCTTGGTGGCCCCCAGATATCTTGAATCTGCTGGGTCCCATCAGCACTCTGAGACTGATGAGATAGAAGCCAGTCCCTTAGGCAAACTCCAGAAAAGTTGGAATGTTTGACACACAGTCCACCTCTTTCCTTCTTCAGGGAGAAGCTGGGAGCTGAAGTTTTCCTCCCACTCACTCTGCATTGAGCAGAGAAAGGAGCTGTGGTGAGTTCCTGCATGCTAGTTCAAACCAGTGCTTCTGTTCTTTGTAGTCCCTAGGGCCTAGGGTATGCCAGGTCTGATCAAGCCTCCAGGACAGGCAGCACTCAGAAAAGTGGAGTCATTAGATGTACACTCCAACTTCTTTTCTCTTCAGGGAGAAGCTGGAGGTTTCCTCTCAGTTGTATGGAACTATCCCACGAATGGGGATCATGGTGAGAAGGTGTCTCCAGTTTTCATACTAGTTTTGATATGACTGGCTTTACCCTTGCCTAGTGTACAGGATTCTCTTAATGAGTTTCTAGATTTCTCACAAAGGGAATTGATCCATGTATTGCTGTTGAGTTGATGTGTTTGTGGGAGTCAGGATAATCTAGCACTTATTCTACCATCTTGCTAAATGTTACTCAAAATACTATTTTTGTAAGTGATCTTTAATATCCAACAACTTTACTAAAGTTAATTTTTTATTCTCTTGGTTTTTCTAGTTTGATCATCATATTATCTGCATGTTGTTAGATTTATTACTTCCCTTACAGTCCTCATACTGATTATTTCCTTGCTTATAATGGTAGCTGGGACTGTCTTAATTGGTAACATTGGTAATGGGCATCGGTTTCTTTTTCCCCATCTTATAAGGAGCGTATCTTAAGTTCTTCAATTAACTGCAGTTTTCACCATAGTTCTGATAACTTTTACCAAGTTACAGCTATTACTTTGCAGTGCTAATTTGGTCAGAGTTATCATAAGTAGGTGTTGGCCACATCCTACAATTTTTCTGTATCTGTCAAGATGATCATGGTAGTTTGTGGTCTTATTTCAACAATAGTTGTACCCTCTGGTGTATGTCAATTTTGGCCTGTGAGTTCATGTTCCCAAGAGAATATCAATCACCTTGTGTGGCAGTGTGCCTGGGGAGGGGCCAAGAGAAAAATCCAGGCCTGTGCCCCTCCAGGTAGATTTAAGAGGTAGGAGGAGATGAGCTCAGGATGAGAGGCCCTAAAACCTCAGGATTCACTGCTGATAACTTTTATTTGCTACTGCTCTACCAGAGAATTCTCATCAGGGTTTGCTCTTCAACATTTACAAAGCAGCAACATACAGGAAGAGTATGCCTTCCCTTTTCGTAATCCACCAACTCTAGGGGTTTTAATAGCTGAGAAGGTAGAGGAGCAGATGCTTGAAAGCAGATGGTCAGCCATATTCTTCTGTCCAGCAGGACATTTTCTTTACCATTAAGTTATCCTACTTAGCTGCTTGAGCAGTTGCCACCAGTTTCTGTGATAAAGGCACAGGCAACAGTGGTCCCAAAGCATTTCAGGGAAAGGCTAAATCAGAGTTTAAAGACCTTACTACCAGGCCATCCTCTCCTTGCCTTCTGTTACCATTTCTCCAGGCAAGTAGCCTCCACCCTCAAATACACACAAGTTTGCACCAGTCTTCAGTCTGTCTAGAATATTTCACGATTTGCATCAGTTCCATGTAAAACCAAATTCTCTATAATTTCTCCAGGGTTAATTGAGAAACAAATCCAGAATTTTGTGTACATTCTGAGATTAGACAGGAACTTTTGGGGTTTTTAAAAATATATTTTCATTATTGTATTATAAATTTCTAAGAATTCTGTGTGTGTATGTTTTCTTAGTGCTCCTTTATTTAGCATCTTGAGCCCTTTTAATTTGGTTAGCTCTCTGAGGTTATTCATTATATGTTTTGACATTTTCTTCTGTTCCTTGCTCTGAGTGTTTCCTCACAGAAACTTTTTTCTCTTTTGGGCGCTTCTTCATGTTAAGAAACATTTCTCAAATGTCTGATAAACAATGACTTACTGCTCATTTTTAAGTATGAGATGCTGAAAAGATGATTGGAACTTCTATGTAGTAGGGATTGGGTCTTGTTGATTTTAGGATGATCTGGTTGGGTTAATATACTGAGGACAGCCCACTTTTGGTAACTTGGTCTTTTATGCATAATCTTCCTGAGACAAGAGACATTTACTTTCATTCCTAATTGAGGGAGTTATTATCAGTATTCCAGTGGTTAAATTGGAGTGAAGTCAACAGGGTTATTTCAGTATTGGGGCCTGGACAAATTTTCTGGCAACAAATTGATGTCTTATATTTTAACTCAATTCTCACACTTCTCTGGAGTTAGCATCAGATTCCACAAGTTAAAGGGCAAGGTGCCCACCAGTTCAGATACTAGTTGCAACCAGGATCCCCAGGCTACCCATATTTCTGTCTGACTGACAAAGTTTAGAGTTTTACATACCTCCTCAGGTTTGATAATTCATTAGAATAACTCACAAAACTAAAAAACCAAAAAGAACAACTCCCAAAACTCATGAAAAGCACTGTACTTATGATTGCCATTTTATGTAAAGGATACAATGAAAAGTTAGCTGAAAACATAACACAGGGTGAAGTCTAAGAGGTACCAAGCACAGGAAATTCAATGCCTATGAAATTGAGGTGTGTTATCCTCCAGGTATGTTATATAGTTACCAACCAGGAAGTTAGTAATCAGAAGGTTACCCCAATCCTTGCCCCGAGTTTTTTATTGATTATGTAGTCATGAGTGGCCAGACCCTCCCTTGAAGCTAGGTGCCCACTGTGAATCACCACATTAGGAAAACTTAGGTATGATCAAAAGGAGCTTGTGAATAACAAAAGACTTTCCGGTCAGGAAATTCCAGTGGTTTGTGGGGCTCTGTGCCAGGAACTAGGAACAAAGACCAGTTATATTCTTTATTTTATCATAAGTGTATATATTTTCTGTTAATCTTTGTCCTAAATTCAATACTGGTAGCCACAGCTATACCTGATGTTCCTGAATCCAGATTCCTCTGGTTCCATATTTCTATATTTCGAGTTTTCTGTGAGAATAAGGAAGTATAATCCTGTATGGGAGAGGAGAAGAGATCCTAGGGGTCTTACTAGTCATACAATCTTGAATTCATTCTTTAGCTTTCAGCATTCTCTATGTATCCCACTATTAGAAATGCCTGATACCTTCAATTTTTGTTCATTTTAGGGGCTCTGCACTATCAGTGCTGTGGAATTCATCCACTGCAGGCTCAGTTTGACTTTCTCTGGTCTGCAGACTCGCTTATCACTCATTCATTGGCTTCCTAGCTTCCAGATTTTATTGTTACTGTCTCTTCTCCAGTGTTCACTGTCCTAGTGAGGTTTTTCTTTCCTCTTGTTAAGCTTCCAATGTAATTTTCCTCTGAATTCATGAAGAGGCAGTGGAAAACTCATAGGTCCAGTCTGTCATTTTTAACAGAAATTGTCCCCCCCCCCTTTTTAAAAAAAAAAGATTTTATAAATTTATTTGACACAGAGAGAGATTACAAGTACTCAGAGAGGCAGGAAGAGAGAGAGGGGGAAGCAGGCTCCCTGATGAGCAGAGAGCCTGATGTGGGACTCAATCACAGGACCCTGAGATCATAACCTGAGCCAAAGGCAGAGGCTTAACCCACCAAGCCACCCACGTGCCCAGTTGTCCCCCTTTTAAATTAGATGTACAGTCGACACTCATTACAGATTCCATATGTATGAATTCACTTACTTGCTGAAATTCATAAACTCAGGATCAATACTTGCAGTGCTTTCATGGCAGACGTACAGAACGACAAAAAATTGGAGTTGGAGTACCTATCTTCTCACAGAGTATATTTCATTCTTACTCTCTTCTTTCTCATATTCAAGCTGCCTGCTTTCTTAGTCACTGCCATGAAATTCCATTCCTCTCTCTCCCAAAGTCAGCATCAGAGAATTCTAAGGTAAACTATTTTCAGTGAACCCCCAATATATCGAGCCCTATCCATAGAATTACCTGAAACCATTTTTGCCAGTTTCATTCAGCAGCTTAGACTAGGGTATCCCCCCAATATGGATTTGCCAACAAAACACCCTTTGCACAGTCTCAGACTGTACCCCCATTCATACATTTCACCACATTTATTTTATTATTATTATTATTATTATTAATTTTTTGACAGAGAGAAAGATACAGCCAGAGAGGGAACACAAGCAGGGGGAGTTGGAGAGGGAGAAGCAGGCTTCCCACAGAGCAGGAAGACCAATGCAAGTCTTGATCCCAGGACCCTGGGATCATGATCTGAGCTGAAGGCAGATGCTTAACGACTGAGACACCCAGATGCCCCCATTTCACCACACTTATTCCTCAGTGGTCTTCTTATGTAGGTCAAACAATTATCCACAAATTTTAAGATATTCAGTATGATGCTGTGTGTGGGAGTATATGCTTATAAACACGTATATATGATTAGAATCACTGTGAAATACAGAGGGTATCCCTGAATAGGGTGTATTTGTGGAAGTTTCAGGTGATTTTGATTGACATCAGAATTTCAGAATACATTTTTTCTCTAATTACCCTCTTGAATTTCCTCTCTTGGCTCTCCCCAATGTCCATGCTTTCGTTACCAGTTTTAAAAATTGCTTAGCCATATTCGAGAACTATTTAAGCATTTACTTTCCCAGATATTATTTTTACTTTAATCTTTTTTCTTTTTCTTTTTTTTTTTTTTTAAAGATTTTATTTATTTATTTGACAGGCAGAAATCACAAGTAGACGGAGAGGCAGGCAGAGAGAGAGGAGGAAGCAGGCTCCCTGCTAAGCAGAGAGCCCGATGCGGGACTCGATCCCAGGACCCTGGGATCATGACCTGAGCCGAAGGCAGCGGCTTAACCCACTGAGCCACCCAGGCGCCCTAATCTTTTTTCTTTTTTAGAAGTTTCAGTCTCTCCCAAGATAGGAAAAATGAACACACGCATTTTTATTTCTTTCAGATCTGGAATCTATGTGTGAGACGAAGATATTATCTCTAAAGAAGAGACATTTTAGTCAAGTAATATTTACTCATGAAGACATGCCTACTTTTATTCAGCCCACATTTCTTACTCCACATCAAAAAACTGTTAATGAAGAGAAACCCTGTGAATGTAAGATATGTGGAAAGGCCTTTAATCAGAACTCACAATTTATTCAACATCAGAGAACTCATTCTGCTGACAAAAGCTATGAGTGTAAGGAGTGTGGGAAGACCTTTAGCCGTGGCTCACTTGTTACTCGACATCAGAGGATTCACACTGGTGAAAAACCCTATGAATGTAAGGAATGTGGCAAGGCTTTTAGTTGTAGTTCATATTTTTCTCAGCATCAGAGGATTCACACTGGTGAGAAACCCTATGAATGTAAGGAATGTGGAAAAGCCTTTAATTATTGCTCAAACCTCAATGATCATCAGAGAATTCACACTGGTGAGAAACCCTATGAATGTAAAGTATGTGGAAAAGCCTTTACTAAGAGTTCTCAACTTTTTCCACATCTGAGAATTCATACTGGTGAAAAACCTTACGAATGTAAGGAATGTGGGAAGGCCTTTACTCAACACTCAAGGCTTATTCAACATCAGAGAATGCATACTGGTGAGAAACCTTATGAATGTAAGGAATGTGGGAAGGCCTTTAGTAGTGCCTCAACACTTACTAACCATCATAGAATTCATATAGGCAAGAAACTCTATGAATGTAAGGAATGTGGAAAGGCCTTTATTCAGAGCTCAGAACTTATTCAACATCAGAGAATCCATACAGATGAAAAACCTTATGAATGTAATGAATGTGGGAGGGCTTTTAATAAAGGCTCAAACCTTACTAGACATCAAAGAATTCATACTGGTGAGAAACCCTATGACTGTAAGGAATGTGGAAAGGCCTTTGGTAGTCGCTCTGACCTTATTCGTCATGAAGGAATTCATACTGGGTGAAAGATAAGCCCTTTTGATAATATTTATAATAATATACTTAAAACAGCTAATGGAAAAAAAAACAAAACAGCATAGTAGTTTTTTTAGGCTACTGTAACAAAGTACCGAGTACCCCAAAATGGGGTGACTTAAAACAACAGAAATGTATTCTCACGGTTTTGGAGCTCTGAAATCCAAAATTGAAGTTGTTGGTAAGGTTGGTTCCTTCGGAGGACGATTTTATTCCATGTCTTTCTCCTAGCTTCTGTTAACAGCATTCTGTGACATTCCTTGTCTTGTAAATGCATCACTCCAATCTCTGCATCCATATTTACATTTCATTCTTCCTGTATAAATTTGTCTCTGTCTTGTATACAAGAGGAGACTCATACAGGACATCTGTCATATTGGTCACCCTTATGACCTTACTTTGATTACATCTGCACAACAACCTTATTTCCATATAGGATCACATTCACAGGTGCCAGAAGTTCGGACATCAACATAGTTTAACCCATAACACTGTTAACAATGTTTTTCTAACATATTTGTAGTTTTCTTGTATACATAATTTCTTGAATCTATTTCAAAATGTCAGTTCAATGTTTAAGTTAAACCTCTCTTCCCTCCAAAAAAGATTTTGTCTCAAACTAGTTCTTAAATAATTCTTTCCACCCCATTGTTTTATGCTGCTTGAGTTTGAGTTGTTAGCTTAGTTTTAGAGCCATCTTTTCTATTGCTCTGCCCTATAGATCTGCTTCTACCAATACTATACTATAAGTTACATTACAGAGACTATCTTCTAATTCCTGGCAGAATTATAACTCTGTTTTTGAAGGCAGCTCTATTTCTTTCCCTTTTGTAACGCTAAAGTTTTCACGTTTTCAAAACGAAACAAAACAAATACAAACAAAATCCTTCACACACACAGTGAAAAAAAAAGTAGGTTATTTGTAAGCCTACCAAAAAGAAATTACTATTTTCAAATTATACAACATATCCTTCCAGACTTTAGTGTAATCATGATGTGCATACTATACCATAACCTGTTTATCATTCTTTTTAATGGTATCATAATAATCTTTTCTGTGGTAGATTATCATTTTGCTAAATATTACTGACATACTCTATGGTGCTCACTGAAATTTTACAGTTATAAAAGTTGCCTTCTAAATACAAAGTTAGTCCTTTTGTTTGTTTTTCTTTAAAAATAATTACACTTCAGTGTCAAAATACTGTTCAGTATTTTCTCCTTGAAAAATATTGCCAATAGTTTCAGTCCTGTCGTAATCACGTTATCGGTTTATCCTTCCAGACCCTTTTAAAAAAAACTATTTTTGCTTATAAATGTGTACACACTCAACCAAATACATAAATACTTGCAATACTTATAGAAAATTAGTGCTGCTTTATAATTGATATGTATAATTGTATGTATGAATGTACATACACACATACACACACAGTAATGTGTTGGATTGCTGTGAGGATTAAATGAGTTAAGAAATGTAAAATGAAGGGCACCTGGGTGGCTCTCATTTGGGTCTCTGCCTTTGGCTCAGGTCCTGATCCCAGAGTCCCAGGATCAACTCTTGCATCGGGCTCCCTGCTCAGCGGGGAGCCTCCTCCTTTCTCTCTCTGCCCCTCACCCTGCTCATACACCCTTTTTCTCCCTCAAATAAAGAAATGAAATCTTTAACAACAAAAACATAAAATGACGGTTACTGGGGTGGCTCAGTTGGTTAAGCATCTGACTCTTGATTTTGGCTCAGGTCATCATCTCAGAGTCATGAGATCAAGCCCCGTGTCAGGCCCCATGCTTGTTGAGAAGCCTGCTTGGAATTCTCGTCCTCTCCCCTGCTTGAGCTCATTCTTTGTCTCAAAGGGAAAAAAGGGGGGCTTGTTCCTAACATGTAGTAACTATCTAGAAGAGGTTATGTAATACTAGTATCAGTACCTCCACCATTATTATTATTTGTAGAAAGGATTTTAACCATGTTATACACCTTAATTGACATCAAACGACCAATAGGTGTAAATATTTGTAGAAAAGCTTCTCACCCACATTTATTCCTTATTCAGCATGAAGTTTTAAAAAGGAAGAAAAAATCCTAGGATATAAAAGTTGAGAAAGAAAAAGAACGGTTGAATGAGTCTACATTTACACCCGTATTTCATGCTGTGCAATAATTTTATGCCTGTCCAAAAACCTATTTACATATTGAGAATAACAAAATTCATTTGTCAAAACAGTAGGGAGATATGAAATATTTACTCAATAACTTTCCACCCAAGGACATGTGGGTCACATTCTTTTTCAAAATGGGAAATAAAACTAAAATGTGATCGCCACCAATATCTGAATATTGATAATACCCTTCCAAATAACATGAATCAGAAGGAAATAAATCCCTGAGTTATACTTAAATGAATGAAAATGAACACATTATGTAGAAAAACCGGAGAGCAACTCAGTCTGTATTCAGATAAAGTATAGCCCAATGGGCATGCCGGTGGTTTTTTTTTTTTTTCTTTCAAGTTTTAATTTGAATTACATTTAGTTTAAATACAGTGTAATATTAGTTTCTAGTATAGAATTTAGTGATTCATCACTGACATAAAACACCCAGTGCTCAACGCATCAAGTGTTCTCAACAATCATGTTCTCATCATCCATTTAATCCATCCCCTACCCACTTCACCTCCAGTAACCTTCAGTTGGTTCTTTATTAGTTAAGAACCTATTTTCTGGTTTTAGGGATGCTGGTAATCAAACACCAAAAGATTATTAATAAATGAACTGAATGTACAAGACAAAAAGCAAAAAGAATAACAGTAAACTGCATTCAAATATATTAAAGGTGTTAGGAAAAATAAAAACAATTCAAGGAAAATAAAATTACTTCTTTGACAGAAAAAATATAGATACAAACTGGTAATTTTGAGGAAGAAAAATAGAAGATGAATACATGAAATATGGACATGGTTGGGAGATTAGCATATTTACTAATTGGAAATCTAGACAAAGAATACAATATTTGTAGAAAAATGTAATTTGTCAGAATTAGGAGGTACAAACCCTTAATAGAGTAAAATGATAAGTGCAGGGAGGAAGAAGTTTTAATGTAGTCAAATAGGTGCACTTAGAACACCAAACCAAGTGTTATGGCCAAAATTTATCAAATATTTAAGGAACTTCCAAATTAAATGAGATAACAAGCTCACCATCAGTTTTTATGAATCTTTCATATTCCTGATGTCAAAATAACAATCACAAAATATAATTTATTATCATAGAACTAAAAGCACAAATTTATTCTTCAGTCTATTAAAATAAAACCAGTATTCACAATCTGAACCCATTACCTGAAGTCAGAAATCAAATACTTCATTTTTTGTTCTTTAAATATTTTACTTATTTGTTAGAGTGCGGGTACACATAAGCAGGCAGGAGGGGCAGAAGCAGGCCCTCCACTGAGCAAGGACCTAAACTGAAGGTAGACGCTTAACCGATAGACATTCAGGCGTCCCAGAAATCAAATACTTTAAACAAAACCTTACTATCACACTGAAAATCAGGAGAGAGCAAGCTAATTTAGATCACTACCTGTTTTTGTATGGCATGCAAGCTAAGCATGGTTTTTACATTTTAAAGTGGTTGAAATAAAAAAAGTAACATGAAATTATATGATATTCCAACTTCAGTGTTTCATAAAGTCGTTAAAACAGAATCACACAAATTCATACATTGTCTGGCTGCTTTCACACTATAACATAATTGAGTACCTGTAATAGACAAAATGGTTTGCAAAGCCTATAATATTTGCTATCTGCCCCATTACAGAAAAAAAATTGTCAATTCTTGCTCTAGATAGTCACTTGCTAAAAAACAGAAGTCCTATTGATTTGGTTAACTTAGTATTCTGTGCTATCCAAACTGAGAACACAAGTAGATTTTGGATAGAGAGGGATTCTTGAAATGCAACAAAAGATAATTCTGTGGCAAATTCTGGAGTTTATATATCTAAATAGGAATAGGAATAGGAAGACACAGATTTAACAACAAATCAGCAAAATAACTGTGAAATCCAGAAACCAGTCAAGAGGTCCTTACACCCCAGGCAAGCACAAGGCCAAGGAGGCAGAAGCCTGGTAGGAATTTCGTGATATTCCCTGTTTTTTATCAGAGCATACCCACCTGCCCCCAAACCAAGCCACATTTAGTTGGAAACCCCCAACTCCCATCTTCTCTCTGGGGATGGAAAGGAGTAGAATGTTAGTCTCTAAGTGACTTTTAGGGGGGGCTACACAAGGAGACCAGTGTCCGTCTTGCTTGTATCCAAGTACTGACAGGAATGTAGTGACAGGTTCTGAGGGGATTTCTGAGAATAAAGACCTGAACTGAAGTGTGTGCTAGAGTCTACAGTACCACTAATAAACACTAGGAGGAGCCCCAGACCATGATTTAGTAACAGCCCCACGGCTGCAGTAAGCTGCAATATCATAGACAGACACAAGGGGGAACGCCTGAGTAGAAACCAGTAAACCTTTTCAAGTAGTTTACACACACAAGCCCTGGAAGGATGCATGCCCAGAGAAGGCTTGAGAGGTCTCCAGAATCTCTAGCCAGGCTATGTGGAAAAAGTCTTGCCTGTAGTAGAGGAGACCACAGAGTCTGAAACAGCTGACTGCTTCTTCAGATGCTGAATCTCCACAACAAAAATAAGGCAGGCAACTATGACACATTTAGGAACCAATTAAATCTTCAAAAAGCCGAACCTAAATAAAGATATGAGTTGCCCAAGAATTCAGAATTACCATCATAAGGATGCTCAATGAATTAAAAGAACTCAAGGGTCCACTGATAGATGAATGGATAATTAAAATGCAATATCTACATACAATGGAATTTTATGCATCCTTAAGAAAGAGGACATCCTGTCACATGCTACAATATGGATGAACCCAAAAGACATTATGTTAAATAGGCCAGTTGCAAAAGAACAAATACCATATTCCATTCATATGAACTATCCAAGCTATTCAAAATCATAGAAACAAAATATATATACCTAGTCAAGTATATATGTACAGGTATTTTTTGACAATGGTATCTCAGTGTATTTTGTGGTTCAAGGTTTCAGGCCCAGCAATCATGTTGTTGGAAGATATGAACTGATAATTTAGCAAAGTATATGAGACAATTAGTGGTATTTGTATGTAACCAAATAGTTATGGTTAGAGATGCAGGGCGATAAGGTGAAAAGTTGGAGGTGGGATAGCAGGAGAAAGCCCTGGGGAGTGAGTGGTCCTCTCATCTGGGAATCAAGGAGTTGACTACTATGAGATGGATGCCTCCTGGGGAAGCAATGATCTCCATTAATTTTTAGAATGATACAAATCGTAGTGACTTCAACCAGATTTCCCTTTATACATGGGACTCCAGAGGTATAAATTTTGGCAGGGAGCAAAGAGTATATGAAGATAATGAGCTAAACACAATGAGCTCGGGATACGTAATGGATTGCTAATATCAAGCAGGAGAAGCAATAAATGTCCTAGTATGTTGCCTTAGGAGAGGCAGTCCATAGGTGTCACTAGGTGTCACTGGAGTGAAGGTTTTGGTGTTCTGGGCATAACTGTCTGCAGTGAAGGGGCAAAAACATCTCGGTCTTGGGGTGGCGTGATGTCATATAAGGTGATGTCATCTTCCACAGAAAGCTCCTGGAACAAAGTGATCTCATCTGGGATATGGGACTGAGGTGACATTTCTTTCTTTCTTTTTTTTTTTTTCCTAAAGATTTTATTTATTTATTTGACAGATGGAGATTACAAGTAGGCAAAGAGGCAAGCAAAGAGAGAGGGGGAAGCAGACTCCCTGCCGAGCAGAGAGCCCGATGCTGGGCTCAAATCTCAGGACCCTGGGATCACGACCTGAGCGGAAGGCAGAGGCTTTAACCCACTGAACCACCCAGGCACCCCTGAGGTGACATTTCTAAGTGGGTACCTGCTTGAATTGATAAGAATCTTAGCATTTGCCATGTTTTATTGAAAGCGTGACTTTTTTGGAGGGTTGGGGCCTCTGAACTGTAAACCAGTGAAATCACCCAGACCAACAGTGATAAGACAACAGGATGCTGTGCAGCTGCACTTCACAGGTTTTTTGTTTTATGACAGAAATTTAGCTCAAATGGGCCCCATGTCAGATTGGCAGCTACCTGGCCCATGAAACAATCTATGGTTAATGGATCTCAGGAGGATTTGTGCCCTCAATCTGGCCTCCAGTGCTTATGGCAACAAAAAAATGTATAAAGATGGGGACAGGGGTGCCTGGGTGGCTCAGTTGGTTAAGTGCCTGCCTTCGGCTTGGGTCATGATCCCAGGGTCTTGGGACAGAGCCCCACATTAGGCTCTGCACTCAGCAGGGAGTCTGGTTCTCTTTCTCCCTTTACCCCTTCCCCTGCTTGTGCTCTTTCTCTCTCTCAAATAAATCTTTAAAAACAAAAACAGGGAGAGACATTATTAAAGGACCGCATGTATAATGAGTCTTTATATACATGGAGATAAGACACATTTCCCTTTTATTTTTAATTTCTTAATTTTTTTGAGACGTGGTGGGGGAGGGCAAAGGGAGAGGGAGAGAGAGAATCTTAAGCAGACTCCATACCCAGTGCAAAGCCCAACGCAGGGCTCGATCTCACAACCCTGAGATCATGCCCCGAGCCGAAATCAAGACTGACTGAGTCACCCAGATGTCCCACATTTCCTTTTTTTTTTTTTTTAAAGATTTTATTTATTTATTTGACAAACAGATATCACAAGTAGGCAGAGAGGCAGGGAGAGAGAGAGGAGGAAGCAGGCTCCCTGTTGAGCACAGAGCCCAATTCGGGGCTCTATCCCAGGACCCTAGTATCATGACCCCAGCTGAAGGCAGAGGCTTTAACCCACTGAGCCACCCAGGCGCCCCCACATTTCCCTTTTAAATACAAGAAACGGTAATGAGAGAAAGTTTTTAGAGTTGGTATGAGGTATAAATTAGCCAAGGAACCTTGAATTAAGAGATTAAGTCCCAGGGCAAGAGAGCGGCCCATTTGGGGGCCTGTTTGTCAGACTGGCATTAGAAAAAGAGTTGAGGACACCATTATGTCTCAGTTAAACTATCTGGGACCTATTTGGAACATGAAAGTTCTGTTGGATGCCTCTTTCAAGTGCCCAGTATTATGCAGTCTCAGAAGTGAATTGCATGCCTTGATTACTATCAGTAATGGCTAGAACTCTGAAAGAAATAAGGTGTGTCCTGACAAGGCCTTACATTGTGGTCTTAGTATATTGTAGAGCCATGTGTAATACTGATTTATATCTTGCGTCTGTGAGGTAACAGACTTTTTAACCCCGAAGGGAATACTTTTCAAGCAGTGGACCAGTAGTCTGTAATGAATGTGAAGATGGAGCCATTTGTTGGCTGGGACACCCAGTGCTAAGATGACTGCCTGGAGTTTGCCCAAATGTATTGTCCCTTGGGTCCTATCATTTATAAAGAAAATCCTGGCTAAGGGTTGGGAAACAGCAACATGACACTGAGTTTTATCACACAAGATGGTTAGCAGTGTTATCTGTATAGTCTACAAACCCTCATTACTATTCAGTTGATCCCAAGAGCTCCTAGGTGTGAGGTAATGGGGGGAGACCTTCTTCAGCATTATGGCATCTAGCAAGGGACTGAGGAGAGAGGAGTCCAGCTCTCCTGCAGGAGGCATATGTTAGTCCAGATTTGGCTCCATCCTGTCTTAAGGAGGTCTCAGGAGCTGTGTCGAGCTTGTGAGGCAGTTTCCATTACCCAAAGCATAATGAGAAGCTGGGTGTGGAGGGTCACAACATCAGGGTCTGTGAATGCTTTTCTTTCTAGGAGAGCCCAATATGCAACCAGTTCCTGGTTGTCTTAATGGCGTGAAGCATGAGGCCAAGATAAGCAGTTTCTTGCATCAGAAGTCCTTGGATAACTTATGGCCATTTTAAGGGGTCCTCAGACTCCAAGAGGCATGAGAAGAAGTTACCAAGGCCTCTATGGTGAAGAAATCTCTGAGGGCACTAATAAGAGTGTCTGTTGACTTTAACTTGGAGATTTTAAGCCATTTTTGAATAGAGACCCATTTAAGGAGGGCTGATTTACCCACGGCAAAATCATTTAGATAAAGTAAAATTTACAAATGAAGACTACAGACCCTCCAAAGGACTAAAACATGTCGGACTTGTATGCCTGTAATGAGTGTGTCGAGTGAGTCTCCTTGCCGGAGTATGTCATTAATGTAGTTCCATACTTTGTACTCCTGGAGAAAAGCAGGTACAGTTATTTTGTTTGCAAGGTTTGTGATGACAAAGCTGCTGAGGTACGCCCTGGGTAGCCTGGAAAAGACATATAATGTCCCTGTGGAGGCAAAGACAAACTGCAAGTGAGAGGCTGTGGAAATAGGCATTAAACAGAACATGTTAGCCAAATCTGTAAGAGCAAAATATTTACCATTTGTTGAATAAATAGAATCAGTGGTTTTAATAATACCAGATATTGGTATTATGGATGGGACCACAGCATTAAAGTTGTAGTAAATTCACTAGGAGGCATCATTCATTCACTTTATATACTTATGTTTTATTTATATATTTATGTATTTATTTATTTTCTTCTAGGTTTAAGGCAGGCAAAATTGGGCTGTCAAATGGAGAAGTAGCAGAGATAATCACCCCTCTATAAATTACAGTTTATAGAATACATTTTAATCCTTGGAAGCTTCTGTTTTAATTTATATTGGGTCATATTACTATTTTAACTAGGAGTCTGTGGCATCCCGTATTATCAGGCCAATTTCCCCACCCCCCACTCCACTGGCTTGTTTTTACTTTAATTAGCTTCAAACTAGTTTTTAAAGTAGAATCAACCAGAAGGTGAGAATGTAAGGGAAATGATTCTCCAACACTTCTCATGTACACTAAAATTTTAGGTTTCTTTTTTAGAATACAAGAGGCTCTTTGCTGTTTACAAGGTGTGTTGGGAAAATGTCCGTTCTCCTGTTTCTCCTTTACTCTCACACTACTACCACACTTGTAAAACTTATGACACCAAATGTATGGAGGTTTCCCCACTCCATGCAATTCTGTGACAGCACCTGGGGGCCTACAATTTAACTCAGTTATGACACTGTCTACCTGGAGATAGCACCAGGTCTCATAAGGGTCAGTCTCACATGACTGTCCCCTCACCACCCCAACCCCCACATATACTTCAGATAGAAATCACAAATCTAGGTTGTTACTTATGGTTCTGACCCATCAGCTATAATGTAGAAGTTCCCAAGGTGCCCTCCTCTAAGATTTGATTAATTTGTTAGAGCAGCTTACAGAACTCAGGAAAAACAGTTTACTTGCTGTTTACCAGTTTCTTATAAAAAGATAAGATAAAGGACATAGATGAACATCCAGATGGGAAGGTTCATAGGACTAGGTCTAGGAAGATCCCGAGTGCAGGAGCTTCTCTGTCCTGTGGAGCTGGGGTGTGTCACCCTCCTAGTATGTGAATGTCATCAATCTGGAAACTCTCCAAACCCTGTCCTGTTGCGATTTTTATGGAGGCTTCCTCAATAGGTGTGATCAATGAACAACTCTGTATCCAGCCCCTCTACCCTCTCTGGAGAGCTGGACTTCAGAGACGCCCCTATGGCAAGGAACCGGGGGTGGCCTCTGGCCCAAAGCCAACAAGTGATTGAGGCCTTTAGTCTAACCATGTGATCTTGCAAACAGATCTTTCCCTAGTTGAGGATCAGATAGACCATAGTTCTGGCCAATATCTGACTACAGCCTTGTAAGACCCTAAATCAGAGGACCTAGCTAAGCCATATCTGGACTCCTGACAGAGAAACTCTAAGATAATAAATGTGTGTTGCTTTAAGCTACTAAGTCTCTGATCATTTGTTAGGTAGCACTAGATGACTAACACACCTAGGTTACCAGAGACCAGTATTCATAAATGTCATAGCTTAGTGTTTCTCATTACTATCTCTTCTGTGAGGATGATGCTTTGTTTCAGAGCTAACAATTACGTGTGTGATGCACATCCAAAGTCCGCTCTTGTCTGCCTATGAGAATTACTAGGGATGTTTGAACCCTTAGCCAGAGCTAATCAAAGAGAATATCTGGAGCTAGGACCTGCTCGAACGTATTTTTAAAGAACGCTTTAAAAATTATCTTCCCCAAGAGATATATTAACTACAAAGGAAGAAATAGTACCTTTAGAGTGGAGAAATCAAAGCATCTTAACCATGTGATCAGTGGTGACATCACCAACAGGATACATCAACATTGTGTATCATCTGGTATTATCTCTGAGGATATATTACTTCTGTAGTATTAATGCATAACCTTAATGTAGTCAGAGAAAATACTGAATCAAACCCAAATTGAGGAATATTCTACAAAATAACTGGCCAGTATTCTTTAAAAAAAAAAAAAAAAACTAAGTCATGAAAGACAAGAAAAGACTGAGGAACTGTCACAAATTGGAGACTAAAGAGAAATAACAAGTAAATCCACCACAGGATCTGGAATCAGTGGCAAGGACTACAGTAATTACTAGTTTGTTCTGATGTTAATTTCCTGGTTTTGATAATTATACAAAGGTTATATAAGACATTAACATTAGGAGAAACTGGATGAAGACTATATAAGAACTGTTTTTGCAACTTTTTAAATCAAATTTTATTTCAAAATAAAAATAAAAAACCTCTCTATACTTGAGAGTTTCTCAAAGTATTTACTTTTGCTCTTCAGAAACACAGAGACATTTACTTATACTTTGGTGACAGCCCAAGGACTGAGCTGGAGGAATGACAGTAGACCAGGTCATGGTGCCATGACCTTGTCGGAAAAACAGAAACACTTGCAATGCTTCCTGCATTTTGAAACATTTCCCCCCTTTATTTTGTTTTTCACTTACAAAAGTAATATATGTTTTAACAAGTAAAACAATACAAAGGTAAATAAACAACTGCTTATTTTTCCCTTCCCCCCACCAAGATAACCAATGTTAATTAAGACCTTGCTGTAAATCCATCCATACTTTTCTTTGTTCATAGAAACATACATGCATATATATACACATACAGGAGTTTTACTTTTTAAAAAAAAATAGATTCAGATACATTATTCTGCAATTTGCCCTTTTCACTTAACAATATACCACGAACAAATTAGCAGAGTTCTAGTTCCCCACTCAAATAATTTTACTTAATCATACATTTGATATATCATACTTTTATATATATATTTCTTTTTCTATTTCGCTTTCATTTTCCCTCTCTGACTCCCTCATTACCAACCTGCATCACCCACCTCCCTCTAACCTAATATATACTCTTCTATACTTTTCATCATGCATAGAAAAATCATAAACAAGCGTATATGGATACATGTTTTTTCACTCAGACAGCTAGAGGAGTTCTGTCACTGATTTACAGAAACAGGCTATTTTATGTACTTACTTGTACTTTTTTTTTTGTTTAAGGAAACACTGTGGAATATTATTCAAGTCCACTAGCATGGCTTAATTTTTCCACCTTAATGGCTATATAAACAAGAATCTATGGAATGGATATACTAGTTTCTCCCCTCTTCCAGTTTCCCTACTGATGGGCATTTATTTTGATTCTAGTGCTTTATTGCCAGTAGGAAAAATTTTATAATACACATATTCATCTGTCCTTTATGTATTGGGGTTTTGCTTCTTCTTCTTCTTTTTTTTTTTTTTTTAAAGATTTTATTTATTTATTTAACAGACAGAGATCACAGGTAGGCAGAGAGAGAGACAGGAGGAAGCAGGCTCCCCAAGGAGCAGAGAGCCCGATGCGAGGCTCAATCCCAGGGCTCTGGGATCATGACCTGAGCCGAAGGCAGAGGCTTTAACCCACTGAGCCACCCAGGCACCCCTGGGGTTTTACTTCTAAGAGAAGATTCCCCAAAGTGGCATAAGTATTTTAAGTTATAAAAGATGTTGCCAGATTGTTTTTTGAGAGAGCTGAATCTGTGTGTCCACCAGCAGGGTATAAGAACAACCTTTGCTGGGGACAGCAAAAAGCATTCCTGCTATTTTCTGTCAGTTTGGTTGCATAGTTATCTCATTATGACTTTAATCTGTATTCCCCAACAACTACCAAGGCGACACATTTTTTGATAGTCCCACCGGCTACTTGGATTTGCTTTTTACAACCTTCTATTCATATTCTCTACCATGTTTTGCCATTGAGTTATCTCCTTCCTGTCAATTTGAAAAGCACTTCTCCACTGAATGGCTTTGCAAATATTTCACCCCAAATTATAATGTATTGAGTTTGTTGATGGCATCTTTTGCCATACAAAAGATCATAGTTTTACATAGTCAAGTTTTTCCTATTTTTAAATTTTTTAAAAAATATTTATTTATTTATTTGACAGAGAGAGAGAGAGATCACAAGCAGGCAGAGGCAGGCAGAGAGAGAGAGGTGGAAGCAGGCTCCCCGCCAAGGAGAGAGCCCCATGTGGGGCTTGATCCCAGGACCCTGAGATCATGACCTGAGCTGAAGGCAGCGCCTTAACCCACTGAGCCACCCAGGCACTGCATCCTATTTTTAAATTTTTATTTAAGTAGACTCCATGTCCAGCATGGAACCCAATGTAGGGCTTGAACTCATGAGCTGAGATCAAAAGTCAGAGTCTTAATGGACTGAAGCACCCCAGCACCATAGTATTTAATAGTTTTTATCCTGTGTTGATAAAGTTAATCTAACTTCTAGATTGTACATGTAGTCTTTCATTTTCCTTTAAGAACTGTATTATTTTAAAATTTTAAATCTTAGGGACGCCTGGGTGCTCAGTTGGTTGGGCAGCTGCCTTTGGCTCAGGTCATGATCCCCACATCCTAGGATCGAGTCCCACATCGGGCTCCTTGCTTGGCGGGGAGCCTGCTTCTCCCTATGCCTCTGCCTGCCACTCTGTCTGCCCGTGCTCACTCTCTCTGGCAAATAAATAAATAATTTAAAAAATTTAAATCTTAAATCCACCTGGATTTTTTTATATGGGTGGGGCTGCTAGCCCAACTTTAATTTCTTCCTGATTAAAAGCCAATTGTAACAGAATTCTTTATAAACATCTATTTCAGGATTTTCTATGCTGTTCCATTGAAAGGAACAGGTTCCTCTGCCAATACTTTATTAAAGTGACTTCACATTATATTCTGACATCTGGTATACAACTTTCTTTTTCATATTTTTCTTGTTTAGACTATTAGAACAAATGTTCTTCCATAAGGACTTTAAGATCATTTCACATAAGATTTTTTTAAAAAGGCACAGATATTTAGTGTAATTCCAAAAGTAGTGCATTTAAGTTATTAGATGTTTACGGAGAGGAACTTTTAATTTCTATACTGTCTTCTCAGAAAATTATCTTTTAACTCAAAACAATTACTAGTCTCATTTATTGATATAAAATCATATCAGCAAAAAGTTTTACATTTTTTTTGTTTATACCAATTACTTATTTTCCATTGTCTTCTAAGACAATATTTAGTAAAAATAGACAGCAGTGAACACCCTTATCTCTAATACTATTAAATTCTTAATCTTCAAAAGATGGTTTTAACATAATATATGCTATAGAGTTTTGGTAAAGATACTCTTTTTTTTTTTTTTTAAAGATTTTATTTATTTATTTAACAGAGAGAGATCACAAGCAGGCAGAAAGGCAGGCAGAGAGAGAGGAGGAAGCAGGCTCCCTGCTGAGCAGAGAGCCAGATGCGGGGCTCGATCCCAGAACCCTGGGATCATGACCTGAGCCGAAGGCAGCGGCTTAACCCACTGAGCCACCCAGGCGCCCCGGTAAAGATACTCTTAAGTGGTTATTACATACTACAATTTATCTTGTATTAGATTGGAAATATTTGCAAAATCCAATTAAATATCTTCCAGCATCTATTGATGGCATCTTCTCTTTCATACTATTGATTTTATTGATGTATTTCCTATTACTGCATTGACTCTGCATTCTTGGAGCAATTCTTCCTTGGTCATTATAATACATTGTTCTTAGGTATACTGCTGAATTCCATTTGCTATTATTTTAATTATAATTTTTTATTTCTAAGCTCATGGGTAAGACTGGTTTGGGGTTTTCTTTTTTCCACTGCTATGATTTGGTTTTGGAGTTAAAACTTACTCTGACTTCATAAAGTAAATTGGGGATCATAGTCTAAGGGCTGAGATATTTAAAGTAACACTGTTATTACTCTTTAAAAGTTAGATGAGGGGCACCTCAGTGGCTCAGTCAGTTAATCATTGACTCTTGATCTCAGCTCAGGTCTCAAACTCAGAGTCATGAATTCAAGTCCCCTCTTGGGCTCCATGTCTTGGGCTCCATGCTAGGCATGGAGCTTACAAAAAAAGTTAGATGAGGGAGCCTGGGTGGCTCAGTGGGTAAAGCCGCTGCCTTCAGCTCAGGTCATGATCTCAGGATCCTGGGATCGAGTCCCGCATCGGGCTCTCTGCTCAGCAGGGAGCCTGCTTCCTCCTCTCTCTCTCTGCCTGCCTCTCTGCCTACTTGTGATCTCTCTCTCTGTCAAATAAATGAATAAAATCTTTAAAAAAAAAAAGTTAGATGAAACTAATTATGAAATCATCTGGGCCTGGAGCATTTTTCAATCCTAGATCTTTAATCACTTTTCCAAACTCTTCAAAGGTAATTGTTCTATCAAGTTTCTTACTGCAATTTTTCTAACTTACATTTTGCAAGAAAAACATTTATTTAAATAAAAGCATGTTGATCTAAAAATAAAAAATTAAAACATGTTGATCTAGATTGGTTAAGAAGTATCTTTTATCATTCTTACAATCACATCTTTATCTGGGATTATGCTTCTTTTTTTTTTTCCAAGTTTTTATTTAAATTCCAGTTAGTTAGCATACAGTGTAATATCAGTTTCAGGTGTAGAATTTAGTGATTCATCTCATAAACACAATATCCACGTGATTGCTTCCTTTCTCATTCTGGATCAGGCATTCTTATACGGAGTCAAATCTTGAAAAATGTGGACATTTGTTTTATTTGGATGACACAGCAGCTCAGGGAAGTAGACTTTTTTCAAAGACTGGAATGATGAAATGACTTGGGCTTTAGTGCCTAGGACATTCACAGGGAAACTGAGAGGGAAGAGAAGTGGATGTTGCTGAATTAATTTGCAGAAAGAAAAAAAAACAGAAAAAAAATCTCCTCCTTTGGTCTCTGCATGAAGCATTTCTGAATTATAAGACTCATATAAAACAGTGTCTTTCCTACTAATTTTCTGCAAGGTATGTTAAGCAAGACTAAGAAAATAGAAGAGGTGCACGATATACCACGGCCATACTAGTTTTTGTCAAACAATGGCTGGATTGAGTAATCAAGTTTATAATGTTTTGTTCATCCAATGTTGGTTGTGAAACTATTCCTAAGCTTTGCCTTTTTAACATTAACAAATGTTATTATAATTTTTTATATTGTTAAGACGCTAAAAGATAGGGATGATATTTAGAGTGCAAAAGTTGGTGAACAGCATTCTACATACTGTATGACACACATACACTTGATATTCACAATTTACATTAAATGCACATTTACGGGCGCCTGGGTGGCTCAGTGGGTTAGGCCGCTGCCTTCGGCTCAGGTCATGATCTCAGGGTCCTGGGATCGAGTCCCGCATCGGGCTCTCTGCTCAGCAGGGGCCTGCTTCCTTCCCTTCCCCTCTCTCTGCCTGCCTCTCTGCCTACTGTGATCTCTCTCTGTCAAATAAATAAATAAAATCTTTAAAAAAAAAATAAATAAATGCACATTTACATTTCCAAAATATAAATAATGCTTATTATGTGGCTCACTGTGGAATATACCATAATATACCAATTCTCTTTACATATATTCTGTATGCTGTTGTCATTCCATTAACATACTTTTAAACTTTCATAAGCCAGAGTGACCATGTTTATGTTTTACAAAGTATTTTCTATAATCTTTGTATAAAAATTTCTACAATTAGAACAAGACTTCCCTTATGGTAAAACATTTTGTCCAGATTCATTAAATCCATGAGATTTCTCCTAAAAATGAATGCCTGCACATATAATGAAATAGGACACCTTGCTTAAGGCTTTCTCACAATAACAGGTTTTAATTCCTATAGGCATTCTTTCTGGCATGAATTTTCTGATGTCTACTGAGGTTTGGCTTCTGATAAAAAGCTTTGCCACATTCACTGCATCCATAGGGTTTTTCTCCTGTATGAGTTCTCCAGTGTTTATTGAGGCATGATTTTTGACTGAAGGATTTCCCACATTCTCTGCAACGGTATGGTCTTTCTCCTGTGTGTATTTTTCGATGTACATTGAGGTATGACTTCTCGCCAAATGACTTCCCACATTCACTGCACACAAAGGGTCTCTCTCCAGTATGTGTTCTTTGATGTTCTCTGCGGTGTGACTTCTGAGTGAAGGCTTTCCCACAGAAAAAACATTCAAAGGGTCTTACCCCAGTGTGAATTCGCTGATGTTTAATGAGGGTTGACTTATGTGAAAAGGCTTTCCCACAGTCAGTGCATCCATATGGTTTCTCCCCAGTGTGACTTCTCTGATGCCTAATGAACTCAGACTTGTAGCAGAAGGCTTTCCCACACTCGCTACAGACATGGGGTTTCTCTGCAGGTGGAACCCTCTTACGTTTGTATGCAAGAGAATTGGTTTCTGCTGGTTTATACATAAGTGCTGGGTTGTGGCTGAAAGCTTTCTCACAATGACTGCATTCCCAGAGTTTTTCTCCATTAGGTCTTCTATCATGGTTTGTATGTTGTAACAATTTCCCACAACCACAGCACTCATCTTGCTTTTTTGAATAGTTTCTCTTAAAACCAATCAAATCTAAATTATGGTTTGCACTCTTTCCACAGGGATCCCAGTTACTGGGATTTTGAATTAAAGGAGAAAGATTAGTGCTCAGAGGTGGTATTTTCCCAAACTTATTGTTTTCATGGCTTCTTTCCTTGGGCAATGTTTTCTTGCTGATGAATGTACCTTGGTTCAAAATCATGTCTTGTCTTTTCCTCTGGACATTAACTTGACAAATGTTTTCTGGAGAAAATACAGCAAACCTTTCTTTATCCTATTATTATGATCTAGAATAAAATTACTTGGGAAATACCCTAAGAATTTAAACAATGCATGGTATATGAACAGAAAGCATGAACCATAACTAAATGCAGGGAAGGGTGTTGTACAAGTAGAGAAGAATCACAACAGTAGCACAAATGAAATGGAATATGTCATACAGTACATAAAGAAGTAATTTTGAAGATGGGATATTGTAGAGCAGTAGTTGGCAAACATGTTCTTAAAGGGCCAGAGAGTAAATTTTAGGCTTTGTGGGCCATATGGTCTCAGTCAAAATTACTCAACTCTCCCATTGTACTTGGGAAACGCAGACAGTATATAAATGTAAAGGCACAGCTGTGTTCCAATAAAACTTTATTCACAAAATCAGGTGGCCAAACTATAGGCTGTAGTTTGTCAGTCCTGTTACTGAGATGTCATCTAGCACCTTGCTCTTCAACGTGTGACTCTTAAAAGAGGGAAAAGAAAGGCAGCTGATGGCCAGGTTACTATGGTTTCAGGAAGGTTGATGAGCATAGTTTAATGAAATAAAATGCATTGTAAAGGGCACCAGAATGTGATGGTTAAGAGTACTGGTTCTGAGGGTGCCTGGGTGGCTCAGTTGTTTAAGTGATTGCCTTTGGCTCAGGTCATGATCCTTGGGTCCTGGGATTGAGTCCTGCATCGGGCTCCCTGCTTGGTAGGGAGCCTGTTTCTCCCTCTCCCTCTGCTGCTCTGCCTGCTTCTGTTCTCTCTCTGTCAAATAAATAAATAAAATCTTAAAAAAAAAAAAGATTAAAAAAAAAAGAGTACTGGTTCTAAAAGCTGATCATGTGGGTTTAAATCTGTTTCAGTCCCTTACTTTGCTCTATGTTCTTTTTTTTTTTTTTAAGATTTTATTTATTTACTTGAGAGAGAGAGAGAGAGAATGAGAGGAAAGAGGTCAACAGGAGAAGCAGACTCCCTGCCGAGCAGGGAGCCCGTTGTGGGACTCGATCCCGGGACTCCAGGATCATGACCTTAGCCGAAGGCAGTTGCTTAACCAACTGAGCGACCCAGACACCCTCCTCTATGTTCTTAGATAAGTTTCCTAACTTTTCTGTGATTGTTTCATTTGTAACTGGGGTAATAAAGGCTGGATATCTCATAGGTGTTGGAAGGGTTGAATGAAATGATATATGTAAAGGGCTGAGAACAAATCTAGCACAGAGTGAGCACACCATTAGTGCTGGCCGATAATTCTAGTGCTATTGCTGCTACTTCTACAGCCAAGGTGGATGAACAGCAGATGGCAGTGATTTCAAAGACATCATCTTGGGGAGAAGCATGAAAATGACTTGAAAATTTGGGGGATCATGTAATATTTAATTCAATTATGTGATTATAACACCAAGTGTAAGTAGCATAAACAGATGTGGGAACAGACAGCACTAACTATTCTTGCTAAGCCCATGACTCTTGTGGAGAAGTACAAGATCAGAGGCATCCTTATGAGTAGGTTACCAACACTTGGGGTACCGTGGGTATTGTTGGGATATTTTACACAAGCTGATGGGAGTGGGGCAGTTATTCTGAATGTTAAATGAAAGTGGTTAAGATGGGCCAAGCTCAGTCATATGCTTTACCGCCTCACAGTCCTTGGTTACCTGAAATTTAATACTTCCTCCTCTTGGACTTAAGGAAACTGAAGGACTAAGGGATAATTTAAGGGATTAAGGAAAGGATGGGAAGTGAGAATGTGAGTATGGAGGGCAGGTCTGGGGCATTTTGCCTGGAAACTGGGAGAACAGGAAATAGGAAGGGACCAGCAGGAGTGGGAGAATGACAGAAGCTTACTTCAAGAATGTCTGAATGTGAAAGAGAAGGTGAACTGAAAACCTTCAGAGAGACCGAGGACTCTCGAGAAAGGGCAATGGAGCAAGAACACAGGGAGAGGGGAGATGAGGAGGAGGAGGAGGAGGAATGCCTGGATCAAGGAGGTGGGCTGCATGGAGGAGGACGGGTCATCAAGAAGGCTCAAGTTCTCAGAGGATGTCTCCAGCTGCTTGCAAAGCTCTAAGCCTTTTGAGAGCTGGACTGCACAGAATCCCAAAGGTGCCAGCCTCCCGTAGTCCCTCTTTTGCTGGACTGATACTTACCCTGACAATGGCAGCCTGAGCATGCTGCCTCACAAATCCACGGCGCTTCTTCCTGCTCCAGCTTCAGGATCACATATGGTTTCGTGCCTTCATAACCTGTTCCAGGGAAATGATCCAGGCCTTGGGCTGAGCTCCTTGGTCTTCAGGGCCACTCAGGCAGCATTAAAGGCTGCACAACAGACATTGTACTTGGGAGAAGACTGTACACACACCTTGTCCAGAACCCAAAAGGAATTAGTAACCCAGGACCACTGAACCTCAAGGCAAACTCACTGAGGCAGCACAGTGTACGAGTGAGGAATGCAGACTGTGGGGGTGCCTGGGTGGCCCAGTCATTGGGCATCTGCCTTTGGCTCCGGTTGTGGTCCCAGGGTCCTGGGATTGAGCCCTGTTTCAGGCTCCCTGCTAGGCGGGGGGCCTGCTTCTCCCTTTCCCACTCCCCCTGCTTCTGTTCCATTTCTCCCTGTCTCTCTGTGTCAAATAAATAAAATCTTAAAAAAAAAAAAAAGGAATGCAGACTGTGCAGCAGATTGCTGGGGTTCAAATCCTACTCTGGCTCTGTATGTCCCACGTGTAGTGACACGGGCAAGTTACTTCACTCATCTGCCTCTGTGTCCAAATGTGTAAAATTGTGGTACTATCAGTACCTACCTCATAAGGCTCTTAGGAGAATTAAGTAAGTTGATATTTTAAAAGTGGCTGAAGAGGGGCGCCTGGGTGGCTCAGTGGGTTAAAGCCTCTGCCTTCGGCTCCAGTCATGATCCCAGGGTCCTGGGATCAAGCCCCGTATCGGGCTCTCTGCTCGGCAGGGAGCCTGCTTTCTCCTCTCTCTCTTTGCCTGCTTCTCTGCCTACTTGTGATCTCTGTCAAATAAATAAATAAAATCTTAAAAAAAAAAAAAAAGTGGCTGAAGATGTGTCTGGTACATAGGAAGTTTTTGGTACTTCTGAGGCTCTAGGTACCCCAGTTCCTTTTAGCAACTGCAAAAGGGAAGGCGGTCGTTCAGGCATCATCTAGATTGTGTGATGGAGCTGTCCTTACCCACGGAGACAAGGTTGCTGTAGGTCTCCAGCATCACATCCCGGTACAGTGCCCTCTGAGCAGGATTCAGCCTGTGCCACTCCTCTTGAGTGAAGCCCACTACCACGTCTTTAAAGGACACAGGTCTCTGCTGAGGATGAAATGACACTGAGCCATGTGGGAAATGCAGCCAGGGATAGATGGTATCGAGTTTTTATGTTCCTAGGTCAGAGCTTACCATGATCATTTATCTACCCAACATGGCTTTTACCTTCCTGCCTTTGGGCTATATATGGTAGGGAAAGTAACAATCACATTGGAACCCACTGTCATATACACTTTGAGTCAACCTATATTGACTGAAGATGACTTGTTGTGTGTCACCCAGTGCTGGCTGCTAGAGACAGTCATGGATGGATCCTGACCTCAAGGAGCTCACAACCTGGCAGAAAGCATTACGTAAAGCCACCCAGGTGAAAGTATATGAGCTACGGTGGCAGGACATCTAGGTGGAAAAGTGTGAATGGTCCATTAAATGTTTCAAGGTCTAGCCAGGCTTCAGAGCTAGGGGACTTGTGGAGCTGAGTCTTCTCTACAGAAAGATGGAGAAACTATGTCCTTGCAGAGGGAGCAGCATGAACACAGGCATGTGGACAGAACAGTGACTTTAAGGGCTGTGAGGCTCTCAGTAACAGGAACAGTTTACAGGGGTCTGTGAGTGAGGAGATGATGGGCTTTAAGACAATGGAAAATCTACCAAGGGAGAGGTATGTGTAGAAAGCACATTCTATTAGGCATGTGGTAAGTTTCTTGCATCCCATGTCTCCCATGTCAAGTGGTACTGTGGTAACTCTAAGCAGACTGGGGATATATTGTATCCCCAGAGGAACCACTAAATCAGAGTGCAAAGAGGTGTACTGCAGTAAATGAATTCCAAAAATTGTTCGTTTAATCCACACAAACACACATGTAAGAGAAGAGAAGAAAGAGAGGAATAAAAGTGCATGGGACAAATAGAAAACCAAATACTAAAATGATAGATACAAACCCAACCATGCCAATAATTATACTTCTAGTCAATGACAGTAAATTATAATATAAAATTAATATATGACTGAAACACTCCAAAAGGCAGAGATTGTTAGGTTGGATTGAAAAAGCAATGCTGCCTGTAAGAGATACAAAACTCAGATAATTTGCAAGTGAATGGATACAAAGAGAAATGTGGTGGGTGACCTAGGGGGAAGGGAAAGCAAAGACTATAATAACGCAGGTACAAGATGGCGTTCACAAGTGGCCAGTAACAGTGAGACAGAGAAGGGCCATTGTAAAGAGCAGAACCTGCATCTTAACTGGTTGTGGGGGGTGAAAGAGGGGCCAGGGTAACACCCAAGTATCTCAAAGCCACCTGGGTGATGGTGAATCAGACGTGAGAAAAACAGTAGAAACTAGAAACAAAGAGGATGTGTCGTTAGACATGTCTGGGGACACTTAGCAGGCAGCAGGGTGAACATATGAGTCTTGTAATAGCAGCAAGATGGGAAGGGAGCTAAAGCTCTGGAAGCCAGCAGCAGAGAAGTGGTAGCTAAAGTTGTCAGTGTGGGATCTCTCTGCAAGGAGACAGGATGAGCCAAGTGCCCAGGCCAGAGCCCCAAGGGACACTAATAGAGTTCAGCTGCAGATCCAAGAGAAGGACCCATAGGTACTAAAAACGTAAGAGGGCACCTGTGATATTGTGATATATTAAAAAATATCTATTTGGTCTTTCTTCATGGTTCCTGGAATAGAGCTTCTTAAACCCTTGTAACTTCCCAAGTAACAGGGGTAATAGGAGTGTCTTTTGTTATTCCTAACAAGCCCCAGAGTTTATACCAATAACATGGAGGAAAGGGGCTGGTTGCCAGAGGAACTAACCATATGATTAGAGGGTTGGAACTTTCAGCCCCCTTCTCTATCCTGCCCAACCTATGGGTCGGGATAGGGGTGGACGGATGGTACCAGAGATTGAGCTAATTACCGATCAATGATTTAATCAATGATGCCTACATAATGGAAATAGCATGAAAATCCTGAAGAGCTTTCAGGTTGGTGAACACATCTGGGAAGATGTACACCCCAAATTCCAGACAGAAGCTCATGTCTAGCAGATCCCCAGATCTGTGAGTCATTATAGCAAATTATCAAAACTGAAGAGGGGGTCATGGGAACCCCTGATTTACTGCTAGTTGGTCAGAAGTTCAGACGACAACCTAAGATTTGTAATTAGCATCTGAAGTGGGGGGAGTCTTATGAGACTTATAGAGTCTATGCTAACTCCAAGTTGAACTAAGTTGTAGGACACCCAGTTGGGTGTCCACAGAGAATTAGAAGAATTGTTTGGTGTAGGAAAAAAACTCCCCTATTCCTGTGAGTAGAGGAAACAGTACCTATGATATATCTTCAAGTGACTATAAAAAATTGAATCTTGCCCTAAGAGAGGTCTGATCTTTGTCCTCAACTCCTGGGAGTTAATCTCTAAGCCCCTGCATTGTTCTGCTTGATAAGACCATCTTTGGTTACTTGGGGGTCTTGAGCCACATGGGATAGTCTAACAATGTGATTTCTGGTGGGAGCTTTGGGTCACACACCTCAGCTCAACCTCAGGAGGAAGCTGTACGTACATCTCTTTAAAAATTGTGGGGTCCTACAGTGGCACCAAGCAGATGAACCTGAGGGCAGGACCTGGTACCTGACCCTAGACCAATATAAAGGCCATGTACATAGGAGGTACCGACCTGATATCCTCTCTGATGTCAGAATAATATACCATGGTTGTGGGAGAGCAGCAATCAGCCTTTACCACAGAGCATAGAGTTTGGCTCAGCTGACAGGCCTGGGTTGGTATTTCCCAAACAGAGCTAACTGGAGTGGGATGGGCTGGGCTGGGATGGAGTGGGATAGAACAGAATAAAATAGAAAAGATGTAAATTGACACCCCAAAAGGCATGTCATTTTTCATCAAACACAGGGATGAAGAACAAAGATGGAAGAAACATTAAGGTTGTAAAATTACTATCATGTAGTGACTGACTGTGAGAAGGGGAAGGCAGAGAGAAGTCAAGGAATAAATCTCATGGTCCTGGCTTATCCGGTGGGGGATGGTACCATCTCCTGAGATGGGAAACTGGGGCACAAAGAGGTTCAGAGACTTGTGCAAGGTCATACAGACGGTAAGGTCTGGGATTCAAATTCAGCAGTCTCGTCCCAAGTCTGTGCTCTCACCCAGTATAGGCTCTTGCCTTCTGCACAGAAGGGGCTTTGCAAAAGGTACAGTCTAATTTAGCAGAACAGTCAAAAAAGCATCTTCTGATTTCAGTTTCAGCAAAGTCCCCTGGGCTCCTGGCCAGAAAAGCTTTAGTAAAGTAGGGTGAGAGGATGCTGGAGTCAAGAAAGAATAAGAAACAGGATATGGAAACATCAAGAGCAGGAAGTCACTATAGGAGATGGAGGAGGAGAGAAAAGAAAGAACTCTGTGGTTTGGAAGTGGTGATGGTTTCTAGGGTTGGAGCCATTGTAGGGACCAGGGAAAAGATCTGGAAAAGCAGAGAGGAGGGGTCTCTAGAAAGAGATGTCTCTTCCTGGAGGGAGGCCTCCAAAGAGGTGGAAATGTAGGCACTCAGAGGCTGAGGGGAAGTCCTGTCAAGACACAGGGCGCTTCACCATCTTAAGATGATGAGGAAGGTAGGGGGAGCTAGGAACTCTTCACACCAAGACTTGGGGGGAGTAAGATGTTTACTGTTTGCTGCCAAACTAGTAAAGACAGTTAAGGAAATGACAGTAATTTAAATAACGGACAGCTCATCTGTTCCTCAGTCTAGATCAAGGACACAAATACTCTGGACCATAATCAGGGCTTCCATAAACATGAAGGAACCTTCCTGCCCACTCCCTTTGAAAATAAATAATATTTGTAGTTTTGCTTTCCTCTAACTGAACTTCAGCATTTTATTCTATTACATATGTGGCTGCAAAGCACAGAGGAGTTAAAACTTCCCGCAACTCTGACACAGATAGAGAACACTAATGCAACATCGGGAAGCTAAGTCATGATGCTCTTGATCACCTGGAAATCCAGGAGTTCTGTGGAACTAATACTCCAAAGGAAGAGCTGAACCACTGTAGAAAACAGTCCAATGAAGAGCCATTATGATTCTGCATTTGTTATCTTTAAGAATTTTATACTTTATGTCAGTGCTTCTCACAGTTACAAGAGCATAAGGACCACTGAGAACTTGCTAAACACAGATTCCCAGGCTCCACCCTCAATTAACCCAATTCAAGCAGGTCTGGGGTGGGGCCTGCCATTCTGTGTGTCTAATAAGCTCCTGGAGAAGCCCAAGTCCTGGAACCACATGGTTAGCAGCAGTGTTGCTCTACTCTACCTCAGCCATAAGAAGGCTCCTCAGGGAAATGTCTTTAGAAAACATCTTGAAAAGCTAGTTTTCAGGGCACCTGGGTAGCTCAGTGGGTTAAGCCTCTGCCTTCAGCTCAGGTCATGATCCCAGGGTCCTAGGATCGAGCCCTGTATCGGGCTCTCTGCTCAGCACAGAGCCTCCTTCCCCCCTCTCTCTCTGCCTACTGCTCTGCCTACTTTCTGTCAAATAAATAAATAAAATTAAAAAAAAAAAAGGAAAGAAAAGCTAGTTTTCTCTTAGAAATAACAGCATCAGACACATGAAAAAATGTTCATCATCACTAGCCATCAGGGAGATTCAAATTAAAACCACATTGAGATACCACCTTACACCAGTTAGAATGGCTGAAATTAGCCAGACAAGAAACAACATGTGTTGGAGAGGATGTGGAGAAAGGGGAACCCTCTTACACTGTTGGTGGGAATGCAAGTTGGTGCAGCCATTTTGGAGAACAGTGTGGAGATTCTTTAAGAAATTAAAAATAGAGCTTCCCTATGACCCTGCAATTGCACTACTGGGTATTTACCCCAAAGATACAGATGTAGTGAAAAGAACAGACATCTGTAGCAGCAGCACTGTTTATAGCAGCAATGGCCATGGTCACCAAACTGTGGAAAGAACCAAGATACCCTTCAACGGATGAATGGATAAGGAAGATGTGGTCCATATACACTATGGAGTATTATGCCTCCATCAGAAAGGATGAATACCCAACTTTTGTAGCAACATGGATGGGACTGGAAGAGATTATGCTGAGTGAAATAAGTCAAGCAGAGAGAGTCAATTATCATATAGTTTCACTTATTTGTGGAGCATAACAAATAACATGGAGGACAAGGGGAGATGGAGAGGAGAAGGGAGTTGAGGGAAATTGGAAGGGGAGATGAACCATGAGAGACTATGGATTCTGAAAAACAATCTGAGGGTTTGAAGGGCGGGGGGGTGGGTGGGAGACTGGGGGAGCCAGGTGGTGGATATGATGGAGGGCACATATGGCATGGAGCAATGGGTGTGGTGCATAAACAATGAATTGTTACGCTGAAAAGAAATTAAAAAAAAAAAAAAAAAGAAAGAACAGCAAGCTTCTATCCTATGGCCAATGCAAATCATGGGCTGTCTGTGTTTGCCTTTTTGCTGGGCCACCAGGAAGACCACAGTTAATGACTCTTTGTTGGACTGTTTTGTATATCTGTATTCCAACAAAGAATGTTACTTGCATCATTCCCTGTAATACCAAATTTGAAAATTACCTGAATGTCATAAAATGGGGGCTACTTAAATAAATCATATTTCATGCATATGATGGAGCATTATGTACCTTGCTTTAAAAAAATGGTGTGGGGGTGCCTGGGTGGCTCAGTGGGTTAAAGCCTCTGCCTTCAGCTCAGGTTATGGTCCCAGGGTTCTGGGATCGAGCCCTGCATTGGGCTCTCTGCTCAGCGGGAAGCCTGCTTCCCCCTCTCTGCCTGCTTGTGATCTCTCTCTCTCTGTCAAATAAACAAATAAAATATTAAAAAATAAATAAATAAAATTTAAAAATGGTGTACTAATATTTACAATCTCTAAGATATTTTAACTGGGAAAAAAAAAGTGATAGAGTAGTATGTATAATAAGGGTCTTGCTGTTGTATCTATGTGTAGACAGAAGTTGTGATGTTCCATCCAAATCCCCCAAAGGACTGAGGTGTTTCTCCCAGCTGTTAGGAGAAGACTGGCTACCACAGGCTTAAGCCCTTTTGCAAAGAGCCCTTGATCAAAGGGAGCTACCCACACAAACTTACGTCCTCTCCCTGGGGCAGCCTACAACCAGTGACTTGTTGATTTTGGAATATAAATGCTTCCTTCCCTCCATTCAGGACAACCGCAAGGGCCATCTCAGCTCCAAAGCATCTTGTAAGGTCAGCTGGTGCCTCTGTTTAAATCCCTCTGCCTAATCTTGCTTCCTTTGCTCCTTATAGGTATTCTAAGAGTCTCCCTAGTAAACCTCTTGAGTGCAAATCTTCCACCTCCAAGTCTGTTTTCTGAAAACCCAGCCTGTGGTAAAGTATAAATGCCTGAAATGCACATATTTTTTTCTAGAACAGTTTCCCAAGAAGGGAAACTTGGGTACTTTATGCCACACTTACCTGGTACTCAATCATTTTCTGCTGTTCTTGGAAAAAAATTTGAGTCCTGTGAAGATAGAGATTGGGGGGGGAGGAGGATGGAGAAAGAGAGAACATAGCTGTGAGGGACCAGGCCCATCTTGGAACTTGTGAAGTCCCTACATAAACCCAAGCTTGAAATCACTGTGGTAGAAGAAGAAGAAGAAGAAGAAAAAAAAACCCGATGCCATTCAATGCAGAATGTGAATACATAAAACAGATCTCCCGTGAAGTAAAAGCTGCTACCAAGTAAGAAGTAAAAATTTATAAAAAACCAGAATCTTTATAACTTAAATAATTGGCCCCATGGGAGATGGAGCCAGATACATGCTCTGAGTGGGATCACCCCTGCAGAACAATACATTTTCTCTTAAAGGCAAAAAAGTCTTGGGTTTTGCCTCTTATTTACTTTTAAAGTTGCACTTGTTCACCTACCAGTGTTCATGAAATCCTATATTTGGGATGCTTTTTCTATAATAACGTTATTATGAAAAAAAGTATATACTTAAAAAGGGCTTTTGTAACTTATTACAGAGAACTAAAGGCAATATAAAATAACTGTATAACATTAGTAAAACTAATGGTTACTTATACTGTGGTATGAATTATTACTGAAAGGCTAACCCTCATTATTCATCCAGCGTATTATTGTTGTTAAAAAGTAATTTTCAACAGATGAGAACAACAACTGTCATTTTTAATTAAGATGTTTAGTTAAAGAGGTAACTATGTGGCTTAATTATAAAAAAGAAAGGGTAAATCATAGATCACGAGTGGAAATATTTTATGACATACCCGGATGGTATGGTAAAATGGTAAAATCATGCTACATCTGAAGCAAAGAATGCAAGAAGCACCTCTGTAATTCTGAGTGCCAGAAAGCAAAGACACTTCTTCAGTGATGGGTCCTGGCAAGGGGGCAGAGGAAGCAACCTCAAGGGCTCCAACCATGTGAGAAGGAGCAGTAAGACCAAACTGGTCAAATCTACCAAAGCTAAACATGAATACTTCATGGTCCAGTAATTCCATATGAATGCATATGTTCACAAGCTTTTAGTCTATAAAAACTATGAATTTATAATGAAATTCAAAAATCACAATATTACCTTTTTTCCTCCTAAAATAACTGGTACTGTAATTAAATAGGACTACTAAAACATGCAGGTTCCCAATTTCCCAAACATCCATACATTAGGAAATGTGGAACTAAGTTGGTACAAAAAAATTAATAAAGACTGCTTGGGTTTTTCACTCACAGAAGTGAGAAACCCTATAAAAGGTCCAAAAATACTGTGTCAATAATCGACAGCCTGGAATTAAAAATCCACATTCAGGAGTGACAAGAACTCTCATGCATGGTTGAGAGGATTATAACTTGGTTCAGCCATTTTGGGAAACTGGCCATATCTACTAGAAGCTTCCATTTAGTTTAGTGATTAGCAGAAGACACCAGATTCAAGGGGAAAAAAATTGCTTCAAAATGAATACATTCTCCTAGCTTTGTTTTATAGAAGTCTTTTCTCACTAATCTATTGACAAATCATCTTTTGATAAAAGAAATGATTCTAAAGTGCCAGAAATATTCTCGGTCATGATCTGGGTGGTGGGTACATGAGGGTACACATGTGGAAACATTCATAACACTATAGTGCTAAATGAGTTAATGATTTACTTCACTCAGTGGACAATAAATACCCACTTTTTTTTTTTTTAAGATCTTATTTATTTATTTGACAGACAGAGATCACAAGTAGGCAGAGAAGCAGGCAGAGGGAGAGGGGAAAGCAGGCTCCCTGCCGATCAGAGAGTCTGACGCTGGGCTCAATCCCAGGACCCAGAGACCACACCTGAGCCAAAGGCAGAGGCCCAACCCACTGAGCCACCCAGGCGGCCCTCCAATATCTCTTAATTGTATGAAAATGCTTTGAAATATTGTACAGGTCAGAAAGCATGACTCATACAGCACAGTTAGTGTAAAACAGACATTTAGCTATCAGGACTGTGCAGTGAGCTTATTATGCCTTTTAAAAGATTTTTTTCTTTACAGAAGTGTAATTTACATATAATAAATGAATCCAGTTGAATTGTATAGTTTGATGAGTTTTGACAAATATATTCATTCACCCACATAACTCCCACACAATCAGGATATGGAACACTTCCAGGAACATCCCGTTCACAAGATATAATAATGAATTTGTCTTAATGGTGTTAAGATTAACTACTTAGATTCCTGTCTCTTCTATAGATGAAATTAAAAAAGTGATTTCCTTGAATGTTAAAATACAGATACTTCTTTGCTTAACTAATACATTAATCAAGTTATACCAGTAAGTCAAAAAAGTAGTTGAATAAAAATATGATCTACTGTTTGAATTTCACTTATCTGAAGGTCAGAAACAGACAACCCTAACCTATATGATAGCTCTGACTAGGCACTGCTTGGGAGGATTGGGGGGAAGGCTTTGGGGTGCTGGAAATGTTCTCTATTATGATATGGGTGGTGAGTATGTGACTGCGCACATATAGAACAATTCATTAAGCTACACGCTGTTCTCTATGCACGTTAAACCTTAAGTTAAAAAAAAATCCCCACAATCCCATTATTTAAAAACATGTAGAAAAGCTTTTGGTATGAAATACAATAAAATGTTATTAGTGCTATGACTTGGGTGGCAGAAAGTTTCATATTCTGATCTATAACTGAAACACACACACACACGCATCATTATTTACATATCCCTGTTCTACCGCCTTTTTTCATCATAAGGGAAGCCACAGGAGGGCTTTAAAAGGGGGAAGAGGCCCTCTGAAAGAACTGAACTGTCCACCAGGGATTGAGCTAGCAGGAAAGGCCTGGGGCCAAGCAGCCTAGAGCAGTTAATCCAGCTTTGGATAACTATTTGATTCTCTGAAATAGTACACTCCCTCCCTCCTCTTTCTGGACTTAGCTACTTGCTTCAGCCTGGTCTCTCCATGGCTGCAAAGTGTGGCAGATGTGCTAGTGAATGTGTGTCCGTAGGCCTGTGTTCTGGCCTGGCTCCGGGACCACCTAGGTCTGTGGCCTGGGAAAGTCACTTCATTCCCTTTTAAATGAGATGGCAGCATCAGTGGATGAGAAACTGCTGGTAAGAGCTGGAGGAAAAACCGAATATCTATATAGTATCGAAATCTCCTGCCCCCAGATATTTATTCATTATAAAATGAAAAACTGTAATTCTGCCCTAGAGAAACCTGGCAGATAGCACTGGTAAGTGATAGTTAACACACAGTGATGGGACAGGAGTCACGTGCCCCAGATATGATGAACTGTGACAGGCACCGCATCCCTTCTGTGATATTTTGCCCAAAATACATACTTGAATCTAATCATGAGGAAACATCAGACAAAATCATGTGAGTGACAAAAATACAAAGTAACTGGTCTATACTCTTCAAAAATGTTGACTTCACAAAAGACAAAAAGACTGAGGAACTGATTCCCATTAAAGGAGACTAAACGGATATGTCAACTAAAGGTAGTCTGTGATCCTGAACTGGATTCTGGAATGAAAAAAGAAATGTTACGAAATGACACTATTGGTTCACATCTGAATATGGACTGTGGATCAGATAATGGTATTAAATCACTGTTAACTGCCTGACTTTGAAAATTGCATTATGGTTATACAGAAAAATGCTCTCATTCTTATGAAATGCACACTGAAATATTTTGGGGGTAAAGGAGCATCATGTCTGTAACTTATTCTCAAATACTTGAGAAGAAAGGAGAAAAATAATATATATTTATAATATAACATTTACATATACAGAGACAGTATGAGAGTGTATGCGTTTATCTGGGTGAATGTACATGAAAGATAGAAAAGCTGACAGTAATATCCCTGCAACTTCTCCAAATAAAGTTTAATTTTAAAAAATCTATAGCTAGGGGCACCTGGGTGGCTCAGATGGTTAAGTATCTGCCTTTGGCTCAAGTCATGATGCCGGGGGTCTAGGGATTGAGCCAGCATCCGGCTTCCTGCTCAGTGGGGAGCCGGCTTCTCCCTCTCCTCCTGCTCCCCTGCTTAGGCTCTCTCACTCTCTCTGTCAAATAAGTAAATAAAATCTTTAAAAATAAATAAATAAATAATCTATAGCTCTAGTAGGTCTGCTGCCACTATCACTCTGAGAATCCAGGGACTTTTCTGTCCCTTAGTCAGGATGGAGTAAACTCCCCATATGCCTTGAGGCCAGGTGAGGTGGCAGAAATGACAAGGGAGCAACTTAGAAAGTGCCAGTAAGTGTAAGAGAGTGGACTGGCTACATCACATGCTATAAGATGCAGAAGGTACTGGGTTGGACCGATATCTCCTTCGCTTGAGAAAGCATGCCTATCACATTTGGCTTTCCTCGCTTCTGCCTTCGCTCTGTTTCTCTGAAACTTGGGACCAACCCTTCCCTTACCATGGAGGATCCCTAGAAGGAGTGACACCAAGTTGAGTCTTGCTCAGCTTCTGGCCCAGGGATGACGCTATTTCCAGTTACTTAGGAGTCTTTGCTCTGGCAAGAGGTTTTGGAACCTAGTTTTGTCCTTCAGAAGAGATTCTTGTCCCAAGTTCCCCCTCTCCAAATCCAGAGGATCTTCAACTGGCCTACTAGTTCCTCACAGCTCCATCTCTCAACAGTAACTCACCTTCAGCCTCAGCCCCATGCACGGCCTTCTGGAGACTTGACCAAGGTCCTGTGAAGCCCTGCTATCAGCGAGGTGGTGGGACCCACAGGTATACAGGGTACTCAGGTAACCTGAAGATAAACAGACCCCATGGTAAGAGTCATCCAACAGTCCCTCCCCAAATATTCTCTGAGGCCCAAGAGGAAGAAGCCTGCAGAGGACTGTGTAGGAGATAGAGCTAAATGATGGCTTGCTTTGGGTTTGGGGCAGGAGGATCTTCTGGAAGGACTGTGAGTCTCAGAACCACTCAGAGAGAAGTCTGAACCAAGCAATTCTGCTAACCAACTGAGGGGAATCTAAGCCAAACAATTTACCTCCCTGGGGGTGTTTTCTTATCTGTGAAAACAGGAATGATAAATGATAAACACAATTTTAAAAAGCCCACTTCTGGAGACTTTCTGTAAGTTACCTCTTTTAATACATATTCAGGTAAGGTTGAAAGGGGCTGAATTATGAATTAACACCTGCTTTCCCAGATAAGTCAGGTTGGATGTGAGGGACAGAGGCTTCTCTGCCCCTGAGTGAATCTACCAGATGTTCTAGGTTCCCTAAGAAAGATTCCTTTCAGAATATCCTACATTTGCTGAATCATTGTGTCTTAGCCCCAGTGCAGGGAATCCCTACAAAGACTCTTTCAAGATGCCTAATTTAGGTTTCTGCAGCCAAAAGTCAGTCTCTAAAAAGCTAATAAGAGATTTTGACCACGGGGCTCTGAGACTCCCCTCTGAATATCTACAGAGAAGAGCCATCCTCAACTCATTAACAACCTTAAGAGGACGACCCTTATTCGAAGTCCACTCCAAACCCAGAGTCCATTTCACTGTGCATGTTTTTGGCTTCTAGAAGGACTAGCAGAAAATAGGCAATCTCAAATAGCCCAGCCAGGGCTATAGGTCAGAATTTTGTTCTGGTGTTTGATTTTAGAGTCTCGGACAAAACTTCCCCATGGTGTGAATTTTTTGCCCCCAGATTATTTCTGTGATTCCACTCAAATCAAGTTCAAAAATGCACAAAATTACTCCATTATATTAGACCCAGAGGTGGCAGTGGGTACTGATAAAGAAGGCTTCAGGGTGCTAGAGATGATGTATATCTTGATCTTGGTTGTATTTATGTGGTTTTTCACAATGTCAAAATTCACTGAGCTGTACCCTTAAGATAAGCATACTTGACTGTATGTATACCTCAATTTTTTTAAAAAAGATTTTATTTATTTATTTGACAGAGAGAAATTACAAGTACACTGAGAGGCAGGCAGAGAGAGAGAGAGAGAAGGAAGCAGGCTCCCTGCTGAGCAGAGAGCCCGATGCGGGACTCGATCCCAGGACCCTGAGATCATGACCTAAGCTGAAGGCAGCGGCTTAACCCACTGAGCCACCCAGGCGCCCCTGTATACCTCAATTTAAAAAAAGAATAATAATCTGGAAAAATATACAAGTAAAATGAAATAATCTGGATTCAAACTTAAAAAACGTTCATGCATAGACTCATACTGCCTCCCTCTTCTTATACCCCCAGGTCCCAGGTATGAATGTTCCATCTAGTTAGAGTTCAAAAACAGGCAAAATTAATCAGTGATATTAGAAGCTGGAAGAATGGTTCCCCCTGGCAGGGTAGTGACAGAGAACACATATCATGGAGGCTTTCAGGATGCTACAATGTTATTTTTTCTGATCTGAGTACATTACTCAAGGGAGTTCCTTTTGTGACAATTCACTGAGCTGCATATTTAAGTATATCTCTGTATATATCTTATATCTCAGTAACAGGTTCATATTAAAAATTTTAAAAAGAAAACTTATTTGTTCCCAAACCTGGCACTGAACACACCATAGGTGATGAAGGAAAATAGCCACAAGAAAAAGAAAATACCTTCAACCCGTCACTCCTTGTCCAAGCTAATGACTTCTGCCCCAGAGCAACTACCTATCTTTGATTCTGTGCAACTGAAAACAGAGGCTATCTGCTCTAAAAACTAAAGCTTGATGTGTATGGCTTCTGAAAGATATTTACCTGCCTTACCTTTCAGCTTCCTTTGTTTCAGAAGATGTTATAGTTATTGTGCTTTGCCTGAGAACTACATAAGGATCAGATACAGTACTTTAAAACAAGAAAATACTGTTTTGGCATTTCACCCCAAAGGTCAAAATCTTATCTCTATTGTATTTGTAGTCTTGTCTCAGCCAATCTTAATTATCAGTAGTTTGACATTAATTTCCGTGAAGAGCAGTTTCTAAAAGTAGCTTTAAGTTTTGTTTTGTAGTTTTATCTTCATTAAATTATTCTACCAGGATATTACAAAGAACAGATTCAAGGAGGTCAAAAGTGTCATGCCTAAAAAAATATAGACCAAGGCAAAAGGATTCTTAGAACACAGTTTTGGGGCACCTGAGTGGCTCAATGGGTTAAGCCTCTGCCTTCAGCTCGGGTCATGATCTCAGGGTCCTGGGATCAAGCCCCACATCAGGCTCTCTGCTTAGCAGAGAGGCTGTTTCCCACCCCCACCCCTGCCTACTTGTGATATTTCTCTCTCTGTCAAAATAAATAAATAAATAAAAATTTTAAAACCTCATTAAAAAAAAGAACAGTTTCTTTTCCTTACATAATTTATTTGTTTTTTCCCACATACTGAGGTATGTGACATATAATATTGCATAAGCTTAAGGTGTACAATACCATGATTTGATATACATATATTTCAAAAAAATTACCACAATAGGGTTAGTTAACATTTCCATCACCTCACATAATTACTTTCTGCATATGTGTGGAGAGAACATTGTTTTTAAGTTAAGCCTAGATAAAATTATTTTCCAAACACCCTCGAAGTTTGTTCCTTTGACCATATCTTTTACAATATCAGTTTAGATACTTACTCAGTAAATTCTTTGTTTTCTAACCACAGGCAAAGTCACATCCATCCTAGCTGCCATGTGGTCAGACTAGATTTCCAGAAACCAGACTCACCCTTGGGATATTGTCACAGATGGATACGTCATTACTGTTGCCAGAAAGGGCCTTAAAGGAAACATTGAAAGAAATATGCACTAAATCCTTGGCAAAAGCAATAGAAGCCACATTTTTAATAACGGTACTTCAAGTAAGTTTAACATTTGGTCTTTTCAAAGCACTTTCATTAATGTGGGGAACAATGAAAGGGAAAGAAGGTTTCAAAGAGGTTTGTGTGTGTGTGTGTTTTTTTTTTTTTTTAGATTTTTAAATTTATTTATTTGACAGACAGAGATTCCGAGTAGCCAGAGAGGCAGGCAGAGAGAGAGAGGAGGAAGCAGGCTCCCTGCCGAACAGAGAGCCTGAAGCGGGGCTCGATTCTAGGACCCTGGGATCATGACCTGAGCTGAAGGCAGAGGCTTTAACCCCCTGAGCCACCCAGGCGCCCCTCAAAGAGTTTTGATGTGGGCTTTTGCAGAGTACTAGACTGAACTGAACTGAATGTTCATCAGCTGGAGGGTGTCACAGGGGAAAAGTGTGCTCCCATTATGCAGGGCTGCAGCCTCGAATCCTTAACTCTCCCATACCCAACCTCTAAATTTATTACACAAATCCCTAATCGCGAACCCACACTGCTCTCCAATGATATCCCAATGAGTGAAAAACAAGTGCTGACCCCCACAGTCCCACCTCTCCCGGCAATTACTGACAGCCCCAATCACTGACACCCATTGATCCATGTGTTTTCCATTCCCCGATCTACGAAAGACCAATCTCTAAAACCTTCAGATTCCTCCTCCCATCCAAGATCTAAAGGATGTCTCAATCACTGATGGCCTAAAGCATTTCTCTAAACACTGGCCCCCATAAGCCCCTCCCATCACTTAACCTCAAAGTTTCCACAATCATCACTTTCAGGTACCCAAAAAGAACTTGGAACCTCCAATCACTGATCCTCTCAGGTTTCGAACACTGAGCTCTAATGCTGTTCAAACCAGTGCTTTTGAAACACCCCATTTGGCACCAAACCCCTGAAGACCACTATAAACTGACCACCACTCACTCTTCGAATTAAGAAATCGAGAACCCTCATTTATTGATTCCCAAATACTCCCAATCCATCTTCACAGACACTGCCACTGACTCCCACAAACCTCCACCAGCCACCACAGACCCCCACGAGGCTCCCACGTCCAATCACTTAACCCTTTCCGTACCCTCCTCTCTGACCCTTACGGGCACCCATGACTGACCCAGTCGGGCCACCGTAGTCCTCCTATCACTAACCTACAGAGGTCTTTAATTTCGACTGTTTCTCACACTGACCTTTCCCATTTCTCCTGGATCCGCGTCCATAACCCGAAATTGATAGCTGGACCACGGTGCCTCACCGCAGTATAATCTCTTCCCATCGCAACTGGCCAGTGCGCAGACTCAGTCACGACTTTGAGGTTGTCGGGCGCCACCTGGCAACCTTCCAACGAACAGGATTCTGGGTTTCTGAACTTTAACGGAAGGTATGATGGCTGCACCCTCTTGACATCCTGTTGGGGGAGGCCATATTTAAATCTGTGCCGTACAGCGGTGAATTAGCCCTTTGTTAGCCTAGAGGGTTAAGCTATTTCAGGGCTGAGAGAAGCAAGTGCTCCGGGATCCGTAAACACTGACGTCCCTGTTGCATTTAGCTTCTCAGAAGCCCAAACCTCCTGCAATCAATATGGAGGCGCCCTGACCTCCAAGAAGAGCTTTCTTTGTCTCCAGCAGCGCAGGCGCTGAAGTAAGATGGCCACGAACATTTATACAATTTTTTGCGTGCAGTGGGCGGGGCCATCTCATAGGAGGAGCTCCCCAAAGCAAGGTGAAACTTTTTCTGGGGCGGCTTTAGGAGTTAGAGACCCCGAAGAGACGCTCTTCCCTTGGGGAGCCTGAGGGCTCCGGAAGAAGGGGTGAGAACTCCGGAGTGGGCGGAGCCATGGGAGACTGGTAGTACGAAGTTAATGACTTATTGAAAGAAAATGTTGAAAGCAGAGACTTTTTTTTAAGCTTTCAACTATTTTTAATAATAATTAAGAGTTTTAACACTCTATGTTGTTGCTGCTGATTTGAAAGATTCAACATGAAATTAAAAAAAAAAAAAAATTCTGTCCTGGGCGCCTGGGTGGCTCAGTGGGTTAAAGCCTCTGCCTTCAGCTCAGGTCATGATCCCAGCGTCTGAGGATCGAGCCCCGCATCGGGCTCTCTGCTCAACAGGAAGCCTGCTTCCCTTCCTCTCTCTGCCTGCCTCTCCGCCTACTTGTAATCTCTGTCAAATAAATAAATAAAATCTTTCAAAAAAAAAAAACTTAAAGAAAAAAATTTCTGTCCTGTTTTAATTCTGAGCCAGATAGGTGTACAGGGACTTTATCTTAAGTAGTGTTACAAAATAAAATTCAGCCGGGTAAATTTGAATATCTAGCTTGCATCCTATTAAGTCAAAAGGAATGCCTCCTCGGAGTTGTACAAAATGGAAGGTTTTTGTTTTGTTTTGTTTTGTTTTTGTTTTAAATGGAAGGTTTTTATAGGAAGAAGGGATGGGGAAATGGCAAGAAAGTTATTAGCAAAAAAAACCTGGAACCAGGCAGGGTTACCTTCCCTTAGGTGGAAGAGCAGGGATCTTAATTAGGTGGATAACTGACTCATACGCGTCACCAAGTTTTTTACTGAACACAAAGGGCTCCTGGTTTGGGGTGCATCAAGCCAAAAAATGAGCCCAAGTCTTTTGGTTTGAGCAAATGGTTGTTACTACTTGCAGCTAGTAAGGAGATAGAGTCCACCAATTTCTGTCTCTAATGCAAATTGCTGGACCAATTCATACTGCCAGATGGCAGCCTTTTGGTGGGTTTATTCTTGGAGTTAGGAAGTGATTACAGAAACTTATAAAACCTTTATAATCATTCAGGCATGACTGAACAGAGGTTCGCTTAACTGCAATTTCCCAGGAACATTTATGATTTTCTTTCAGAAAATCAGACATCTGCTCAGTTGAGTAACTTTTTTTCTTTCAGAAAATCAGACATCTGCTCAGTTGAGTAACTTTGGTGGGCTTCCAGGAACAGGAAAGTTCTCAAGAACTCATGAAGCTGAAGAACAAACGTGCTAGAAGAAACAAGATAGTTCATTTGTTTTAATTTCTCACTGTGGTCTCTGATAACCTAATCCCTAACATAATCTTATTTTGGGGGGAATGGAGAGGCCCCAAATAACAGTTTATCTCATTGATGCTAATCAGAAAATCCCCGACTGGCTTGTTAAGACTTACATTTCTTTACTTTTTAAAAAAAGATTTATTTCTTAATTTAATTTTCTGATAGAGTACAAACAGGGGGGAGTAGCAGAGGGAGTAGGGGAGTAGGACAGGGAGAAGCAGGCTCGCTGCTGAGTGGGGAGCCCAACGAGCCCAAGTGAGGCTTGATCCCAGGACCCTGGGATCACCACCTGAGCTGAAGGCAGAGGCTTAACTGCTGAGTCACCCAGGTGCCCCAAGACTTAAATTTCTAAGGGAGGTTGAAACTACAGTTAGGTTAAGTATTATTAAGCCCTGGTTTGGTGGCTTGGATAAGTGACACCATTTTAGGCCTGTGGTTTTCTTTCTAAGAGAGGCTTCCCCCAGATGCTGACTGATGTAGGAAAGATGATAGGATTCAAAGTCAACAGCCAAGAAAGAATTTTTAGACATCTTTGGTACAAAAAAGTGATTTTATAATAGAGCTACCCTATTACCCAGCGATTGCACTACTGGGTATATACCCTAAAGATACAAACGTGGTGCTCCAAAGGGGCATGTGCACCTGAATGTTTATAGCAGCAATGTCCACAATAGCCAAACTATGGAAAGAACCTAGATGTCCATCAACAGATGGATGGATAAAGAATATGTGGTGTATATATGCAATGGAATACTATGCAGCCATCAAAAGAAAGGAAATCTTGCCATTTGCGATGACATGGATGGAACTAGAGGGTATTATGCTGAGCGAAATAAGTCAATTGGAGAAAAACAACTATCATATGATCTCCCTGATTTGAGGAAGTGGAGATGTAATGTGGGGGTTTTGGGGGATAGGAAAAGAAAAAATGAAAGAAGATGGGATGGGGAGGGAGACAAACCATAAAAGACTCAATCTCACAAAACAGACTGAGGGTTGCTGGGGGGAGGGCGGTCAGGAGAGGGTGGTGGGGTTATGGACATTGGGGAGGGTGTGTGCTATGGTGAGTGCTGTGAAATGTGTAACGATTCACAGACCTGTACCCCGGGGATAAAAATACATTATATGTTTATAAATAAAATACATTATATGTTTATAAAAAATTAAAAATTAATTTTAAAAAAGGTGATTTCATTAAAGAATAGGTACAGGGCCCGTGGGGGAGAAAGAGCTGCCCTGGGGTCATGAGGAGTGGCCCATTATACACTTTCAAGTTGGGAGGGTGTTAGGGAAGGCATAAGTCTCTAAGGAATTTTGGAAACAAGGTCTCCAGAACCTTGAGGGGGTTAGCTGTTGTTGGGAAAGAGTCGTTTATTATTGTCTACTAAAACCTGAGTCATGAGACCCTTCAGATGTATATCAGCAGGTCATATGCTTAGGGGTGATTGATAACATATATCTTAGGAGGTGGGCATAGAGATAAAGGAAGTTTCCAAAGGAATCTTTATATGTTAAAGTAGACTTACAGGGTCCTGGGGGTTTGGGCTAGGATTGCGTTTTTCCCTCAGCGAAGTGTCAATATTGAGGCAGCTGAGCTCCTAGAGGAAGGTCACTTTGCCTGTTTCAAGGACTTGTGAATGGCCTGTAAGTAGTGAGGAAATTTAATAATTTTTCTTTTGCGTTTGTTTCCCACATCACTGACCTGAGACAAGAATGCGAGTGTGGGCAATTTATTTGGCAGGTGGAAAATAGGCAAATGACAATGGAGGAATGGAGCCCAATACAGACTGTATCAATGAGGGGGTTATCGCTGTGAGCAATAGGGGCTCAGTCCTGTGGGGGACTCTGGAAGATAGTGTAGATACAAATTGTCCTGTTTAGGGTGCTGAAGCTGAGATATTTGTACAGTCTCTTGTCTCTCATTATTGGGTGCTATAGCAAGGACCTTAAACCACTTCTAGCTCACCTCATGGGCAAGGTTTCAGGCAGAATCTGTAGGTTCTTGAGGCAGAGTTTCTGTTAAGCACCATTTACTTGTGTTCTGTACTTTGCCTCTGAATAAGCCAAGTTGAACAAGAACATAAACAAGAAGCCATGTTCCCACTTCAAGGAGTAAGCAAGAAAGTTAACGATTCTCTGAGTTTCGTCCTAGGCCCCAAACACCTGATAACATCCAAGGAGAGTCAGATCCCAAATATGTGCCATGACATAGTGTCAAACAAACCTCAGCTGATGCTGGCATCAACACCCTCTGGGTGTTGGATCCTCTTGGCTGGTCCTGTGGGACCCTCCCCTGGGTCTTTAGACCCAGCCTGCCTGCATCATACTGACGGCATTCATTTCATACAACCCGAAGCTGTGCTCTGCACATCAGAGGCATTGGAACATCTCTAAGAATGGTTACCTTCCATTATGAAGATAGCTTTTTAAAAAACCCTAATTCCGGGGCACCTGGGTGGCTCAGGGGGTTAAAGCCTCTGCCTTCAGCTCAGGTCATGATCCCAGGATCCTGAGATCGAGCCCCGCATCGGGCTCTCTGCTTGGCAGGGAGTCTGCTTCCCTTCCTCTCTCTCTGCCTGCCTCTCTGCCTACTTGTGATCTCTGTCTGTCAAATAAATAAATTAAATCTTAAAAAAAAAACCCCTAATTCCATTTGGTCATCATACTAACATATAAGAGGTGACCTCCAAAATGGCTCCCAACGCTTCCTACCTCTTGGTATTAACACCCTTGTGTAGTCCCTTACACACTGGGCCAGGGCTGGTCTGTGAGGCTAATAAAATACAGTAGAAGTGATGGTAAATCACTGATAAGATTAAGTTGTAAATGATACTCAGCTTCCGTTTTAGAGGTATGTGCTCTTGCTCTCCCTCTCTCTCTCTCAAATAATTTACTCTTGGAGAATTTTGTTGCCATGTCATGAGGCACAAATAATAATAAGGAATAAAACAAGCAATGAAAGCTGTAGGTACCTTGTTTTTTAAAACTAAATTGTTTGATATCAGGTCCCAGGCTCTTGAGCTCAGCCAAAGCCTCTCCATTCTTTCACCCAGGAAGCACCTCCTCATCCTTCAGCAGATGTTATCTATCTCCTGGAGGGATCAAGATCTCTTCTCCATGTAGTAGGAGGTGGAGGAAGGGGTGAGGACAGTTCCAGGACATTAGAACATCCCTAGGCTGAGAGTCTGAGGCCACAGGAGGTCTTCAATTCCCAGTCATTATTCTTGGCAGTCTTAAACAGAAAGAGAAAAATCTGCCTCTGCAAACTGAATTTCAGTTTCCAAATGTCAAAAGAGCAGGGAGGACCTGTCAGGAGGCTGACTACTGAGCACAAGGGGGCCCAGGGCATGGGAGCAATGTGCTGCAGGGAAGGTGCCCCAGTCCTTCAGAGGATAAGTCCCTCTATATCTTTACATGCTCTCCTTCCCTCACTCAGGTCTTCTAGTCTTTTGGAGGAAGCCCTAAACAATGCCCTCTTCTTGGCAGAAGCAGAGAGGATTTATTCTAGGGGTACTCTGGTCTTGCTGAGTTGGAACCCTCCCAGGATGTGGATGAGACCCCTGCAGACAGGCCAGATGCCCACCTGGAGCAGAGCCTTCAGCCCCTTGGGGAATGGAAGGAGGAAGTCCAGGATACCTGGCAGGGAATGCAGTGGCTCTTGTAGAATCAGTGCTTCCACAATGAGCAGGGTTTAGACCAAGACTTTGGTGTGCTGAAGGCAGTGAAGGTGAGCATTTGCAGACCAAGGGGGTTTCAAGCCCAGGCTCCTTCCCTTTGGGAAAAAATAAAAAACGCCTTAACTGTAAGTCTAGATTTTTTCCTTTGTGCTAAAATGAAAATAATGTAACACAAATTAAGTAAATCAGGCTTAAGCTGGAGGAAGTAATGGCTGCCAAGTATGAGGCTCAAAAGGAAGGATGCACAGCTTTAAAAGACCTTTAAAAGCAGAAGCCAAAGATGAAGGAGGTGTTACTAGAAAGAATGAGCTTGGGAACACAAGTTCAAGAAATTCTAGAAAGATAGGACTTGCACTTCTAGGCTGTAACACTCCCAATTGTCAGAATTTTACTAAGTGATTCCTTTTATCTCCTTGTGCTAAAAGTATATCAGAACCTTTGCTTTCTGACTCCAAAAGCACCCCCCCCAAAAGGAAATCCCAATCACAAATGGGGTATGTATTCTCTTAAGGAAAGGTTTGAAAGTGCTCAAATATTTCAACATATATTCTTTTCTTAAAAGATTTTATTTATTTATTTGACAGAGACACAGCGAGATTTCTTTTTTTTTAAAGATTTTATTTATTCAACATATATTCTAAATAAAGTATTCCTCTTGATTTGAATGTGCAGTATTTCAACAGAAGATGGTCCATTTATGGTGATACAAGTACCCATATCTTAAAGTCCCCAGTTCCACTGTTGTGGGTATAACGTATATTGGAAACTATTTGCCAAAATAAGAAAAGATTTATTTTACTTTTCTTTTTGTTTTCTCAGTGACTTCTTTTTCTAGAAGTTAAAACATCCTTAGAAAAAGTTTCTGTAACTATTTTGAACAGAATGGAAAATGCCTAAAACAAAGTATATATGGAATTACAGGCCTTATTTTAACAAACACTGGTAAACAGGTGCTAGCAATAAGGACACATCTTCATTATGTCTTTCTCTATTGGGAGTAGGGGGTGCATTGCTCATATCACCACAATTCAACATTTCTTTTCTTCCTGCCTTTGTAGACCTTGTTAAGCCCAGTTTTTCTTATTTATATCTAATTATCCTTATTTCATCTATCCATATTTGGGTGATACCACTATATTTTTCTAAAGTTGCATGTGCTGATTCCATTCGATTTCCTAGTATGAGTTCCCTGGAGAGTCTTCTGGGACTGACAACTGCAAGGACAACTTTTGCTGTACCTAATCCCTGCTCCCATCTGATATCCACGTTCTCCTTTTTTTATTATTCAATTTGCTCAGTCAAGGAACATGCCTACATTAAGGTTACTTAGGAATTAGCAGAAGACCTGAAGTCAAAACTGCTTTAATATTTTCTTTTTTTTTTATTTTTAAAAGATTTTATTTGTTTATTTGATGGAGATCACAAGTAGGCAGAGAGGCAGGCAGAGAGAGAGGAAGGGAAGCAGGCTTCCTGCCAAGCAGAGAGCCCGATGTGGGGCTCGACCTCAGAATCCTGGGATCATGACCTGAGCTGAAGGCAGAGGCTTTAACCCACTGAGCCACCCAGGTGCCCCTCAGCAAATAGAATTCTATTCACCAAAAATATCCTCAATGAATGAAAGGAAAATAAAGACAGATGCAGATGAAGAAAAACTAAGAAAATTCATTACCAGTCAACTACCCTAAAAATATGTGAAAGGAACTTTTTCAGGCTGAAGGAAAATGATGCAAGAAGAAAGCTTGGAACTTCAAGAATAAATGAAGAGCAACAGAAATAGTAAATGTGTGCATAAATATGATAGTCCTCTTAAATTCTTTAAATGACAATATGGCCTTGAAAACCAAAATTATACCACTGTTGGGGGTGGGGGAAGTGTTTAATGCATACAGATGTAAAACATATGGCAAGTATAAAGAGTGAAGAGTAAAAGATTTCTACATTTTACCTGAAATGGTAAACTAATAGACATACACACACATATACACACTCAAGACAAAATTATGATCTGAATAGTCTTTTATCTAAGAGATACGAATGAATAAAGCAACAAAAATCATTCACATACAGGTTTTATATGATCCTATATTTTTGTTTCTCTTGAGTAATTACCTACTAGTGGGATTGCTGGGTCACAGGGTAAATTGTCTGTCACAACCTGTCACCATGGCCCCCATGCATGAACAGGATCTGCTGGCACCATTGCTTCTGTTCTGAGCAGCTCTCTCCTCCCACCCCAGGGGAAAGGACAGATGGACATATGGTGATTGGCCACAAAGGTGTGTTGTCTGGCCGGCACTAAAGATCCTGAGCCCAGCTCTCCAGGGGTTCCTGCTCTGCTGGTTCAAGAACTCCTGTCCTGCCCAATCCTCCTAGGGTGCAGGAACCGGAGTGGAGGAGGAACCACTATACCTCCCAATAAGCTCCTCTCCCTTCATCCAGCAGGAAGAGGTAGGTCCAGAAGAGTCAGCTGGTATCTGGCAACCCCCTCCTCCAGCTAGGGGCCTTGGAGAAGGAGGCATTGTGTCGTGGCGTTGACGATGTGCTGGGGACTAAGGTTGAAGCCATCTCAGACTGCAGTGCCTCATAACCATTTCTTTCTTTCCCCTGCCTGCTGCAAGGACTGTTCCTCTATCAGCTTCCCCTACAGCCCTCAGCATTGATCCACAGAGAGGAGATGAAAAAAGAAGCAAGCTCACTGGCCATCCTGGAATCTGCTGGAATGGCTACCTCTATGGGTAGTTTGTCCCAGAAGAAGGCAATTCACCTGCTGGCTACCTCAGCCTTTTGCTGACCCGTTACATCCCATTATTTCAGACACTGACATAGATGGCCCTGTCTGGTCATCCCCCAAATCCTCCCATCTCTGATTCCTTCTCCACACCAGGCATGGACTGTAAAATGAGGTCAACTCCTGATTCACCCTCTCCTACAAGTGCTACTGTGTGTCTTCCATCCTTCAAGTTTCAGCCCATTTGGGGTGCCCTCTGAATGGGAAGGAAAGAGGTCCTCTGCACCCCAATGCCTCAGTCACAACTGCAACAGATTCCAGGTCTTCCCTGGTGCTCCCAGCACTTCAATCCTTCTCTTGTATCCTAAGTTCTGCAGAATGAAGTCACCCACACCTGTGCGTGTGTATTTCCTACTTCCTTTCCATAGACCACCCCCTTTCCAACTAATGATACCAGCATTCCTCTATCCACTGGCCTAATTGCTGTTTCTGAAGTCAATTTCAGCTCCTCAACCATCATGTCTGCAAGCTTGGCTCTCCAGCCTGTGTCTGATTTTTGGCCACCCTGTGGACATCCCTCCATCTTCCCATATTCTCCTCTTGGCTCTAATGTGTGCTTCTTTCCACTTGATCAGGCCCAACAGATACTCTCTGGTGGCAGTGCTGCTTCAGCCATAGAAACAACCAGCCTGCCTCCCTGCATTGAGGATCTGAGGCCCCAGCCTCAGGGATAAACTTTCCTTGGATTCCTAGAACAAATTTTGAATAGTCCAGGATAAAGTGAAATGTGGGAGCGGTGAGGGGGTCACTGGAGAGAGTAAAGGTATAGGAGCAACAAAATTTAGGCCTAACCTGCTTTATATGTATGAATTTTTTCAAATCTTGGGAAAACATGAAGTTCAACTGTGAATAGTATAAACTACCTGTGTAACCAGCAGTTGATTCAGTCAGTTATTCACTTAACATATTTATTGAGAACTTGTTATATGTTAGACACTGTTCCATGTACCAGAATCAAGAGAGAAAGTCACAGAAAATTCCAACCCATTTAATACCTGTGTTCTTTTTGGAGGAAAAAATGAGAAGCAAACATAACAGTTTTTTGGTGGTGTCTGTAGGGTTTTCAATATATAATATTGTGTTGTCTGCAAAGAAAGATAATTTTATCTCTTCCTTTCAGTTTTGGATGCTTTTTACTTCATTTTGTGCCCAATTGTTCTGGCTAGAACTTCCATTAATATGTTAAATAGAAGTAGCAAGAGTGGGCATCCTTGTTTTATTCCTAATCTTAGAGGAAAACCTTTTAGCTTTTCATCATTGAGTATATTTAGTTTGGACTTGTCATGAGGCTTTTATTATGTTGAGTAATATGCCTTTTATACCTAATGTGCTGGGGGTTTTTATCATGAAAGAGTGTTGAATTTTTGTTAAATGCTTTTTTTAAAGGTCTATTGAGATGATCATGATTTTTATCCTTCATCCCCTTAATGGATGTATAATGTTTATTGATTTGTGTATATTGAACCATCCCTGGATCCTAGGGATAAATTCCACTTGATCATGGTGTATGATCTTTTTTATGTGCTGTTGAACTGATTTGCAGATATTTTGCTGAGGATATTAGTATCTGTTCATCAAGTATATTGGTTTGTTGTTGTCTTTCATCTGTCTTTGTCAGTGGTTGGTATTAGGGTAATGCTGGCCTCATAGAATGAATTTGGAAGTTTTCCTTCCTTTTCAATTTTTTGGAAGAGTTTGAGAATGACTGGCATTAATTCTCCTTACAGTGTTTGGTAGAACTCACTAATGAAGCTCTCTTGTCCTGGGCTTTTCTTTGTTGGAAGGATTTTGATCACTGATTCTATCTCTAATTATTGACCTGTTCAGATATTCTATTTCCTCATGGTTCAGCTTTGTAGGTTAGATGTTTCTAGGGTTTTGTCCATTATTTTAGGTTATCCCATTTATTGGCATATAGTTGTTCACAGTAGACTATTACAATCCTTTATATTTCTGTGGCATCAGCTGTAATGTCTCCCTTCTTTCTTTTATAATTTTCAGTCTACCTTTTTAGTTTGGCTAAAGTTTTACCAAGAAAGGTGGGGGGGGGTTGTTTGTTTTTTAAATCAGCTTTTAATTTTGTTGATCTTTTCTATTTTTTTTTAGTCTCTATTTAATTTTTTCCCACTCCAATCTTTCTTATTTCCACCTCCTAACTTTTGGTTTAGTTTGTTCTTTTCTCCATAAAAAGTTTGTGGAGCTTATCAAATCCCTGCTTGTTTTAGTTTGAATTTACCAATCCAGTCTTAGCCCAGGAACCCCTCCACCATGTGAGGACACGGCAAGCAATGAGGATACTGCAAGAATTTCACAGCATGAAACTGAAGAGGACCTTCATCAGAACCTGACCATATTGGCACCCTGATCCTGGACTTCCAGCTTAGTAAAAGTACGTAGTAAAATTCTGTTGTTTATAAGCCACACAGTTTATGGTATTTTATTATAGCAGCCCCCCAAAATTAAGGTAACTCCATAATGCATTATTGAACATAATCAAAATTAAAAACCTTTCTGCTTGAAGGACATCATGAAGAACGTAGAAAGGCAACCCATCAAATGGAAAAGAAATTTTGTGAATCATCTATCTGATAAGAAAATTTTATCTAGAATACATAAAAAACTGTTACAATTCAGTAAAAAAAGACAAATAATCCAATAATAAAATACAGGGAAAGGACCTGATTAGTTATTTCCTCAAAAGGTATGTAACTGGCCAACCAGTACATGAACATCATTAGCCATCAGGGAGATAAAACCAAACCTCAATGAGATACCACTTGACACACAATAAGAATTCTATAATGAAAAAGACAAGTGAGGATGTGGGGAAATTGGAATCCTCATACATTACTTATGGAAATGTAAAAAGGTATAGCTGTTCTGGAAGTTTGCCAGTTTCTCAAACATTCAAACATAGAGTTACTACATAACCCACTGATTAAACTCTAAGTAGATACTCAAAAGAAATAAAAACATAGGTCCATGCAAAAACTTGTAAATGAATAATCACAACAGCATTTATTTGTAACAGCCAAAAGTAGAAACAGCTCAAATGCTCATTACTAGATGAATGGATAAAATGTAGTATATCCATACAATGGACTATTACTTGGCAATAAAAAGGAATGAAGTCCTGATACATGTTACAACATAGATGAAAACAGTGAAAAAGACAATCACAAAAGACCACCTATTACATAATTCAGTTTATATGGAATCGCCAAATTGCTAAGTCCATAGAGACAGAAAGTAAAACAGTGATTGCCTAGGGAAGAAGGATTGTGGGGGGGGGGAATAGGAGTACTAATGAGTTTAGGGTTTCTTTCTTTTTTTTCTTTTTTCTTTTTACAGATTTTATTTATTTATTTGACAGAGAGAGAGCACAAGCAGGGGAAGCAGCAGACAGAGGAAGAGGGAGAAGCAGGCTCCCTGCTGAGCAAGGAGCCCAATGCAGTGCTCAGTCCCAGGACCCTGGGATCATGATCTGAGCCAAAAGCCCATGCTTACCCAACTAAGCCACACAGGTGCCCCAAGTTTAGGGTTTCTTTGGGGGAGGTGATCAGAATGCTTTAAAATTGTGGTAATTGGGGCGCCTGGGTGGCTGAGTGGGTTAAAGCCTCTGCCTTCCGCTCAGGTCATGATCCCAGGGTCCTGGGATCGAGCCCTGCATCAGGCTCTCTGCTCCTTGAGGAGCCTGCTTCCTCCTCTCTCTGCCTGCCTCTCTGCCTACTTGTGATGTTTGCCAAATAAATAAATAAAATCTTAAAAAAAATAAAATTGTGGTAATTGTTATACAATTCTGTGAATATACTAAAAATCACTGAACTGTACAATTTAAAGATTTTATTTATTTGAGAGAGAGAGAGCATGCGCCACAAGCTGTCGGGGGCAGGGTGCAGAGTGGGAGGCAATGAATTTCAAGCAGACTCCACTGAGTGGGGAGCCTGAGGAAAGGCTTGATCTCACAACCCTGAGATCATGATCTGAGCCCAAATCAAGAGTCAATTAACTAAATTAATTAACTGAATGAACCACCCAGGTGCCCCCTCCCTTTATTTGAAGAAGGAGAGTGTGCATGTGCAAGTAGGGGGAGGGCCAGAGGGAAAGGGAGAGAGAATCCTCAAGCAGACTGCCTGCTGAGCACAGAGCCCAAGGTGAGACTCGATCCCAGGACCCTGCACCATGACCTGGACTAAAATCAAGTCAGTCACTTAGCTGACTAAGCCACCCAGGGATTCCTAGTTTGGGTCCTTTTAATCTTCTGTATTCTCAAGTTGTGTTTTTTTTTTTTTTTTTTTTATAGTATGCTTAAGCACAGGTCTTTTTTTGTTTCATTAGTCCCACCTGGGATATATTGTACTGCCTGGATTTGTGGGTTCAGTTTTCTTCAATTCTAGAAACTTTGCATCCATTATCTCTTTAGATACTATCTTTTCTTCATTTTTTTTCCCCTTTTGACACTCCAATGAAACTTATATTAGACCTTTTCATTCTATCCACCCCTAATTTTTAGTGAGGTATAATTGAATATTAAAATTATATATATTTAAGGAACACAACTTGATGGTTTGCTATATGCATACATTGTGAATGTCACCATAATCAAGCTAACTAACAAATCCATTCTACATACTAGCCCTCTGTTGGATACGTGGTTTACAAATATTTTTTTCTTGACTATACCTTTTCTATTTATCCTCTTAATGTGAACTTTCACAGACCAGAGAATTTATTTTTAATGAAGTCCAATTTTTCAGTTTTTCCTTGTATGGATTATGCTTTTGGTAGTAGGTCTAAGAACTCTACTTACCTTAATCCTGAATCTTTAGTCCTAATCTCCTCTATTTCTTCCGATGAGTTTTATGGTTTTAATGTTTAAGTCTGTGATCCATTTTGAATCTTCATATAAAGTATGAGAATTAGGTCAAAGTTCATCTTTAAATTTAATTCCTTCTGCTTGGTGTGTATATCGCTTTTTTCCCCCCCTAAGTTCTTCAGGTGGGAGTTTATTAGATTATTGGTTTCAGATTCTTCTTTCCTAATGTATTCCTTTAGTGCCAAAAAAGTTCCCCATAGTACTGTTTTATCTTTGTCCCATGAGTTTTGATATTTTATATCTTCATTCAACTTAATGTAATTTTCTATTTAAGGTTTCCTTTTTGACCCACAGTTTACTTACAAGAGTGTTTAGTTTGTTGTTTAGTTTCTCAGTGTTTGGAGACCTTCCTGTTTTCTGTTACTGATTTCTAGTTTGATTCCATTGTGGTCAGAGAATATCCTCCATGTGATTTCAGTTCTTTTAAATATTAGGAGTTTATTTTATGGCCATGCATTTGATGTATCTCATTATATGCTCTGTGAACATTTGAAAAGAATATGTTTTCTGTTGCTGTTGGATTAACCCTTATAAATGTCAATTAAATCCTATTGGTTGCTGAGTTCTATATTCTCGAAAGATGATAAACCTAGAGAGGTATGGACCTGGAAACAAACGCATTGAAAATTTGTGCACAAACTGGCTATTCTCCCCTTTTACTTTTCCTCTCTTATGTAATCAAATACACTGCACAGGGGGTTTGATCTCTGGGTAAAGTGACCCAGAAAGGATGTGCAACCACACAAATGAAGACAGGATTGAGGCATAGGGAGTCTGAGTGAAAAACCATATCCAGAACTGTGGGCCTCTCAGGATCTTCCCTATCCTAGCTCCGAACCAGTAATTAGGAGACTGGATCTATTTTCTGCTCTAAACCAAAGAGCAGAGAAGAAAGCTTTCTGGAAGTTTTCTGGTAAAAAAAAAAAAAAAAGCTGGCTCTAATGTCTGCTGGTCGAAAAATTTTACCTCTTGACTTGAGGCAAGGATTACCACACATTTCAGGAAAGTATCCCATGTAAAAGGAAGAAAAAGAATTCAAGCTTTTTTGAAAAGAAATTTGAGGGATGCTTGGGTGGCTCAGTGGGTTAAGCCTCTGCCTTTGGCTCAGGTCATGATCCCAGAGACCTGGGATCGAGCCCCGCATCACGCTCTCCGCTCTGTGGGGAGCCTGCTTCCCCCTCTCTCTCTGCCTGCTGCTCTGCCTACTTGTGATTTCTATGTCAAATAAATAAGTAAAATCTTTAAAAAAAAAAAGAAATTTGATTTGGACATAAAAGACGAAAGTGGACACAAAAACTTTGAACAACTATAATTATACTGAGAGATTGAAAATTATATTGCTCTCATAAATAAGAACAGGAAGCTATGAAGAAGGAAAAAGTAGCCACAGCTCAGGAACAGTCCTTTCAGCAAATACAAATTCCAGGAATAAAAAACCTGAAATAGAGAAGACTGCAAAAACCAAAAATATAAAAAAAATTCTCAGATCTGGAGCCTACAGACTAAAAATCTCATCTATAACTAGCATAAAATATATTTAAAGATCCATGCTATAAGTCAAGAAATTTCAGTACATTGGGGATATAAATAGCATCTAAAGCAAGGTGTTGCAAAAGAACTTTAATGAAAATGAAAATTTAACTTAATTCCAAGAGACAGTAATCCAGTTCAGGAAAATAATGGAAGTAAGTTTCAGGACAACTGTAGAGTACAACTGAAGCCCCAGAATGGTAAACTGAGAGATTCTAATGGGTATTTGAACAATTGAAAAAAAAAATCATCTGTGAACATTTATCATAAATATGGGACATTTTTATCTGTGGAACATCTCTAAAAATTAAGAACAGGTACAAAGAGAATTAATTAAATCCTTAACCTTAATAAAGAAAAAATATCTAGAAAATCTAGTTGATTTTGAAGAAAAAAATAGTTTACATTATTAAATAAATACCAGATATTGACTTAATGAGTAATTGAGATATAACCATATTTGGATGTGGTCAAGGAGAAAGAAAAAGATGGATTTTTTTTTACTTTAAATGAAATATTATTACACCAGATATTTTTATTACTAAAGACATTTTTAATTACTAAAATGAAACTGATCTTTTAGCTAAAATTGTTCAAAGAAACTGGTATCATCCAAGACTGATTGAAAACATCATTGAATTCATCCAAGATTTCATCTAGGTACAGGTAAAAAAAACCCCAAAAACCAAAACCTAAAAGCTAAACTAAAAAAACCTAATTGACAGATGAATATTGCAAGTGCAGCTAAAAGAGAAAGTAAAGTGCCCTTCTATTGTTTTATGAAATCCCATTAATTTCAACTTCCTGATTATATAATCCTACAATCTTATCACTCAGAAATAACAATAATCATATTATATATTTTTTGCCTTTAATTATTTTACTCATTTAAATGCCATAGCACCACATTCTCGAGGGCACACTTAATGGCCAAGATTCTGACCATCAAGATTCCAAAACCTGGGGGTGCCTGGGTGGCTCAGATGGTTAAGCATCTGCCTTCAGCTCAGGTCATGATCCTAGGGTCCTTGGATTGAGCCCTGCATCAGGCTCCTTGCTCAGCAAGAAGCCTGCTTCTCCCTCTCCCATTTCCCCTGCTTGTGTTTCCTCTCTCGTTGTGTCTCTCTCTGTCAAATAAATAAATAAAATCCTTAAAAAAAAAAAAAAAAAAGATTCCAACACCTGGTAACATAGTGATTCATGCTGGGGAGGAAAAATTTTTCTTTGTTCTACAGGATTCTTCGGGCTGATCTAAGAATTAAATTGACATGAGACAGATTAACAGGAGGTAAACAAAAGTTTAATAACATGTATATTTCCTGTATACAAGGGAGAGACCTAGGAAAACTGAGTGACTCCCCCAAGTGGCCAAAGTCATCATCTTCATTACCATCTTCAGCTAAAGACAAAAAAAGATGCTGGGGGTGGACGGTCAGTTATGGGGGGTTACCACGAAAAGCAGAATAAACAAGGATAAGGTTGTTTTTGGTTTTGTTTTTAAAATTTTATTTATTTGACAAACAGAGATCACAAGTAGGCAGAGAGGCAGGCAGAGACAGAAAGAAAGGGAAGCAGGCTCCCCACAGAGCAGAGAGCCCAGGACCTGGGCTCAATCCCAGGACCCTGGGACCATGATCTGAGCTGAAGGCAGAGGCTGTAACCCAATGAGCCACCCAGATGCCCCAACAAGGATAAGGTTGTTATGTAGATTTAAGTCCATGCCTTCTCCACTGATAATATTCTAGAAATTTAGGTACCTTCTTCTTGGTACAGTGAGGGAGACACCCCTACAAATGTAAAGGTTTCTTTTTTAAAAAGATTTTATTTATTTGAGAGAGAGAGAAGAAGAAGACAAGTGGGGTGAGGGTCAGAGGGAGAAGCAGACTTCCTGCTGACTAGTGATCTTGATTCGGGACTTGATCCCGGGATTCCAGGATCATGGCCTGAGCTGAAGGCAGACACTTAACGACTGAGCCACCCAAATGCCCTAAATGTAAATGTTTCTTACAATAAGTAACTTCTACCCAGTTTCAGACCTTCTGTGTTTGCAGCTTCTTAAAAATAATCAGCCTAAAATAATCCTTATGCTAAAGAAGACATATTTTCGGTGGCAAATTCTGCTCCCCTACACCCACAAACATAATGTCCATGGAAAGTTAAGAAGCAGAAGTGCAGGCCTATCAAAACTATGCCAGAAATAACACACAATAGGGCTACAGGAGAGAAAATTTTTTTACCTCTACCCATTTGGGGTTTTCAGCTGGGGCTCTGTAACAAAAAAGACAGGTAACAGGAGACAAATAATTTATTAACATGTATGCACATGTCATATGGGAGAAAACAAGAGTAACTCAAAAGTGGTGGCTTCGCATTCAACAAATAATAAGTTTCTAGAGAAATGATAGGATAAATTAAAGCAGTTTTAGGCTTCCAAGGATGGCAATCTGTGAAAGCAATTAATGAAGTATGGTTTATTTGCAGATTCCTTTGGTGCCATCTATGGACTAAGAGTCTAGAGTTGTTTCCAATAAGGGAGAATGTATACCCTGTGTTTAGACAGAAGTGGGGGGAGGAAAGAGAGTGCTTTTCCTGACTTTCATGCTTATAAATTGCCTCTAATTCAAAATAATTATGTCAAAAAGGTATATATGGAGGTGACAGTCCCTGGTTTCCTTCCTTCACAGAACATCCACTTTCAATGATACACACACTTTGAGGCACTTCACAATTATAAAAGAAACAGGCCCACAAATGGAATCACTTACCCACAGAGAGCAAGCCAAGATTAACAATTTTAAATAATTAGCAACTGCACTTTTAACTACTCCCAGATATGTGACCTTTGAACAGTCCATTTGAAACTTCCTGATTAGCTCTAGAAAGGGAATTTGAAAAATAAGACTCTTCCCTTCCCTCAAAAAGATGACCTGGCGTGAAACAACCCTTTCTTTTATTCTGCTAATAATTTCCTTGCCCCACCATCCTGCCTCTAAAATTTTCCATTCTGTAAAACTCCTGGGAATATCTATTTATTAGTAGGGATACTGCCCAACTCACGAATAGTTAAATAAAGCCAATTAGATCTTCTGATTCACTCCATTGAATTTCACTTTATTGTTTTTTTAATGCCACAAACCACAGAGACTTCAGACAAACCTGGCATCACAGTCAGGCATAATCACGCACAGTATTCTCTGTGGTGCCTTCCCAGTCCTTCCCGGTGCATTGAAAGACTGGCACATATGCGGGGAAACAGCTCCAAGCAGGAAAAAACAAACCCGGTCTACGATCACACACTCAGGCACTGGAGACACCACGCCAGTACCCCAGCAAACAACACATGAACCATGAGCAGAGCACTGGTTATCGCTCAGGGTCATCCCTTCAAGCCTAAATAAAGATCTGGAGAGGCCCCAAGCCAGGAGCAGACTCCAATGGTTGTTGCTCCAAGAGTCTCCCCAACTTCAGTAAAGGTCAGGGTTCGCCCCGCCCCCAACCTACTCCCGCGCCTGCGTACTCTGGACAGAAACAACTCCCCGAAGCCTCAGTGCTCGGTGCTTGAGGGTGGCGTTCGCGGCACAAACGGGGGGACCGAGCCAAGAGCCAAAAGTAGAAAGCTAGAATACACAGTGATTTTGGACTACATTTCCAAAAAGGGAGCAGGCTCGGATTATCCTCGGTAGCACCGGTCACTCACAGGGTCACCTTTGCAGGCTTGAGAAACCTTGGCCCTGCCGGAACTCTACTTCTCCACTTGGAAAGCTGACTGCCTGGCCCCATTCTTCCCGGCCAGCCCTTCCTGAAGAACCGAGACACTTGTCCCCGCCCCCTGCGCGCCTGCGCACTCGTGCCGCGATAGGCTATCTGGAAGCTTGGAGATTTGAAGGCTGGGTGGTCGTCAGAGCCGGTCGCGGCAGGATCGCGCGGGGCCCGGCTTTGCTGTGGCCGCGGCTTTTCGGAAAGAAACGAGTACGGGAAGGGCCGGATTCTGCGGACCGGACTTGGGAGTGGGTCCTGGGGCCTCGGACTACTGGGCGATTCCTCCAGAGTGAGGAGACCCGGACCGGGTGGATTTAAACTCGTGCGGCAGTGACGGGGCCGGGCCGGGTTTGTGGGCGCGGCCTATTCTGCAATTCGAGAATTGCAGTCCTACGCTCCTCGGGGTCCTACGCTCCTCGCTCTTCTCCTCAACCACCTAGGCCCGGCCGTAGAGGGCAGTCGGAGGTGGAGCCCCAGAATAAAGGTCCCCTGAAAACGCTGGAGCTAGATTCAGGGCTGACCTCTGAGGTCCGGAGTATCCGCTGGACAGAAGACAACGCGGTGGGCCGTCCCACGGGGTGAGCCCTGGCGATGTCCGAACTACCGCGTTCGCAGAGCCGCGAACCTGGACACGGGTGACCGCAAACATTTGCCTCTCGTTTCCGTTTGTGCATAACTCTGGTGGTTAGGGAGGGTCGCAGGGCACGGAGGGTGGTTTCTAACCGATCAAGAAAAGCCTGGGGTGTTAATGAACACTGTCTGCTTCCCCAGCCCTGCCAGTCTCCGGAGAAGGCCTTTGAAGTGAAAGGAACCGCCTCGGCAAGCCAGGTTCTGTGTGAGTTTGTGCTGCTCTTTGTTTCCGTGAAATGCATTTGATTTTCAGAACACTGGGCTTCTTGATTTTCTTCCCTTGGAATGTGCTGCTTAAGAATGGTCTATTCATCGATTTGGGCTTTAAGATTAATTAGGGGACCTAATTAATAGGTAACGCTCTCTAATGTCCATTTAGTGCAATTCTGCTGTTAGTTAACCGTATGCTATATATTCAGTTGCTTTGTGAGCACTTTTTCTTAAGGATTCTGATTGTGGAAATACCGCTTTGGGAAGTCAGTGTTCGTGCTTTGTTTTCGACTGTGGTTTCTTAAGGAGTAGTTTAGGGTTTGTTTAGATACCTTCAGTGATTCCAGATTAGGGGTGGGGATTTTTTTTCCAAAGGACTCCGTGATTGTAAATTTTTACTACCAGGCAGATGTGGTCGCATGGGTTTGTTTTGCTTATTTTTCACAAATACAAAATGGTATATATTTAAGGTGTACAACATGCTTCAGTATATGTATACATTGTGGAATGGAATGTTTACCACAGTCAGACTAATTAATTAAGGTCCATCACCTCAGAGCTACTTTTGTGTGTGGTGAGAAAACTTCAGATCTACTCTCCTAGCAAATTTTAGGTGTATTATACAGTAACTGTGCTGTACTTTTGGTCTTCAGAACTGACTCATCTTATGACTGAAAGTTTGTAGCATGAATTTGTTTGGGCTGTGTTTTCAGTAGACTCAGGTATATAAGGTGTTTAAGAATTTTGAACCTAGGGGCACCTGGGTGGCTCAGTGGGGTAAGCCTCTGCCTTCTGCTGGGATCATGGTCTCAGGGTTCTGGGATGGAGCCAGCAGGGAGCCTGCTTTCCCCTCTCCCTCTGCCTGCTTGTGATCTCTCTCTCTCTCTCTCTGTCAAATAAATAAAATCTTAAAAAAATATTTTTTGAACCTAGATTAAAGGAATTTGAATCCTGCTTGCTACTTAAATCTGAGTGACTCTAAGCAATATTTTTAGTCCCAGTTTCTTCATCTGTAAATCCAGAATTACAATAATATATACCTCACGGGGCGGTTTTAAAGATTGACTAAATTAATATCTCTTAACGCTCTTGAGGAGTACCAGGCACATGAGAAGAGTGCTTAACTAATATTAGCTGTTGGTTATTTTTTTTTTTTTTTTAGCGATTTTATTTATTTATCAGGGAGAGAGAGTGAGCACAGGCAGACAGAATGGCAGACAGAGGCAGAAGGAGAAGCAGGTTCCCCGCCGAGCAAGGAGCCCGATGTGGGACTCAATCCCAGGACGCTGGGATCATGACCTGAGCCGAAGGCAGCTGCTTTAACCAACTGAGCCACCCGGGTGTCCCTTAGCTGTTGGTTTTAATGATGACTCTTAGTCATTCCATATCAGCTTTCTGTATTCTCAAGAGTAATGAAAATGTGGGGCGCCTGGGTGGCTCAGTCGGTTAAAGCCTCTGCCTTCAGCTCAGGTCATGATCCCAGAGTCCTGGGATCTAGCCCCACATCCCCACATAGGGCTCTCTGCTCAGCGGGGAGCCTGCCCACCCCCCACCCCCACCCCACCTCTCTCTCTGCCTGCCTCTCTAGCCTACTTGTCATCTCTGTCTGTCAAATAAATAAAATCTTAGAAAAAAAAAAGAGTAACGAAAATGTGAGATTAATTAGGATGGATGCTTGCAAGCAGGAAAATGAATCAGACACTGGAATGGACCAAAACAGGGATTCTTTTCCTAAAAAAAGATTTTATTTATTAGAGAGAGAGAGAGAGAATGTGCAGGAATGGTGGGGGTGGTGCAGAGGGAGCCGCTCCAGTGAACTTGGAGCCATGGGGAGAGTGGGGCCAAGGGGGAAGCTCCATCCCAGGACCCTGAGACCATGACCTGAGCTGAAATCAGACACTTAATCCACTAAGCCATCCAGGTGCTCCGCAAAAGAGAGATTCTTAATGTGAAGTCTTTGGACTCTGTTTATAGGTTTTCAGGATGACAGAAATCTAAGATTATGTACAGGATTGTTATATATATTTGTCAGCAGGTAATTTAGTGGGGAGGAAATCTATCATTTCATAATATCATCAAAGTTATATAAGACCCAACAAGATTGATTCTTACTACTATAGAATAAAAATCTGGTATAACTAGGAATGGCTTTTGGGATAACCTTTTATAAAAGTAGTATCCAGCAATATGGAAATGATTAAGTAACTCACACTCCATCCCTGTGGTAGAATGTTACGCAATACTAAAAATTACATTTATTAGTAATTTAGTTAATCATCAGGAAAATATTTATGTATAAATATAATATTGAAAAGGATCTTTATGAATAAAAATATTTGAGAAATTGTTAAGTTATATATGTATCTTAAACACAATTTATAAGATACATTGCAGGGATTTATTTATTTATTTGTTTTTAAGATTGTACTTATTTATTTGACAGACAGAGATCACAAGTAGGCAGAGAGGCAGGCAGAGAGAGGGAGTGGGGGAAGCAGGCTCCCTGCTGAGCACAGAGTGGGATTCGGGGCTGGATCCCAGGACCTGGAGATCATGACTCAAGCTGAAGGCAGAGGCTTAACCCACTGAGCCACCCAGGCGCCCACATTGCAGGGATTTAATAACTGGTGTATTGACTGGAGCCTGGGAAGGTTAAGCTCAAGTTATTGAGCAGCTGCTGTGAAATAAGCATTTGTTTTTCTCTCTCATAATCACTTTGGAAAAGCATTGTGATCCTTCACAGAAGGATCTCAGGTATTGATGAGAGACAGTATTCAAGAATTGGTAGGAATTTAAAAGAAAGAATTGGTAGGAATTATTCTTTCAGTCACATTGTTTTCCTTGTTGTTACCATTTATGTAGGCCTATTTAATGACAGTTTCTTAATGACTAGAATAAAAAATGACTGAGAAATAAAAAATTCTTTTTAATGGGAATGGCTTTCTTAAAAAATTTTTTTATTTTTTTATTTGACAGATCACAAGTAGACAGAGAGGCAGGCAGAGAGAGAGAGGGAAGCAGACTCCCCGCTGAGCAGAGAGCCCATTGCAGGGCTCCATCCCAGGACTGTGAGATCACGACCTGAGCTGAAGGCAGAGGCCCAAACCACTGAGCCACCCAGGTGCCTTCCCCCCCACCCCGGAAATGGTGGTGTTTTTTTTTTTTTTTTTTTTTTAAAGATTTTATTTATTTGACAGACAGAGATCACAAGTAGGCTGAGAGGCAGGCAGAGAAAGAGAGGTAGAAGCAGGCTAACTGCTGAACAGAGAGCCCAATGTGGGGCTCGATCCCAGAACCCTGGGATCCTGACCTTAGCCGAAGGCAGAGGCTTTTTAACCCACTGAGACACCCAGGCGCCCCGGGGAATGCTTTTTAAAACAATATTTCTGGTGGAGTTAATGCAGGCGTGTAAAATAATAAGTAACCAAGGGACCTAAAAGGGAAGAAATTAAAATTATCCATGGTCTCAACATCCAGAAATAATCACTATTAATATTTATAGCATATTTTCTCAAAATATTTCTAGAAGCATGTGTTTTTGTGTATGGTTTTATTTCCAAATAATGGGGTAGCCCTAATAGAAAATTTAAAAGAAATCAAGACCTCTAGTTATTAGTTTAAGAGACATTCAGCACCCTCATGGATTATCATGGGTATATGGAGAAAGGTAAAATCCCAGCATCCCCCTTCTTATTTGAGAAATCTTCCAAGTAATTATAATTCTTGTGATAGAAATAGCATTTAAAGTGAGAGACTTAATTATAATTTAAGTTAATTGTAAGTGTCAGAATGGAAATAGGGAAATTTTCACCCATCTACTGAGGTCTGTTTCACATTAATGATTTAAAATAGCTAATTATATTATATATTGTTTTATAAACTGATCTTTTTTTCTTTCAGTATATCTTGAATACTTTCTATTCCTTAACAGTCTTCTAGAACTTAGTATTTAATGATAACTTTAGTATTCTATTTTATGGATGTTTTATAAATCACATAAGAAATAAGCTATTGGGCAGTAATGTTCAGACTGCCTGAGCAATTCCTTCAACAGGCTTTCTGTGTGCTATTACTTACTCAAATGGGTTACAGGGACACTCTGAAGTGTTTGGCTGAATTTCTGAAGGATTCTCACAACATGAAATAGACCAGTCTGCTTTGTTATGCCAAAAACTTCATTCGTCCTCCTGATTTGGGTGAGAGTTTGAGAAATGAATGAATGATAATTTCCTAGAAAATTAAGCTTACAAAAAACAAAATTATTTTAATTTCAGCAAAGAGTGACTAAAACTAAAAATTCAGAAGTAAAAATAGTAGCATGTTAAATGTATGGAGTTAAATACCAAAAGAAATAGCTGAGAGAGGTAGTTTTTATTTTATTTATTTATTTATTTATTTATTTATTTTTAAAGATTTTATTTATTTATTTGAGAGAGAGACAGTGAGAGAGAGCATGAGCGAGGAGAAGGTCAGAGGGAGAAGCAGACTCCCCATGGAGCTGGGAGCCCGATGCGGGACTCGATCCCGGGACTCCGGGATCATGACCTAT